>NC_056741.1:789325919-789655919 GCF_019279795.1 Protopterus annectens | reverse complement strand
CACACACACACACACAGTTTTGCCAGTACTGACATGCATAGGTGCATTGCTTTACAGGTATGTAGTGATTGACTGTGCCAGAAGGCTGTACAAGGCTAGGTAAAGGGTATACCTTGGCATCAGGCCACATGACAATGGTCTGCAGTGTGGCTCAGGGTGTAGTGTCTGGATTGGCCCACACAGGTGGGTATTGTATTCACCATCCAGTCATCTGGGTAACTATTGTGGGTGACCAGTGCTCTGCAATGCTTGCCATGTATGGGTTCTGTATTCCATGACATGGACGGTGTCTGGAATGTGCCACATGCATGTTTTTGTGACATGTGGAAGTGTACCTGGGGTGTCTGGGTCATGTTGTGTAGACAGATTGTTATCATCAGATGTGCCATTCCTAACCTCATGTGGTGAGAACTGGCAATGGACACCAGCTTGACCCTGCACCTACATTGACAGCATGATACAGATATTCCCTTGTGTCAGTGGCATCTGTCCATACAGGGTGTGAGTATAAGGCATGGTATGTCCTTTTTGGGTTACATTTGTCATCTCTACAGTTGTTGCAGGCATCCAATGGGGAACATAGTGAAGGAGCACTGTATGAGATGATCTGCCTATTGTAGGGATGGGATAGGGTGCCATGTCCTCTGTAGTCCGCTGCATTCACACCATGATTACTATCTGTGGGCAATATGCAGGGAACTACAAACATAGTGGTTGTTGCCTAGCCGAGTGTGTTTGTGTATGAGACATGGGTGGAGAGTGTTCTCTGGGTAATACAAGGGTTGCCTATATTGTTTGCCAAGTGATGATATCACATGTAGGGGTATGGATTGTCTACCCCAGCCTCTCCGTTGTTTGATATCTGTTATCCTTGTAAGGTGGACATTGCGACATATAATAGGCCCACCATGTAAGAAATTTGCAAAACCCGATCCACAATGAGTTCTGTTGTTACACACTCACAGATACCTCCACACAGGATACGTATGACAAACACACACACTCACACACACACACACACACACACACACACACACACACACACACACACACACACACACACACACACACACACACACACCAAGTCTCACAGTTGCCATGTCTGGGATTATAACTCCTACCTGACTAGTACATCACGCTACAGCATTACGCAGTTATAGCACGTGCCATGGAGGTCACTGGGTTACTTTTTCCTCAAAGGTGTATTTCAAAGTGAATGACATCAGCGGGCTTGCCAAAGTAGGGCATTGGAAGTTGTAATGACTGTGAATGGTCTCTAAAGCATTGATCCCTACACAGACAAACACCCACACTTTCCATGTCTGGGATTTGAACTCCCACCTAACTAGTACATCACATGACAGCATTACACTGTTATAGCACATGCCTTGGAGCTTACTGTGCTAATCCTTCCCCAAAGGTGTATTTCAAAGTGAATGACAGTAGGCTTGCCAAAGTAGGGTAATGTAAGTTGTAGTAACTGTGAATGGCCTCAAAAGCATTGATCCCTACACAGACAAACAAATGCATACACAATCACACAAACCTTTGCACTTGCCATGTCCAGAATTAGAACTGCTACCTAACTAGTACACCACACTGCAGCATTACTCAGTTATAGCATGTGCCACAAAGCTTACTGGGCTAGTTTTTCCCCGAAGGTGTATTTCAAAGTGAATGACATCAGCAACCTTGCCAAGGTTGAGCAATGGAAAGTATAGGTCATAGCTTCATAGGTTCATAGATTGGCACTAGACTATCAGCCCTTGGGCATATACATGCCTAGACATGACAATTCCCTGGCTATGTCTTCCCAGAATATTTACTTCCCTGGACCCATGTCTAGCAGGGCAGCTGACATGATTCCCAGGGTCAATTTCCTATCTCTCATCCATTCGTCCAGGTTCCTTTTGAAGAGGGTCAATGAGGCACTCTGCTTGACATGTATGGGGAGTCTATTCCAGAGTCTGGGGAGTCTCTGGGTCAGGAACACATCCCTCCAGCATGTATTGTTCATTTTGATAACAAGATTTGGATCCCAGGAGCATGTCGCTGTGAGGGTTTGGAATTCTTTAAGTGTAGCATGTCCAACAGCTGCTGGTTTGACATGGCATGGTATGTTAAGCAGAGATTGCCTCTGAGAACACATTATCTGACAGAGTATAGCTGGATGATTTTCAGACGGTCAGCATAGGGCATCTGATTTAGGCCTGTGATTCTTTTAGTGACGTATGTCTGCAGCCTTTCTAGTTGTTGCAGATGTCTTGTGAGGTACATACATAACAGGCCATTGTAGTCTGTCCTGGGTCAACTGATTGATAACTACAGTGGGACAATGGCCTCCTTTTTGCTGGATGTAAAGCCCTTAGTGGTGAGGTGTGCCACATAAGTGGATTTCCTGACTGTTGTGGTGATGTGGTTATCAAAGGTGAGACCACTGTCCACTTGTGTCCCTAAGTCTCATCACATTTTAGGTGTTTAGTGTACTACCACCTATGTGGTATGCCACAGGTACATGTCCCTTCCCAAAGGGGATAACTATAAATGTCTTGGCATTGATCTTGAGGCCATGGCTCAGGCACCAAGCATTTCTTTCTGTAAGGCCCTTCTGTAGAATATCCACATCATGTGGGGATTCAATATTGGCTCCCAGTGTGCAGTCATCTGCAACCTTTGTTTGCCAGAGTCCCTTACTGTTGGACTGTACTTCAGTGCAGTAGATGCCAAACAAGGGCAGTGCTAGGACTGAACCTTAAGGTACACCAACTGTCACTTTTCTGGGGCTGGGGTTGGTGTCACCTACATTTACAGTGTGGGTTCTGTCAGTACAGCAGTTGGCAGCCCATCGGGTGACATAGGGATTAATGGCCAGCTTGATACATTTATCTATGATTCCAGACTGGGGGATGGTGTAGAAGGCCGTGGCGAAGTCTGGATAGGCTGTGTGAACCACCTTACTCTCATCCACAGCTCTATAGATGGATTCACAGTTGTCAATCAAGTTGAGGTGACATGATCTGCCCTTCACAAACCCAAACTGGTTGGAGTCTAGTGTTTGTAGGTTGCCAATGTCTTTGTTTTAATTTCCATGATAATACATTCCATGGCCTTGCAGATCAGGCACATCATACTGCTGGGGCTGTACTTCCTAGGATCCAAGGTGGATCCCCCTTGTGGACTGGGATAACTGTAGCTGTGTGCCACACACTGGGCATGAAGCCTGAGATGTGGCTATGATTAGACATGGCACATAGGTGAGGTACCAGTTCATTTTGTAGCTCATGTAGTGCACAGCCCGGGATGTTAACTGGTCCCATGGCTGCTGTTGTCTTAGCTCTGGAGAGTGTGGTTTTACCTATGTGGCCATTAGTACCAGAATCTGGTAATCTTTCTGTGTTGAGATGGGCCCTTTCGGGAGTGGGAGGGGAGTGCAGTTGGCACTGAATCGATCTGCCAGGATATTGGCAATATCCTTGGGAGCAGTATATTTAATACCATCCTATTGTAGCTCAGAGCATATCTGAGTATTGCCATTTAGATTCCTGACATGACTATGGAACAGCTTGCAGTTGTCCTTGGCATCTTTGGCTATATTATGTTTGTAACTAGCTTTAGTGGATGTTATGTGGGATCTCAGCTTCTTACTGTGGCTGGTAAGGGAGTATTTTGCATCCTGGAAATTCCCCCATTTCTGCAACAGTTTCCTCCTTTTGTTGTACAGTTTGTTTATGGCAGGGGGCCACCACATTGGCTTACATTTTTTGATGGGGAGCATTTTGGTTCTATATTGGATGGCACGATTCATGCATGAGTGGTTGTACTCATACAGTGCCTTCATGTAGGATTCAGCAGTCATCCTTTCAGTTCCCATCTGCATGGGTGTCATGACGTTAATCACATCTGGCATGTGTAGCATGACGTTGGCTTTGGAGTTGTGCATTACGGAGGTTTCCTTACTGGGGTGTGGGGGAGGGATATTGATGTTAAGGGTGATTAGCTCATCGGCAGACCTGACCACCGATGGGGTGACCATAGGTGTAGAGCATTGATTTCCCATGTTGGTAATGACCAGGTCTAGGATATTTGAGCCCCTGGTGGGACTATGGGTTACTTGATCCAGGGTATTGGGAATTATGACTTCCAAGAACTGTTGGGCACATGTGTTGGTACACAAGTATTGTTCCCAGTTAATTTCAGGGTAGTGTAAGTCACCCAGTATTAGGATGTTTGGTTGTATCATAATATTTCCCAGTATGTTTCAAAAGCTGTAGTGGGAATTATGGGGCATGGTGGGGGATCTGTAGCAAGCTATACAATTTGGATTGCAGTCTGACCTAGTGTTAGTTGCACCAGGGGTATTTCAGACACATTCTGTTGGGCACGTAGCCTGGTGGTGGGAATATCCTTGGTGAATATCGACACTCCTCCACCTTTCTTGTTTTTGTCCTAGTTTGGTGGCCAACAGGTATGGTGAGAGCTGTACCTGGTTTTGAAGGGATACTTTCTGGAGCTTTGGATCAGGTCTCTGTTTCTGCACAAATATCAATGTTCCCCATTTTTAGGTGTACCTACTGACTGTGAATGGTCACAAAACATTGATCCTTACACACACACACACACACACACACACACACACACACACACACACACACACACACACACACATACATACACACACACACACATTTTCATAGTTGCCATGTCTGGGAATAGAGCTCCTACCTAACTAATATATCACACTATATTATTACACAGTTATAGCAAGCGCCACAGAGGTTATTGAGCTACTTTCTCCCTAAAGGTATATTTTAAAGTGAATGACATCAGCAGGCTTGCCGAAGTAGGGCAATAGAAGTTGTAGTGACTGTGAATGGCCTCAAAAGCATTGATCCTTACACAGATAAACTTACACACACAAAGTTCTACAGTTGCCATGTCTGGGAATAGAACTTTTACCTAACTAGTACATCACACTACAGAATTACACAGTTATAGAATGCACCATGGAGATTACAGAGGTACTCCTTCCCCAAAGGTGTATTTCAAAGTGAATGACATCAGCAGCCTGCCAAAGTAGGGCATTTGAAATTGTAGTGTGTGTGAATGGACTCAAAAGCATTGATCCCAACACATACACACACACACGGTTGCCATGTCTGGGATGAGAACTCCTACCTAACTAGTACATCACACTACAGCATTAAGTAGTTATAGGATGCACCATGGAGATTACTGGGATACTCCTTCCCCAAAGGTTTATTTCAAAGTGAATGACATCAGCAGTCCTGCCAAAGTAGGGCATTTGAAATTGTAGTGGGTGTGAATGGCCTCAAAAGCATTGATCTCTATACAGACAAACACACACGTATACACACACACACACACACACACACACACACACACACACACACACACACACACACACACACACACACGCACACACACACACACACACACTCAGTTGCCATGTTTGGGATTACAACTCCTATCTAACTAGTATATCACACTCCAGCATCATGCAGTTATAGGACGTGCCATGGAGATTACTGGAATATACAAGGTGTATTTCAAAGTGAATGACATCAGCAGCCCTGCCAAAGTAGGGCATTTGAAATTATAGTGGGTGTGAATGGCCTCAAAAGCATTGATCTCTACACAGACAAACACACATGTACACACACACACACACACACACACACACACACACACACACACACACACACACACACACACATACAGATGCCATGTTTGGTATTACAACTCCTATCTAACTAGTATATCACACTGCAGCATTACACAGTTATAGGATGTGCCATGGAGATTACTGGGCTATTCCTTCCCCAAAGGTGTATTTGAAAGTGAATGACAGCAGCCCTGCCAACGTAGGGCATTTGAAATTGTAGTGAGTGTGAATGGCCTCAAAAGCATTGATCCCTACACAGACACACACACAATTGCCATGTTTGGGATTACAACTCCTACCTAACTAGTAGATCACACTACATCATTACACAGTTGTAGGATGTGCCACAGAGATTACTTGGCTACTCTTTCCCCAAAGGAGTTATTTCAAAGTGAATGACATCAGCAGCCCTGCCAAAGTAGGGCATTTGAAGTTGAAGTGAGTGAATGGCTTCAAAAGCACTGATCCCTACACAGAAAAACACACACAGTTGCCATGTCTGGGATTAGAACTCCTACCTAAATAGTACATCACACTATAGCATTATACAGTTATAGCACATGCCATGGAGCTTATGGGGTTACGTCTTCCCCTAAGGTGTATTTCAAGGTGAAGTCATCAGCAGGCTTGCTATAGTAAGGCAATGGGGAGTGCAGTGTGTATGCATCGGCCATAACCCATTCATCTAGAAGCAGACACACAACACTCAGGCACACACAGGTTTATATTCCCCAGGTATGTGTATACAACTGCTAGATGACTACTGACTTGTACAGTCATGTTACACAGTTAGCACAAGCACTACAGACTCTATAGTGCTGAGGGATACCAGAGGCAAATGTCTACAGTGAGTGACATTTGCACATCATGTGGTTTTAGCCAATTGGATGTGTGCTGGGTAGGACAGGCCTCATGATGGAAGGCTCTTTGTCAGTGTCTGTCACTCTCTTCCACATATCTATGTAAGTGTACTTTTGGCCTATTATAGTGTGTTGTCCATGGTGATATATAAATGTATTCCTATTCAGTGTGTGCAAAGCATGACTAGTGTGTACTGAGGAGTGTGTGCACAAACATCTGTGACTGTCAGATATGTATAGTCCACTGTTGTTGCCAGACATGGGCTTCATTTCTGTAAGTGTGTGAGCATGCCCAGTATGACCTTCCAGTATTTTGTTGTCAGACATGGCCTTCATTTCTCTAAGTGTGGGAGCATGCCCAGTATGACCTTCTGTATTGAATTTGTGAATCCATTCCAGGTAGGTTGTTCTCCAGTGCAGGCTTTTGTGTTCTACACCTACAGCTAGCAACAGGATATCTGTAGATCAGTTGACAATATGGGATCAAAATGGACAAAGGATAGTGGGTTACTTTAGGTAATTGTGTCTGTGCTGCTTCTGCTACATGATCTTGGTGTTAGCAGAGACATTCAGACATATGTATTGTTTTACACTATGGTGTTTTATGTCATGAAGTACTGTCAGGTATACATATTTTCTTGCACTGATGTTCTGGGGAACACAGGGTGAATGCATCTGTGTCCAGTATTGTGGTCTGCAGCCTACATATTCTTGCACAATCATGCCATTCTGGAGGGGAAGCTGCAGGCATTTGCTGCTGGGTCTGTGTAAAGGGTTCAGCACCTTAGTACAGTGGTGGCTGAGGATCCCATGCTTGTACATCCATCGATGTGACAGTATGGCCATATCCTGCTGTGGCCATACCTCACAGCTGTACAGATTCACACAGGTTACCCAGAGGCAGCGGACATAATTCTGGACATTACCCCTTCACATTGTGGTTTACGGGCAGGTTTGTAGCCACCCATTCCTGTGTTTGCAGGCAGGATGAGAACTCCTACCTAACTAGTACATCACACTACAGCATTACGTGGTTATAGGATGCGCCATGGAGATTACTGGGCTACTCCTTCCCCAAAGGTGTATTTCAAAGTGAATGACATCAGCAGTCCTGCCAAAGTAGGGCATTTGAAATTGTAGTGGGTGTGAATGGCCTCAAAAGCATTGATCTCTATACAGACAAACACACACGTACACACACACACACACACACACACACACACACACACACACACACACACACACACACACACACACGCACACACACGCACACACACGCACACACACACACTCCCACCTAACTAGTACATCACATGACAGCATTACACTGTTATAGCACACAGTTTTGGACTTCACACACTCCATGCCACCCATGCTCCTACCCCCCCCCCAATATTCTAGCTTCTTCCAAACATTATGCAAACATTATCTGATAAGTTCCTTATAGTTATCACCTCATCCCAGCAGTAATTCGGTGTTGGTCCACAGTTCATGCAGTAGGACATGGTGGACATGTTACTGGGATTTGTCCACATGGCCTTGCATTTGAGTTCTCTGGACTGTGTTATGTTCTTATTTGGGAGCCCATGACATAACATACATTGGCAGTACAGGGGAGACACAGGCCTATGGCAGAGGACAGTAGGGCATTTGGTAATGATGCAGGCCAGCTGTAGCAGGCCGTTGCATTATGTCACTCCTACAGTCCCAGCCTGCAATACACTATATTCCCCTGGGGTGACAGGGTAGGTGTGCAAGGTGTTGATGCCAATGCTTTCTGTCATTATTGATCCAGTGGTGTGGATGCTGGCAGTGTGCTGCTTACAGCTAGGCACACACCTGCATGGGACACCTGTTCTGCATGCTGCATTCTTTGGCTATTGCCATACCGAGGTGAGGGCCATATTGTACTCATTCTCAACAGCAGGGATAAGATAGGAGAGGTACCTGTGGGTGATGGTGGGGTGAGCTGGGTGCATGTGTGCTATGTAAACTACTTGCATCTGACTCACATATATGTGTGGGGCATTCCACTTATGCTGGCTTGTGCAGAGACATCAGCTGTTTCTCAATACTTCATACATGTGACCTTTGTGATCTGCCAGTGTTTGGCCAGATGACATCTGTATTCCCTACTACATGCCCAACTAATGTGCTGCTAACCTGTATGTACAATTTCAAAGGTTTGTCCATTTGGCAGTAACATATTATACACTGTCTGTCTGGGGTACTTCCCCTGTGTACAGTTTGTATGTCTGGGCCCACATTCATGCCATGTCCATCTTTCAGATGGTGACAAATATTACTTCCAAATATTTACTATGGCTTACTGCTGGAATGTGTTTTGCTGGGATGCATTGTTTTGGCACTGCAATTGTAAGAACTTGGCCCTGTCATCGGCAGTACTGGCTAATGGCCACCAGGACAAACCTCATCATACCTACATACTTACCACTCTCACACAATATACAACACACACCAACCTAACACATGCAGCCCTGCATATTGTACACATGCTACAATCTATCCTTCCACCTTGGCAGCTCATGTAATCTGTGCTCCACTGTTATTATACCTACACATACATGTTACTACATTTCTACATAGGATTGGGGGGGCACACCTGACACTTGTACACATTTGCTATGACTGTACTGGTATGTCACATACTCCATTTCATTCTGTATTCTGACATATCATGCTGACTAGAGGCATATCAGTGTACTACAGGTCTTAGGTTTGATTGACCTACATTTCAGTTTCAGACTTCTTACCCTTCAGAACTAACATCCCACTGCCTGACCTGTTGTAGTCAGTCTGTGTAAGTTTGGGGGGATGTTCTCCATAGCCATCAATCAGTGGCCATAGCACTGCCTTTGTTTGTGTTTGTCTACACCTCCCTTGCTGGCTGAGACTGTTGTTGGGTATGTGAGCCTCCATAACTGGCATGTGTGTGTCCTATGGACACACATGTGGCCCAGCACATTTCCTTCTTGTCACCTTGTCTAGTACTGGCTACTATGGTGACACCAGTATTTGTTACAGATCTCATGCTGCCACTGTAGGTGTCTACTTTCTGCTGGCATCCCATTCAGCCACCCGATTCCCTTGCATGCTCACATCCATACCATAGATACAAGCAAAAACACATACTACTCCATTCGGCAATTGATAGGGAGAGTGACTTACCTTGTGGCTGGGGGGCTGACTATGTCGGATGCACATAGTACACTCCCTATACATGGTTAAGCACAGGTAGTGTCATGTTTGGCATCCCTTTTACTGTATGTGCGAGTCAGAGAGAGGTGTCATTCCCTGGGTTCCTACCATGTCAGTGTATGTGCTATGCTTTGCCTGTTTGCCACAGCCTGGGCATACTGGGCATGCCTCCTTCTGCCTACCGGGGCAGGCTCAGGTTATTCCTCCTCCGAGTCACTCTGTGCCTGTGCAGGCCTGCACAGTCACTCTGTGCTTGTGCAGGCCTTGGCAATGATGGGGGGCTGTGTGGCTCTGCCCCTTGCTGTTCGGCTGCAGCTGTTTCCACAGGATCATATTGTGTAGCATGGCGCATACAATGACAATTTGGGTACTTGTAGCTGGTGAGTACTGAAAGGCTCCACCGGATGTGTCCAGGCACCAGAACCGTGACTTGAGCATCCCAAACAAATGCTCTATTATGATTCTGGTCTGTGCGTGTGCCTCATTATGGAGTTCTTGTTCGGGTGTGTGTGCATTTCTGATGGGTGTAATCAGCCAAGGCTCCAGTGTGTAACCATCATCCCCCACTAGATGGCTGTAAGGGATGTCCACATTGGCAAATCTCTGATACAGCTGCATCATATGCCAGATGTGGAAGTTATGATAGCTTCCAGGGCAGCCAGCACACACATTAATTATAATGCCCTGGGCATCGCACATGACCTGGCAGTTGATGGAGGGGAAGCCCTTATGGTTGATGTAGATCCTACCCTGCTCACTGGGTGGTGCTTTGATGCATATATGCATGCAATCTATAGTACCTACTACTTCAGGGTATTCTGCTATTTGGTGGAAGAGATGCATATTGCTCACCAACGCCTCTCGGCTGTTGTGGAAAGATACGTGCTCACCGGCATGTGCTGGCATGGCATCCAGGAACTGGTGGAGTACACTGGATGCAGTATTTGCTGACATGCCATCCAGGAACTGATGGAGTATCCTGGATGCTGATGCCTGTGAGATTCCCATGATATCCCCAGTTGGCCTTTGGAAGGTACCTGTGGCTACTATTCTTAGGCCTACACATACCTTGGTATCCATTGGGATGGGTTCCCCTCTGTTGGTTCTGTGTTTGAGGTGTGGCCAGCACAGCTCAACAAGTTGCTGTAGGAGGTCCCTGTCCACCCTATAGTGCTCCACTATCTCCAGCTCATGTAGCCCCTGGTAGGTTACCCTGGGTCTGTATACTCTTCTCCTTCTCCTCACTGTGGTTTGGTCATCAGCATTCTCATCCTCACCACCCTCAGCCTCTTCCACATGTTGATTTATGGTAGCTGCTGCAGCCCCTATCATTTTGTTGCTTTTGTTGGTAAAATTTCCCTGCTTGTGTACACTGGTGGTATAGAGTTTGTGGGAAAAAACAGAGGGAAAGGTGTTTGCATACTTTATAGTGGTGTGCAGGGCTGGGCTGCTGCCTGTGTAATTAGCCAGTTCTGATATATTTCACCTGCTAGCTATGCTAGCTCTCCTTGATTACCTTCCTACTGCAGTTTTTCCTTCCCATTGCATTCCTGTTTAAGCCCAGGGGCATGCCATGCAAACACAGTGTTCAGATGTGCACAGAGCTGCTATTTCCTGGTATACTTTTTTTTTTCCTTTAAGACACGGTGCATGGCACACACACCTGTTTAGGCAATGTAAAGAGTGCCAGGCAGCTTCAGACACACCCCCTTGCTTAGCTATGCTAAGCTAAGGGCAAACCCAAGCCACAGGGCTCCAATAAGCTTACAGTATGCCTGACACACCCCGCTGTGATGTCAGCTGGCTCTTAGGCTTGCACCATGGTCTTCCTGCACTGACACAGTTGGGTGCTAGCTAGCCATGAGGGGGGATCTAGGATTCAGTATCATTCCCCTCATTTGCATAGGATTGCCTGCTAATGCCTAGTTACATGTCTGACACTGAGCCTTTCCTCTTAGCAACCACTATTCACTGGCCATGTTGTCTTCTACCTGCCATTAAGTATAATGGCAAAATTGTGATTTTGGATAGAATGCTTATTTCAAGTCTTTTTTTTCAGCCCGATCCTGTTTGTGTTTATTTTTTATTTTTGCAACTGTTTTCCATGCCAATGGCCTTATAATTGTCCATCAGCATGCTTTCTACATTATATACACCCTTGATTTGGACCTGTCATAGCTCTGTTTTGTAGTTTGCAGAAATGTACTTGGTTACTAACCAATTACATTTCTGCAGACTACACTAGCCCTGCTCGGCTGGCTGCCAGCTTTATGGATCGCAAATTCACCTCATGTGCATGATTTTCACCTGAAAATGGGGTAAGTTGCATACAGAAGCTGTGTCCATGCAGGAATAGTGTTGGAGCGCTCATGCACATCCCGTGAGCTTATTTCTGGATCGCACGGCGGCATTATTGTTTCCAGCAGCTCCTGCACTATTTCTGCACTCCCTGTAGAACTTGCTGAATCCTGGGGAGTGTCTGGATGGAAAATAATAATGAAAAATTGAGTACACAGTTAAAGAAAATTGGTTCAAGCATAAATAAAGAAAAAAGCAAAGGATTTGGGTATGAAGGTATTATAGGAGGTGTGGAATATTATGAAAAGAGTATAGATATTTTAGGAATAGTATTTGGAAGGACAGAATACAGACATGAACAATGGAATAAAGTTATTAAAGGAATCAAAGACATGATCACATTCTGTAAAACATATAGGTTTTCATAGAAAAAGAAAGCACATTTAAAAAACGCCATAATAATAGGTAAAATAGGTTATATTGCAAATGTTTATATGATGCCTGTGAAGATATGTGAAGGCTGCCAGCCTAGCTAGATAGGATTTTGTAGATAATTCTGTCATTTGTAAGTGCTAATGTAAGCCACATGCTTGTTCTCTTTGTTAGATGTTGAACCTCAAAAATGTAAGGGCTGGCAAACTCTGAGTTTTTGTTAGCCTGGGAACCAGAGAAAAAATGATGTAATCTGAAATGAGTCAGTAGTACTGTGCTATCAATTTAAGGACAGAGAGACTGAGAGCATTTGGCATTTGTCTTCAGAAAATCCAACATTACCAGCACTGTCTTGCTCTATATGTAAGTTTATTTTAGAACTCTGCTCTTAGAAATAGCTAGGAAATAGGAAGATTAGACTAGTTGTTTTTCTGTATTGATGTCAGAACTATTCTACTGTATTATTTTAAGCATTTTCCTGTGATCTCTGAACTCTTGACTAGCACTGTGTAGTAAGAAGTATTGTCTTGTGTTTTTATTATTTATTATTAAATATTTTGAACCTTTCAACTGTGGCTGTTTTGTGTAGAGATAATTTAAGCTCTAGAGTACATTGCATTTATATAGTGATACTGTAGTAAGCCACACCATTTAGCCTTGCTGTTCAGTTAAACTTACCATTTGGATAATAATATTGCACAGTAATAACTGGACACCCCTTAGTAAGGGCCTTTTTAGTAGCTGATAAGTATGGGTCCTCGTGGCAGTGATCATGACCTTATAGTCTGGACAGAAGGGGCACAGCTAGTGAACCTGTGCCAGCCTTCCCCTGGAGTGCTTGTGTGGTTGTATATAAATCATATCTCAAAGTATGTATGTATGTGTGTGTCAGCTACTTGGGCAGGGGCAAAAAGCACTGGTTGGACAGAGAAAGTGCTAGGAGGAGATGGCTTGGGACCCTGGCTATGGACCCCACTCTATAGCTGTGCCAGTGGGGAGTCTTATTGGGGATCTGTAGAGAGAGAGAGAGAGAGAAACCAGCCCCAGACTGACTGTGATCTCTGTGTGCTCTTAAGGGAAATTGTATTTTACTGTGTGTGTATTTGTTATTCTTCACAATGTGGATGCCCCTCACTGGTGTTAGTGGTGAGGATTGAGGCTCCTTGATTACTGGGCCAGTGCACGGGCATCACAATGCCACTGAAATATAAAAACGAAATTATACAGACATTTTTTCATTTATTTGGGGGTCAAGATTGAACCTGGTTAAGAGGGGAATTTTGTATATGAAAGATGAACAAGAGGGATTGGGGATGATAAATCCGATTGTGCATGCAACCTCTTTAAGTATGTTTATAATACTAAAAGGAATGATAAAAATAATAAAGATTTGACAGAAACAGTAATGTATTGTAAATATAGAGAAATTTGGGAAGAAAGGAAAATGAAAAAAGAAGTAAACGTGTTATTAATGAAGACATGAACGAATTTTACAGTAAAACTGTATTGTGGAAATTAAAAAAGAATGTGATAGAAAAGAACAGAAAAGACTGGTATGTTATCATTATAATATCCTTTTATTTGGTGGATCCATGGAATATGTTAGAGATAGATAAGAAGAAGGCAATAATGATGAGGTACAGAAATTATGAAAGAATTAAAAAGGCAATGATTTTTTTGTGGAGGGTGTCCATAGGAAAATTACTAGTGGGGCAAATATGTCAACAAGATAAAATGGGACAGAATATGTAATAAATGTAAAGAACTGGAAACTACTGAACAAGTTTTTTTTAAATGTGAGAGAATTCAAAAACTGTGAAAAGAAGTATGTAAACATGATTTGATTAAAAGTTATTTAAATTTTGAATTAGTCATGGCAGAGTATAGGTTATATAGGGCAAAATCCCAGAATGAAGCTAAGAAAATGGACAGCATTATATTATATGTAACATGGACTATATGGAATGAAAATCTTAATGAAATCAGATGCAATGGAAAATGGACATTGACAAAAATACTAGAAAAAAATATGGTTTTGGTTGTGGGTAAAAGAGTGGGGGGGAATACATAAAATGGAAACATCAGTATATTGAATGATGTCAAAATATGTAAATATGTAAAATATGAATGCTATATATGTATACAAATAAAAAAAAAAACATTAATTATTATTGCAAGTGGGGCCCATTTTGCTGGAGCAATTCCTTTTTCCATTCCAGGCAGAGAGTTGGCCCAGAGAAACAGGGTGGCAGATGGAGAGAGAAGGAGATGATGAAAAGGTGAGTGAAATTGAGGAGAAAGCAAATATCAAGATCAGAGAATGTAAGTGGGATTCTGAGGAGATATCTCAAAGAAATCTGTTTAATGGAGATGAGGCAGCAAATAAAGGATGCATAATTACAAATCTCCAGTCAGGAGCATTACAGGATGCTTTACTTAAAACATGGTGATTCAGAATAAGCTAGAAAATGAAGGAGATGTTTCCTGGGGGACATTATGAAGAAAATACAAAAGGATGATGCACAGGCAATCCTGAAGAATAGAACTCCAACAATTCAAGCTCACAGGCTAAAAAATACCAGGAATATCGGATTAACCACAGTACGTTTCCTTTATTTCAGACAGTTACAACGGAGATGATGCTTGGTTTAGCGCTTTCATCTAGATAACTAGATTTCCTCAGAACAAAGTATACAGAATCACTCACACTTAAATACTTAAAAAATTCCGCCTTTTTCATTAATTAATCAATTAAGTAATGTTCATCTCTGTTAACAAGATTTAAAAAAAGAGTTGAATTTTTCCATGCTTAAAAAAGATCTCATACAAAAATTGTTGTATGTACGACCATACAACTAAACACTATAAATACTAAAAATGTACATAACTATTAAAAATGGATGCGATATATATGTCCATCGCATAGTGCTATCCCATTGATTGTTTTCATCTAATTCTATCTATTTACATATCTAAAATATTATTCTAAACCTACTACTATCCATAATTTATACAATTGTGTATTATAAAACATACTATTTGTATCACATTAAACGTGTAATCAACCATTTTCACATTTTGAATACATGAATTACAGTACAAAATACACTTGATCACACTGTCAATGCAACCTCTATAATATAATAGAAGCAACATAGTAATAATATTGATTAATATATAATCTTGTGCAATTCTGAAAACACATTGACTATTAAGGTGTAGATTATGTCTATTAATACTTATTCCAAAATGTGTATCTAAATATCAGTTGTATACCATATGTTATGTCCTAACTAATGGTTTAGTGGGGATAACTTCATTTAGTCCTGGATGCGTGGCTGCATCAAGTCGTAACTGCCATTTTATCTCTTTTTCTCTAACAATGGCTTTGATGTTCCCCCCCTAGGATTAGGTATGATCACCTCTAGTATAGCAAACTTGAAAACTACACATCCTGGACTATTTAATATATGTCGGGACAATGCATTATTAGTATCCTGTTTATTGATACAATAGATATGGTCATATATTCTATTTTTGAAATAGCGATCTGTCTTTCCTACATAATAGCTTTGACATGTGTCACATATAGCTAAGTAGATCAAATGCTTAGTCTGGCAATTTCCATGTTTAAAGATTACCTTAGTCTTAATATTATTATTTAAATTAACAGTAATACCTTCAAATATGTATCTGCAATAATTGCAGTGCCCACATTTTTTTGTACCTATTTTTTGTATTTTATGGCATTTATGATAATTTTGTTTCATTTCTATGATTCTTTTTAAGCTATTCCCTGTTTTGTATACAAATTGAGGCCTAGATGGTACCTTATCTTTTATCATAGTATCACTTGTTAATATATTCCAGTTTTTACTAATGATTTCCTTTACCTCATTAATATGTTTCCCATATTTTACAATACATGCTGTCTTATAGTTGTTAGTATTAACATTTTTCTCTTTCTTATTATGTATGCCAATTCCCAATAGTGATGGGTATTTTTTTCCCCATTCACTAGATACATAGGTAATTATATCATTTATCATATCCTCTGGGTAACCTTTTTCCTTAAATAGTATACCTATAAAGGCCAACTCTTTCATCATAATGTCCCTAACAAATGTCATTCTTGCTGCCCTTATGCATTGTCCTTTGACTATATTGTATTTGACCTTGTATGAATGGGCACTATCAAAATGTAAATATCCATTACTGTATGTATCCTTCCTATATATTTTAGACTGGAAGGATTGCCCATCATTATAAACATACACATCTAGATAGTTAATCCCTCTGTTATCATACTGGTATGTGAACTTAAGATAACTTGTCGTTCCATTGATATAATCAATGAATTTGATTAGCTCATCTATATTACCTGCCCACAATAAAAAGATGTCATCCAAATAGCGGACATATGTTTTGATATAATTCATCCACATTGAATTAAGTATGTATTGCATTTCCCAATCAAGGAGTACTAGGTTGGCATATATGGGGGCACAGGCTGCCCCCATTGCCACCCCAGAAATTTGCCTATAGTATTCTCCTTCAAAAAAGATATAGTTATGATCAAGTAATATATCCATAAAAGATGTAAGCAACGAAATATCCTCATGGTCCAAACCACTATACATATGTAAACTATTGCTAAAGCTATCTATTCCTTCATTCTTCGGGATACATGAAAAAAGATCTTTTATATCTATTGTTACAAATATAATATCTGGGCTCCATATTTCATGCTTGAATATTCCCAAAAATTCCCAAGAATCCTTCATAATATGCGTGACTGTATTATAAATATGTTTCAATCTATTGTCTATAACTTTTCCGAAAGGGAAAGCTTTACTAGCACTTCCTGATATTATAGGTCTGAAGGGTGGTTCTATAGGATTTTTGTGTACCTTCGGAATCCCAGTAATGGTTGCCAATATAGGAAATTCAACCTTTAAGTATTTGTATAGTTCTTCATCTATTCTATTTTCCAATAGATATTCTTCAAGATAGGAATCAATCCTACTGTGTGCTATATTTGCCTGATTTAAAGATGATACTTCATATTGCAGGGAATTATTTAATAATTCAAATATTTTACTACTATATTTTTCTTGGTCATACAGCACAATACCTCCCCCTTTGTCCGCCACCATAATCCTGACATTTTGTGCACAAAGAGAATCGATAATAGAGTGAACTTGTTTACATGACATATAGTCACTCTTATTATATTTATGTTTATTGTATAACTTATATATTTCCTTATTAATCACGTTCTCAAAGGATTCTAAAGTTTTAACCATGGGGGGGGGGGTAAAGGAGCTCTTTTTTCTTAGATCCACTGTATTGCTTAAGAGTGGTGTACTGTCATGAAAAAATACCCCTAAATTTAACTTTCTAAGGAATAATTTCACTTCAACCAAGGTGTCTATTAGATCCAATGATTTATCTGGTATGTATTTCATCCCTTTTGAAAATATGGATAAAAGCTCTGGCTTCACTTCATATGTGCTGTAATTGTAAATTTTAACTTCCCCACTACTGGATGCAGTATTAGAAGGGAATGGCCCACCTTCTTGCTTGACAGTATCAACTGGACAAGGTTCTATTCCAGTACTAATGGAATCATGTGTTGGATGTATGGAATCTGCTAAGGTTTCCTGTAACTGGTCCACTTGTACTGTCCTTTCCCCTTCCGTTTTACTGTCTGCCATTTGTTTTGTTCTCCTTCCTCTAAAAAAGCATCCTCATATTTTTGATAGTACATATCATCTTGATTCCTATCTTTTGTATTTTCCCAATCCAATACAGATATTATATTTGTAACAATAGATATAAAAGATCTTTTTTCATGTATCCCGAAGAATGAAGGAATAGATAGCTTTATCAATAGTTTACGTATGTATAGTGGTTTGGACCATGAGGATATTTTGTTGCTTACATCTTTTATGGATATAGTACTTGATCATAACTATATCTTTTTTGAAGGAGAATACTATAGGCAAATTTCTGGGGTGGCAATGGGGGCAGCCTGTGCCCCCATGTATGCCAACCTAGTACTCCTTGATTGGGAAATGCAATACATACTTAATTCAATGTGGATGAATTATATCAAAACATATGTCCGCTATTTGGATGACATCTTTTTATTGTGGGCAGGTAATATAGATGAGCTAATCAAATTCATTGATTATATCAATGGAACGACAAGTTATCTTAAGTTCACATACCAGTATGATAACAGAGGGATTAACTATCTAGATGTGTATGTTTATAATGATGGGCAATCCTTCCAGTCTAAAATATATAGGAAGGATACATACAGTAATGGATATTTACATTTTGATAGTGCCCATTCATACAAGGTCAAATACAATATAGTCAAAGGACAATGCATAAGGGCAGCAAGAATGACATTTGTTAGGGACATTATGATGAAAGAGTTGGCCTTTATAGGTATACTATTTAAGGAAAAAGGTTACCCAGAGGATATGATAAATGATATAATTACCTATGTATCTAGTGAATGGGGAAAAAAATACCCATCACTATTGGGAATTGGCATACATAATAAGAAAGAGAAAAATGTTAATTCAAACAACTATAAGAAAGCATGTATTGTAAAATATGGGAAACATATTAATGAGGTAAAGGAAATCATTAGTAAAAACTGGAATATATTAACAAGTGATACTATGATAAAAGATAAGGTACCATCTAGGCCTCAATTTGTATACAAAACAGGGAATAGCTTAAAAAGAATCATAGAAATGAAACAAAATTATCATAAATGCCATAAAATACAAAAAATAGGTACAAAAAAATGTGGGCACTGCAATTATTGCAGATACATATTTGAAGGTATTACTGTTAATTTAAATAATAATATTAAGACTAAGGTAATCTTTAAACATGGAAATTGCCAGACTAAGCATTTGATCTACTTAGCTATATGTGACACATGTCAAAGCTATTATGTAGGAAAGACAGATCGCTATTTCAAAAATAGAATATATGACCATATCTATTGTATCAATAAACAGGATACTAATAATGCATTGTCCCGACATATATTAAATAGTCCAGGATGTGTAGGTTTCAAGTTTGCTATACTAGAGGTGATCATACCTAATCCTAGGGGGGAAACATCAAAGCCATTGTTAGTGAAAAAGAGATAAAATGGCAGTTACGACTTGATGCAGCCACGCATCCAGGACTAAATGAAGTTATCCCCACTAAACCATTAGTTAGGATATAACATATGGTATACAATTGATATTTAGATACACATTTTGGAATAAGTATTAATAGACATAATCTACACCTTACTAGTCAATGTGTTTTCAGAATTGCACAAGATTATATATTAATCAATATTATTACTATGTTGCTTCTATTATATTATAGAGGTTGCATTGACAGTGTGATCAAGTGTATTTTGTACTGTAATTCATGTATTCGAAATGTGAAAATGGTTTATTACACATTTAATGTGATACAAATAGTATGTTTTATAATACACAATTGTATAAATTATGGATAGTAGTAGGTTTAGAATAATATTTTAGATACGTAAATAGATAGAATTAGATGAAAACAATCAATGGGATAGCACTATGCGATGGACATATATATCGCATCCATTTTTAATAGTTATGTACATTTTTAGTATTTATAGTATTTAGTTGTATGGTCGTACATACAACAATTTTTGTATGAGATCTTTTTTAAGCATGGAAAAATTCAACTCTTTTTTTAAATCTTGTTAACAGAGATGAACATTACTTAATTGATTAATTAATGAAAAGGGCGGAATTTTTTAAGTATTTAAGTGTGAGTGATTCTGTATACTTTGTTCTGAGGAAATCTAGTTATCTAGATGAAAGCGCTAAACCAAGCATCATCTCCGTTGTAACTGTCTGAAATAAAGGAAACGTACTGTGGTTAATCCGATATTCCTGGTATTTTTTAGCCTGTGGGCTTGAATTGTTGGAGTTCTATTGTTGTATACAGGAATCAACTTGGGTATCAATCCTGAAGAATAGTGGTGAGATGGAAAAGAAAACATATGTAGAGAAAGTAAAAGCAGGCAGAAGAAGAGTAGCAGAAATGAAGGCAAAAGAAAATTAAAGATGGAAGTACTTGGTAAGGATTCAAAGTAAAGAAGACAAAGAAATTGCAAGGTATGAAG
This sequence comes from Protopterus annectens, assembly GCF_019279795.1. Classification (NCBI taxonomy): domain Eukaryota; kingdom Metazoa; phylum Chordata; order Ceratodontiformes; family Protopteridae; genus Protopterus; species Protopterus annectens. The sequence continues at coordinate 789,635,233 of NC_056741.1, read as the reverse complement.
TATTGGAAAATGTAATAGCTCCTTGGGGTGTAAAAGCACATGAGGTAGGAGCATATATTCTTATTAACAAAGATAAATTTTGTGACATTATATTTGAGAATGTTTTTTTCAATGGAAAATTTTCTTGCGGAATGTCACTTGTCCAGTCAGGATAAAACAGACGAACAGTTGTGGGTTTGTTTCAAGCAGCTTTATTACACAAACACATCAGGACTGAGGCTTAGTAACTTAAACTTGAATAAACTTATAAACAGACTGATTACTTGACTCATACATGTTAACACTCTGGCTGTTCTCTCAAAATGGCACTGCTGTCTGCACGTGCTCACTATTTATATGCAAGTGCCTACATCTGGAAATGCTTCTTAAAGTTACACACACACACTCTGTTCTACATCCTCCCAATTTGAGAAATAGATCATATACCAAATGACAGTATTCAATGACATGCAGTTATACAGAAATTATCTTTTGACATGCAATTATACAGAACTAATTTTTTGACATGCAATCATACAAAATTAGACACATATAAAACCATCATGTCCAGGTTTCTGTGTATTTTACACTAGGTCTAAAAATATGACCTGATAGTGTAACATAAAAATCAGAATTAGATATAGCAATGGGAACTGTCTACAAGGAATGTTCAGTTTTGGGGGCATCTAGGACATGATCATGAAGGGGAATGGATACTGAGACTTTCTTCAGTATGAACATTGTCAGTGTTGCTCTGAGATCTAGAGTCTGTATCATAGGTACAATGCTGCAATATCATTTCAGACACCGAAAGAAGATGCCTGCAGTTTATCCTGTATTCTATACCCTCATATTCCACTAACTAGGATCTCGGCTCTGCACATATGCCTCTCACTTGACCAATTTTATCAAAGCCTTTCGCAATTTACATCCTTATTGTCTCTCCTACTTTTAACGGATGAAGAAATCTGCTCATTTTATCATAGCTAGACATCTGAAAGCAATGCTTCTTAAAGAATTGTGCTTTGATTGCTCTGGTGTTTTTACCATTAGACACAAATTAACTAGAACTGATAAACAAGGTTGTTCTGGTTTGCCTATATAGAAGTCTCTGAGCAGGTGAGCCTAGTAGGTTGTCATGGGGTATATTTCTGAGATTAAGTAAATTCAAGAAGATATTGATATTGTCACACTTTGACCTCTCTAGTAATTGCTTTGCACTCTGTACTGCATGTTCAGCAAGGCCATTTGACTGTGGGTATTCCAGACTACTAGTAACATGGATAAAGTCCCACTATTTTGAAAATTTCTGAAACAATTGACTGGTAAATTGGGTAACGTTGTCAGAAATAAATTTGTGTGAACTACCATGGACTGAGAAATGACATTTCATCTTAGTAATAACAGCACTGGATGTGAGGTTAGGTAGCAAATCTATCTCAAACCAGTTTGAATAAGAGTCTACCAACTAAGTAATGCTGATTGTTCCACTCAAATATATCAGTGGCTACTGTTGTCCAAGGTTGTTGGAATCTGGCTAAGCTGAAGTGTCTCTTTTTGCAAATGCAGTTTGGTACTATTACATACTGAACAAGACAAAAGCACTTTATCAATGTCCCTTGACAGAGAAGGCCAAAATACTAGTCTTCTCATCTTTCTTTTTGTAGCTTCGGAACCTGGGTGGCCACGATGCAAAATCTGAATGTATTCATGTTGATGTTTGCAGATGACATTGTGATATGTAGTGAGAGGAGGGACCAGGTTGAGGAGACCCTGGAGAGGTGGAGATATGCTTTAGAGAGGAGAGGAATGAAGGCCAGCAGGGCTAAAACAGAACATATGTGTGTAAATGAGAGGGAGGGTAGAGGAATGGTGAGGATGCAGGGAGTAGAGTTGGTAAAGGTGAATGAGTTTAAGTACTTGGGATCAACAGTTCAGAGTAATGGTGAGTGTGGAAGAGAGGTGAAGAAGAGAGTACAGGCAGGGTGGAATGGGTGGAGAAGAGTGTCAGGAGTGATTTGTGACAGGCGGGTACCAGTAAGAGTGAAAGGGAAGGTCTACAAGAGGGTAGTGAGACCAGCTATGTTATATGGTTTGGAGACGGTAGCATTAATGAAAAGGCAGGAGTCAGAGGTGGATGTGGAAGAGTTAAAGATGTTAAGATTTGCACTGGGTGTGACTAGGATGGACAGGATTAGGAATCAGTATATTAGAGGGTCAGCTCAGGTTGGACAGTTTGGAGACAAAGCAAGAGAGGCGAGATTGCATTGGTTTGGACATGTGCTGAGGAGGGATGCTGGGTATATTGGGAAAAGGATGCTAAGGATGGAGCTGCCAGGTAAGAGGAAAAGAGGAAGGCCTAAGATAAAGTTTATGGATGTGGTGAGAGAGGACATAAAGGCGGTTGGTGTGAAAGAGCATGATGCAGAGGACAGGAAAAAATGGAAACAGATGATCCGCTGTGGCGACCCCTAACGGGAACAGCTGAAAGAAGATGATGAGTCATGTTGTAAGGAAGTAGGAACAATAACTTTTGGACCTTTGAAAATTATACCATCTTCCATCAGCATCTCATGTCTGCATGGAAAATGCAATTGTACTTCTGGCAGTACACAAGACTGCTTTGACAGCCAACCAACATTGATGAAGTGGTTGAGCTTCTGCAAAATAAGATCAGGCATTGTATGATCTCTAAGCTCATCAAGTCTCGTGGTAGAAAAAATATGCACTTCCATGACATCAAAGTCAAAATTCTCTGCATCAAGCTATTCCATGGTATTTCTGGGCTATATGGATAAGGTATCAGCCAGATAAAGAAGTTTATCTTTTGTGTTGACCATTTTGAAATAATACTTTTGTAATCTGAGCATCATTCTTTGTAGTCTTGCTGGAGCATTATGCATAGCCTTCTTTAACATAGTGACTAGAGGTTGATAATCAGTTTCAATTTGGATAGCTCAGCCATAAATATAATCATGGAACTTCGAACATACAAACACAATTGCCAAAAGTTCCTTCTCAGTTTGGACATACTGCATCTCAGTTTGTGTAAGAGTTCTAGATACATAGGCAACAGGTCTGCCCTCTTGAAGAATAACTGCACCAAGACCAAACTTTGAAGCATCACAGGAAAGAACTACTGGTTTGTGGACATCATATCATCTCATTGTAGATGGGTTAGCAATTTGCTGTTTGAGGTTATCCAATGCTCTCTGGTGTTGTTTTAACCATGTCCAGGCAGAACGTTTGCATGTCAGCTCTCTTAAAGGTGCTGATAACTCACTATAGTCCAGGAAAATATTTGCCCAAATAGTTAACCGTACTAAGGAATTGCTGTAGGGACTGGACATTGTCTGGAGCCGGCATCTCAAGAATGGCTGCTTGTTTGGAAGGGTCTGATTGTAAGCCTGTACTGGTAAATAAATGACCTACTTAAGTAGTTTCTGGTAGTCTGAATTTACACTTCAGAGGATTAAGCCTCAAGTTCACTTCACACACTCTGTCCAAACTTTTCTGAGGTTTCTGTCATGCTCTGCTTCACCATTATTTCCAACCAGTAAATCATCAACTATTATAGCACACAGATAACCTGAAAAAATTTGCTCCATTGCACACTGAAAGACTTCACTGGCAGAATTTATTCCAAAAGGCATCCTGAGGTATCTGTATCTACGAAATGGTGTGCTGAATGTAGTCAGTAGTGAAGATTTGCAATCAAGCATTACTTGCCAAAATGAACTCTTTGCATCTAAGATAGAAAAAACAGTGGCACTTGGCATGAGGGTGGCAACCTCCTCGACTGTATGCATAGGATGATGAGGTCTCTTTAATGCCTTGTTCAAGTCTCTTGGGTCAATGCATATTCTGATTTCATCTGAATTTTTCTTATGAGCACCTACCATGGAAGACACCCACTCAGATGGTTCTGTGAATGGACAAATCACACCTTGCTGCACCATCTTGTCTAACTGGACCTTGACTTTGTCCTGCATAGATATTGGAACTCTACTCACTGGTCTGAACACTGGACTCACCTCTCAGTCTACTTTCATGGAGTACACAACTGGAAGTTTGCCTAGCTTGTTGTCAAAAACATCAGCATACTCTGAGAAAATAGCATCACTGAAGCTGGAGTGAAGACATGTGCTTACATTATGGACTTCTTTGGTAAAAGAAAGCAGTTTCATTCTTAAGTTGTCTCTGAAACCTAATAATGACTGCACAGGTCTTCTGACTACATAAAATTGCAAGCTGTAACTGTTCCCAGCCGAATAGCATGAAAGCACTACTGAGCCTTCGGTTTGAATCTCTTCACCTCCATAAGCAACATGCTTCACACAATTAGCCACATTAAGTTGCTCACCAGCTCTCACTCTAGCAAATGTCTCTGCTGGCATTACATTACACTTTGAACCAGTGTCTTCTTTAAGCTCTCTGGGTTTACCATTGAGCAGGACAGTACAAAATACTTTGTTCTTAGCCAACAAATCTACTACATTAATCTTTTCACTGACCACTGATAGACCATCTACATATAAAGTAGAGTTTCCATATGATCAACTTACTTTTTTTGAGTGACCTTTCTTAGTAATGAAATAAGGCTTGATTGATTTACAAAACTTTTGAAAGTGGTTCCATTTATACACTTGTGGCATTGCTGAACAAATGCTAAGCACTTCTCTCTTTTAGACTCATGATTAGCACCACAATTATGACAGTTAACAGTAAGATGGTGTCAAAGCCATGGTCTCAAGCTAAATGCTAAAAAATGTGTAGTAATCCCCTTTGGAAAAAACAGAGTACCCGCGACCTACCACATAGGAGGTAATCCCCTGAAATCTGAAGTAGTAATAAGGGATCTAGGGACCCAAGTATATAGTCAGCTTTCCTTTGATAACCATGTTGCCAAGGTGGTTAGAAAATCCTTCTATGTGACCCATCTGATTACGAAAGGGTTCGCATCAAGATCTAAGGATATAGTGGTGCCCCTCTACTCTTCCCTCATCAGACTCATTATTGAGTACAATGCACCAATTGGAATGTACTTGGCTAGACATCTCCAGCAGCAGGAGAGACCACAGAGGTAGCTAACCAAGAGGATTACTGGCCTCAAACAGTTGCCCTATGCAGCACAACTGAAAAAGCTAAGACTGTTCTCTGTTGCATACCGCTTTCTCAGAAGCGATCTCTGTCTAATGTACAGAGCCATGTCCAACCCAGAATTGTTGAACATGCTCCATCTTAGCAAAACCAAATCTACTCGAGCTACACGCTCTAGGGATATAAACCTCAACACAGCAATGAATAGAGCATGCTGGAGGGATAGATTCCCTTCGCAAAGACTTCCCTTGCTATGGAACAAGGTCCCAATCTACATAAGACAGAGCCCCTCACTATCACTCTTCAAGAGGAACCTTGACGAGTGGATGGATAACAGAAAGTTCACACCAGGGATCATACCAACAGCTCTACTAGATAGGGGCCAAGGGTACTAGCTGCTAGATCAAGGGCCTAGGGAACTAACCAAAGGGGTGGTGAATACCGCACAATGTGGCTGGGCTAATATATGCCTTCAGGCAGATAGCCCAGTATCTACCTATGAACCTATGAACCTAAGACTTGACTTGGGTTTTGATGACTCACCCTTATACTGTACTGAACATGTCTGTTTTGCTGAGCTAGTCTTGGAACTTGCTAGAAAGTTACAGGATCGCCCAGGGAAACCTGTAGGCTGCAGCTGCCATGTACTTAGACCTGCTTCTGCTTGCCATGTGTTGCATGCTGTCTACGCTTGCTCTAGAGACTGCTGAAACTATGCTCTTATCACTTGCAAGAATACTTGTGGTCTTTCTATGAGCTCATGGATTTGACAAATCTCTATGGCTTTGCTCAACATTAAATCACTCTCACAATACAAATTTTTTCTCACTGCAGCACTACTAATACCACACACAAGCCTGTCCTTTATTAGCTCATCTTTCAAATCACCAGATCTGCATGTTTTAGCATTATTGCTCAAGTCAGTGATATAAGCTGCAAAAGTTTCACCTGGCTTTTGGTCTCTTGTATAAAATAGGTTCTTCTCTAATGTAGCATTTGTCTGGGGGTTGCACATTTCTCTAAATTTATGTTTTAAGCACTCAGGGTCCTCTATTGATTCAGCCAGTACAACAATATGGTGTTTTTCCTCTTCTCCTGCATATACTGCTGTTGTATATACAAATGAACTCTCTCTTTCAATGGACTCTGACTCAGCTTGTTAAGCAAAATGAATGACCTTGTATGTGCATCTTTGTCAGAAAAAGCTGCTTGTATGGAAATATCGTATTCATGCCCAAACACTCTCCAGTTCTTTGCAATATTATGATCAAACACAAGTGAACTGGGTCTGTGAAATGTCTCTGCCATATAAACACACAGTAGTGAAGGTACTTGGAATTATATATGAACATACATACATAAATATATGCCGGAACTTTATGCCAGAACTTGTAATTATGCCCAATAGCACAAGAGACTCTTTGAAATAACTGCACTTTACCAAATAAGCCTCCATAGCATGAGAGCACTTTAAATTCACTGTACTTTGTGAAATCACCCCTTATTAGTGTAATAAATACTTTGAAATGACAGTACTTTGTGAACAAACTGTACACAGCAGAAGAAGATCAAAGTAAGAAATACTTCGAAATGAATGCACTTTGCAAATAAACTGTATATGGCACAAGACCCTTTCAAAATGGCTGTACTTTGCAAAATAACTCTATACAGTGTAAGAAACAATTTGAAATGGCAGCACTCTGTGAACAAATGTACACAGCACAACAAACGTTTTCAAAATGGCTGTACGTTGACTGCACTTTGCAGAATAACTGTACTTTGCACACAGCAAACTCTTTGAAATAATTGTACCGTAATAAAGCACACACTCTACAAACACTTTGCACACTCAGAGATACTTTGAACAAGTCTAGTTATGCTTTGAATGGCTTTGGTTAATGCAAAATAATAGTTTTTGCCCAAAACATGGTCTTTTATTAAAAAAACATACAATTGCCTTGCCCTTTAAGCTTATTTTGCCCTTTTATTGTACTCGCTATGCCCATTTAACCTGTTATCATGCTCATTGTACTTTTCTTGGGTCTATATTATAACATTGAAGTTCTTTAACATCGAATGTTATAATATCGAACCCGTAATGTCGAACACTGAAAACAGCGAAGGTGCAGGACACCGAATTCTTTCCCAGGGAAAGAATTCAGTGGGCCGTTGCTGTGGCTTCGCTGTTTTCAGCTTTTGATATGTTGGAGCATTACGGGTTGGGTTCAGGTAAGTGTGCGATTGTGTGTAGGTTAGGGGGTGGGTTAGGTGAGTTATGGTTAGGGAGCGGGTGAGGTGAGTGTGCGATAGTGATGAACCTTAGGGTTAGGGTTGGGTTAAGGTAAGTGGATAGCTAGTACTGTATGTAAAGTTTAGTTTAGGTGTAGGATTTTAAGTGTATGTGTGTGGATGGCTGTTTTTTGTGTGTGTTTGTGCTGTGTGTATGTTTCTCTGAATAGCCAGTTTTTTCCCTGGGAAAAAATTCGCTATTCTGACTGTTTGATGTTTTCACACTTTGGTATTTAGGTTTTGATATAATAACATTCGATGTTAGAGAACTTCGATGTTATAATATAGACCCACTTTTCTTGTGCTCATTTTACTTTGAACATGATCGTTATGCAAACCGGAGTTAATTCTAAGCCCCATATAAATATTTCTGATAGTTTTATCAAATATCATGGTTTTGAACACTTCATTTAATTAATAATGCATTTAGTGCCTTTCGTTTGATTAATAATGCATTTTGTGCCTTACAAATGCTCTTTTTATTTTCTTTGCAGAATAAATCATATGTGCAAGTTTTGGTTACCTGAAGTTTGTTTCTGGCCCTTTTTGATCGTTTGAGCACTGTATCACCCAACCTGCTCAATATACCTTCACCGTCAACTCTGCACCTCATGGTTTGAAGAAGTTGCACTCTCAGTCCTGGTTCTGACACCATGTCACTCATCCAGTCAGGATAAAACAGGCAAACAGTTGTGACTTCAGTTCAAGCAGTTTTATTACACACAAGCACATCAGGACTGAGGCTTAGTAACTTAAACTTGAATAAACTTGTAAACAGACTGACTACTACAGTCATACATGTTAACACTCTGGCTGCTCTCTCAAAATAGTACTACTGCCGGCATGTGCTCACTATTTATATGCATGTGCCTACATCTGGAAATGCTTCTTAAGGTTTCACAGACACACACACACACACATACACACACACACACACACACACACACACACACACACACACACACACACACACACACACACACACACACACACACACACAAATTCTGTTCTACAGGGAATATGAAAAAAAGAAAGACAGTAGCAATGGAATCTTTATGTGATAAAAGCATTTAACCGGAAAACAAAACAGAAAATTCATGTGCAATTTCAATCAGCAGTAGAAAGAGAGGCTTTGAAAGGACATTTTAAAATTTTATGTAAAGAAGTCCTGGACAATGAAAAAACATATGACAAAAGGTGTTCATGGAGTGGTGTCTGGGATTGTAATATTCTGTTAAAAATAGAAAGAGAAAAAATTATACATATACCAAGCAGGTTAAATGTAGAGGGAGATAGGGGTGTCATAAAATACTGTGGACAGCCCAAAATTTGCTTTTTTTTTTGAAAAAAAAAGAGCATTTGATAAGAAACTGTGACAAAAGAAAATGATATATTGGTAGGGAAATGGGACATGTTGCTAAAATGTGAATTGAAATGCTAGTGTAACAAAATTAGACATTTATGGATGGATTAAAAATGAAAATATGAGTAAAGAAAAAGAAAGAGAAGAAAATAAACAAAGAAATGACATTTTAGAAGTATTAGAGATAGAAGAAAAATTACATGAGAAAAAATAAAAAGGGCATAGAATAAGGTTCTGGAATAAGTGATGAAGACAAACTGGAAGGTAGTAAAAAGATAATTATATTGGTAAAGGGTAAATGATAGAAAAAGAAAATTTCAAAGGGATAAATACAGAAGAACAAAGAAAGGAACTGGATGAAAATAATATATAATGATAATGATTGGGAGCTGGTATATTTGCTAAGGTGTTTGACTCACAGACACAAGATATAGTGTTTGCTTCTCAGCTTTAAGAGGGGAAACTGTCTAGGCTTAGAATGGCCTGTTAAGAAAGCTAGCCTTATAATTGGCTATGAATTTATAAAAACCATCAATCTAAGGAAAAGGGAAAATGAAAATTTTAGAGTGCATTCTGTAAATGTGAATAGTATTAAGAATATAGTAAGAAGAACAAGGATTTTGGAGTGGTATAATACATGTGATATAAATGTAATTATATTAGAAGGAAAGATTTTTTTAAAAATGAAGAAAGATTACAAGCAGAAAAAAACTATGGGGAGGAAAGATAATCTGGAATTTGGGAAAAGAGAGAGGTTTTGCAATATCTATATTCTGCAGAAATACAGTAAAGATAATACATATAACTTTAGCAAAAATGGGAAGATTAACCACTGTATATTTAAAATGGAAAGAACAAGTATATAGAATTATAGCATTATATGCTTATGATAATTGCAAAGAAAGGGAAAGCTTATTTAATCAGATTTTAGACTATGCAGTCATAAATAGAAATATTATAATAGCAGGAAACTTTAATCGTGATTTAAGAGGCAAGTGTAAAAAGACAGGAAATGATTTAAGAAAATGGTAGAAGTTATATGATGCAGTAAGCTAAAACTGTGGAACAAAAAATCCTGAAGTTATAAAAGGGTATGCATTGAACTGAAATAGATTATTTTATAATATCAGAAAGTTTAGTTATAGGAGAAGGGGGTTTACTGAAACAGAGTTTTCTGATAATTTTGCAATATGGTTAAAGATAAAGGAAAACAAGAAATATATAAAATAGGCAAAGAGATTAGCAATACAGTTATGGAAAGATCATATTACTATGAGAAAATTTTATAAAAATTGGTCTGAATGGTAGCTGATATTTTAGGAAAAACTGTTTTTTTTTTTTTTTTTTTACAGTGGCAATATGACGTGAGAAAAGTAGAGAAAGAAAAAATGTAAAAGAACATATAAGAATGCATTGGAAAAGTTAGAACATAATGATAGAAAGTACTTTGACAAATAAAAATAATTATATGAAAGAAATTAAGACAAATACAAGAACTGTTATATAAGCAAAATATTTTTTCTAAGGAAAAAGAGAAACATTGAGTTACATAAGCAGATTAGTAAAGGGAGATGGTGGTGTAATGAGAGAAATAAACATTTTTAAATGAGAAGCAGAAAGAACTCAGGAAAAGATTTTGAATTGTGTAGTACAATATATACAAGAAATGTTTAAAGAAAAAGAAGAAATTGAGAAAACATAGAAAGTAAAAAAGCAGAAAAACAGAATAAAGAGTTGGAATAGGAGATATATTTACATGATCTAGCTAAAGTATTAGCACAACTAAATTTAGATTCAGCTGCAGGACTAGATGGAATAGGGTATGAAATGTATAACAATTTAAGGGATTGGCAGAAAATATTTTTTAAAGATTCTGAATGAATGGTTGAATGAAGGTTTATATATATATATATATATATATATATATATATATATATATATATATATATATATATATATATATAAATAATTATGCAGTGGAATACTGGAAGATAGAAAGCAATTAGAATGCAGGAGACTGATATTATTAAATAATAATGAATATAAGATCTTTATGAAAATAACACAAAAGAGATTTGAAGCTAAAATGGAAAATATTGTGGAAGATAGTATATATAGCACAAAAGGGAAAGGTTGTCAAGAATTATTAATGATAGAGAACCTGGATGATATTATGAATAGAAAAAAAGAAGCAAAAATCATGATGAGACCTTAATAAGGCATTTAATACAACTGGGCACAAAATCTTATGGATAATAATAAAAAGATATAATATAAGTGAGAAAGTTAGAACATTACGTATGTCAGCATGTAGTAATGATGAAATTAAAATACTTACAAGTAAGTTGTAAGTTGGTTAAGCCAAAAGGTACATATGAAGAGTGGTGCAAGACAGGGATGTTTAATGAGTTTTATATGCATTATTATTTGCATTAGTTATGAATATGACAGTATGTGAAATAAATCTCAAAATGAAGGATGCGGGGTATATAACACCTGAAGGGTTAAGAATTTCAATTTTGTTAACATGCAGATGACAGTATATCAATTGCAAAAGCAAAATGTGCACAATAGAAGTAATAATTTGAACAAATGAGTGTCTAGAGGTGATAGTGATGGTTTTAAATAAAGAGAAAAGTAAAGGTTTTGGTGATGTAGTAAAGATAGGGGATATATGTTACAATTAATGAAATTTCTGTGTTTAGTATAAAATTTAGGACTGAAGGTATAAATAGATTGCAATGGGAAAAAAAACAATAGAAGAAATAAAATAAACCTGTCTTTTCTGGACAACATATACATTATCATTTAGAAAAAAAGGCTTATTTGATAAATTCAATACTGATGGGAAAAATAGCATACTTATCAAGTGTATTTATGTTGCTAACAATATTTGAAAAGAAATTATTGCAGATATTTTTTCATTTATATGTGGTTCTAGATTAAACCCAGTAAAAAGAGGAGTTTTGTATGGAAAATAAAGAGGAAGCTGGTTTAGGGTTAATTAACCCAGTGGTATATGTTGCTTCATTTAATTTGTACAAAGTATTAAAGTGGATAAATGAAAAAGATGAGAGATTAGTAGTAAAATGATATAAATATGAGCATGATAATTTCTAGGGTATGGTAAAAGGAGTAAAACAGAAAAACAGTGTAAAAATAAATAAATAAAATGTTACCAAGAAAAAATATTTTTGTGGAAAATAAAGATTGATGATGTAGAAAAAGATAGAAAATGATGATATAAGAATATAATGATAAACCATGGTAAAATCTAACAGTTGAAAAATGTAAAACTATAAAAATAAGAAGCAAATGGTATAATCAGAAAGTAGAATGTCAAGATTTTTTGTGCAGACTGGTAATAGATAAATTGCCAGTAAAAGGAAAGATGCCATATAAAAAGAAAAGTAATAGAATTTATTTACACTGTCAAGAAGAATAAAATACGGAACATGTGTTTTTGAACTGTAAAAGAGTAAAAAAAATGTTAAGGGGAAAACTATGTAAAGAAGATTTTTTTTAAAGATTTAAAAGAACTGGATAAAATAAACATGGATATGGTTAAATATGTATATTGGAAGAACAGAAGTGAAGAATATGTTAAAAAGGTTATTTTATGTTATATGGGTTATATAGAATGAAAGAATAAATTAAATTATGTTTAATGGTAAATGGATTTTAGCAGCAATATTAAGTAAAATCAGATGGTGGTTATAGAAAAAGGAGTGGGAGCCTAATAGGAATAAACATTTAGCATGATTATAAAGGAAATGATGAATATGTATAAACAGATTTGTATATCCATGTAGGTGTACATTTGTAAATATATAAACATGTTGTAAATAAGAATGCTTTTTAAATAAATGACCCCATCTCCTTTTGATGGGTGCTGTGGAATCTTTTACATCCACCTGAGCTACCACCAGCTCAAACAGATGGAGATTCGATTTAACATCTTCTCTGAAGGAAGGCGCACTCAAGAATAAGGCAATCCTCTCATGCTGCACTGTAGTGTCAGCAATCGATCTACCTAGTGTGGGAATAGAACTAACAGCCTTTGGCACCAAAAGTGAGTGTGCAACCTGTTGCAAAACTGTCACTGTATAAATATATAAATATGTGAAGGTTATACAAGTGGTTGCTGTAGTACCATGTCTCAGCCATGAACTAATTATTGGGAAAGGCTTTCCCCATTTTAAGGAATTCTGGAGGTAGTGGGAGGGTGAAAATATTATTAATGCCCACAATGTCAAGATGAAGTCTTAGAAATGCCAACCTGTGGTCACCCCTCCTCATTTCCTTGTTATGAAACTCCCTGTTGTTTTTACTGACAAACCAGAAAAAAGGTATGTCTCAAATAATATTTACTAGACCTCAAGTAATAAAAGTATAAATGGGTATAAAGGGAGAGGAAACCTTACAGCCCTGTTTGATTTTAAGGAAGGGAACAAAAAAGAAATGGATTCAGAGAAGGACCAGAAGCTGAATAAGGAGAAAAGGAGGAGATCAGGGAATAAGTTATGTAACCCACCCACAGCCCAATTGGATGTCTAGGGAAAGAAGGAACCCTGAGGAGAAGGAGAACAGAAAAGGAAATGTTCTCTGCTAAGCCAGGTCATAATGGCAATAAAAAAGATGAGAAAGGTGTTGTTTTCCAGTCCTTAGACATAGAACATAGCTAGCAGAAAGAACAGGCAGATGGTTATGTTAGGTTCTGGTGTGAGTTATGATCATTCTTGCAAGAAGAAAAGGATACTGAGAAACTACCTGTTTTGGTTCTAATGGGAGAAGGGGCATTCTGTCTCTCATGAGGCTATGGGAGGAGAAAACTCCAAGCTATTTTATCTGAAAATGAGCAGACTGAAGGCCCAATAGGAGGATGTGACTCTGAACAGAGTCAAGGAGAATATCCCCAGGGTGGGAGGGGAAGAATTTTCTACATCTCCTTTTCCTTCCTACTCCTATTTTCAACTTCTAAATGATACATTGTATCACCTGACTTTTAGTACCTAAGCTGTTTATATATAGAGAGAGAGCAATAGGGTAATGAAGTTAGCACACAACCATGTTTTCAAAGGACATCTGGTTATGAGCAAAACTAAAACCTGAGTTCTAGCCAAGATCTGCTGGCTAGGGATAATATGGGGAAGAGACATTTATTTGTGCAAAATCCCTCACTTGTCAAAGGGCTGACCATAATTCTGGCTTTAGAAGCCCATATGCCAATGCCCATCATAGACATACCTTTCAAATGGGTTGCCATATAATGAATCCAAAACAGCCATAGTCTGCTTAACAGCTGAGGTTATAGATACTACAAAAGAAAAATGGCTGTTGACCATAAACGAGGTGGTGGTAGATGAGACCATACCCAAACCACAAAAACAAGAGTCAATAAAGTCCCTGCTCCATAATAAAGAGGTATTCACTGAACTGTCTGGGAGCCCAGTCTAACTAACACCATATAGAAACAAGTATAGGTGAAAAAGTCAATCTTATGCCCTACCAGATACCTAAGTTTCAAAGAAGGGCAGTTTGGGATGAAGTGAAGAAAATGTTACTTATGTAAGCCATTGAATCAAAACCCACCATTGTTCTAGTACCCAAGCCAGATGAAACCATAAGGTTCTGCAGTGACTTTAGAAATCTGAACAGCACAGCCAAGTTTGACACCCACTCCATATCAAGGGTGGATGTGTTGACTGACAGGGTAAGGAAAACTAAATTAATGACCACCCTGGATCTTATAAAAGTCTATTGGCAAATCCCAGTAACAGCTGAGGCCAAAGACAAAATTGTTTTTTCAAATCTAGATGGTCCATTTCAGTACAGAGTTCTTCCATTTGGCCTTCATGAGGAGGCTGTTATATTCCAGTGCCTAATTGATAGAGTGTTTAAGCCCCATAATCTGTATACTCAACACTCAGGCTTTTACAGTATCTGTCAGATAAGCAGGACTCCCTGTTAACATCCCAGTCAGAACTGTAGCTTGGTCATCTACTGTCCAGTGTTGCTGCATGATCTGGCACCCCTGAACTCTAAATTGGGAAAAAAAGATAGACGTAAAAAAGTCAGTTCCATTCCTCATTTCAGCTCTCATTAACAAGTTCCATTCTTCCCTGATCTCTGTTTAAAAACTGTTGCTAATCATTTGCTGCAACTTATAGCACATACAAACGCACTAAAGCAAGCACTGCTTCAGTCCTGATCAGTACTGAATTCATTTTCATACTGGCATTCAGAAATGCCAGTACAGAAATTACTACCAGTACTGCACTACTGACCAATCGGCATCTGCCAATCGTACTGCCTAACACCTGGTGCCCGGTGTGGCTACCCACCTTCGCCCCACCCTAGCTATGCTTCTGACCTAAAAGTTAAGCACAAGATGACTGATGTTAAGTATTTAAGATACATCACAGGAAGTGGGAGCATTAAGCTCCAAAGAGAAAAAGTTGCGGCAGTACAAAATTAGCCAGTGTTCTGGACAAAAATGCAGATAAAGACCTTCCATGGCTTGGATAGCTAACATAGAAAATTTGTATCACACTTTCCCAACATTGCCTGCTTCCTTAATAAGCTTAGAAAGATGAAAACCTAGCTAAGGTTGGGCAGAGTCCTTAGAAGGAGAATTATTTCCAGAATATAAAAGCTATCTTATGCTTGGAATCCTTTCTAGTGTTCCCTGACTTTGATAAACATTTCAGAGTGCATACAGATACATTAGAGGTGGGTGTAGGTGCTGTGCTGCCTACGTAATAGGAGAGGAAGAACATCCAATTTGTTATGTAAGTAGAAATAATGCTGAAACTAGGTACTCCACAATCGAGTGTGGCTGTCTTGCCCTTAAAAGAATTCTGCAGTCCTTATGATTCAGTCTTTTGGGAAGAGAATTTACTGGTGTGCACCTGCAGAATGAGGAAAATATTATGCTTTGCCAACAATGCTTACTCCTCCAACCCATCTACATTAAAATATATCATTGGCCCCCGTGTCAGCCACCACAATGTTACAGGTATACAGACCATCCACATCATCTGAATCTGGTGGGTTTCAGCGAGGAGGGGGTCAATTGTAACATAGCAAAGCAGTTTCCTTTTGGAAAGAATATAAAATGTGTTTTTTCTGGTATGACATTGTATCATAACTGTTGTTACTATTGCTTTAAATATATTGATTGTTGTGTTTACATCTTCAAGGGGAATACTTGTGCTTGTGTGTAAAATAGCCCTCATGTTCAACCTAATAGTATTTAAAAGAAGGGACACCTATGCCCAAATAAGAAGTCACTGAAGTCAGAGAAGAAAAAAGTTCTTGAGAGGTCTGGAATAGTTCACAAGCAGTAGACTGGAGATGAAGCTCTCGAGAACGTCCATTCAGAAGGACTATACAATCAGCAGAAGAGCCCTTATGATCATTATGTCTAACCTAGTTATAGAGACTGTTTTATTTTTTTTTTTATACTCAGCACCAAAGCTAATGTTTCTTAATTTGACACCATGGAGATTTTGTTTGCACAACAGAAAATACCAGAGTAACAGCTCTATAAAATCAGAAACATTCTCTATTGTTTGCAAGGCACAAGGATTTTTTATATTAGAAAGTCCGTCAAACTCTTACTTTATGTTTGGAAGAGTCTGTTTCTGTAAAGAACACAGTGTCAGTGTGAGCTGCATTATATTCTCCAAGTTCCACAGTAAAATAAAATATGCAGCTTTTATGTTGCCTTAACACAGGAGCACTCTCTAAAGATATTTTTAGAATAATTAAATTGTTTCGCAGACAGAATATGTTCTATAGAGGAAGCAAACATAACCAAAATGGACAGTAACAAATATGACTGGTAGCAAACAGATACAATTGTTACAATTGATATTTTCAAAGTATATACTATAATACCACATATACTTCTTTACAGTGTTTTCATATATATGGGATGAAGAACGTAAGAAAATGCAGTGAGATACGTATGCTGCAGTGCTATAAAACAGTTTCAGGTGTACATGCGATAAACACACACATTTACAGATAAATGTGTGTGTTTCTGTTTCTACCATCCTTGGTTGAGTTGAACTTTATTGTCCCATTACTTGACCACATTGTTGAATCCTCATAATGTGCAAAATGAGCACTACTATGTGTTCTGGGGGTGGGGGGGTGTGGTGGGGTCAAGAGGGCAGATCACAAAAAGTGCTACAATATCATGCAGTGGAGCATGAGTATGAATTGTGTTAGTGACAGCTTGGGAGGTTTGTAACCATTTATATATGTAAGTGGACACACACACACACACACACACACACACACACACACACACACACACACACACACACACTGTGGCAGTAACTGAAATAATGTGATTATGAAACTACTTTATGAAGTGCAGAGTTGCATTTTAAATACTTTTTAACATATAAATGGGCAGACCGTACAATTTTCCCACTGCTTTTCTGTTAAGCTGGCTTTTTTCTTTTGACAAATCTACATTGCAGTCAATGGTTTAAGCTCAAATGGGTAATAATCATCAGTAGTCAGATGTCCAGGCCTATTTCAAATAATTTTCTCCATAATAATGGACGGTAAATAGAGTCAAATGCAGCTGTAAAATCAATGAAGCCTCAGTAAAGCTTTTGACCTCTGACTAGATGGTATTTTTCTGCAAGATAATCTAAAAGAAAAGTATATTCCATAGTTGTGTGACCTGCTCTAATTCCTTCTTGGAAGTAAAAAAAAATCACTCTTAAAGCCATTTTTCTAGCTATAACATAGTAATCATAGGGAATAAAATCAAATGCAGATTTTTAGAAGTCTAGTCTGCACTGACATTGTAAGCCATATTTTCAACCCAGTATATGCTGGAAAAAGAAACAACGATTTCTCTTACTATTTGTTTCTATTTAAATCATTGTGGTTATGCAAAAGATACACAATTTACCAACATGAATATTTTTTATATACTAGAATGGATATCGTATCTGTTTTTATACTGCATTTTGCCTATCTCCCTTTCCAAATACCCTTTGCTGCTCTACTTTCTTTAATTCAGACTATTCATAATGTACACAGTATTTCTCTTAGTACCTAAGATCGGTAGCAGTATATTAATACAAAGCTGACCAGATTGTACTTTATTCTGGAACTTGCATTCCTAATTCTCCTTCCTGCTGATATAGCCTGTCATTCTTTTTGTGAAACGTACTTATGATTTTACATCTTTACTACCTTTCTCTTCCATCTATGTATTTTAGTTTAGGAATCACTAACACTCGAGCTTTGTGCAGAGTCTGGAAGCCCAGGTTTGTTGGCAGACGAGGAATGCTAGAACAGTAGGTGTGAAGGAAGACCTGAGTGCTTCAAGTATAGGCCTCTTTCTGTAGCAGGCAATATCATGGACTGGGAATTCTGTTTAGCCTCTAGTAAAAACAAACTGTATCCAGGTTTTTTCATGGGATAGGAGAGAAGTGGAGAGGCTGTCAAAAACTGAAGAACATGTATATAAATGTCTCCACCTGCAAGAAAAGAGGGAGAGTTCTTGCGAGAACAAAATCAGTGTATCTCAGCATTAGAAACATCACTCCTAACTTACATATGCCTTGATACTGATTTATTAAGCATGGCATAATAGGTCAACATTGTTGCACTGGTGGAAATAGACAATCTGTCACACACAGAAAGCAAGAATCATTAAAAAAGAAACAGAGCTAGCCACTGGGATTTTAGCCAGTCTTTACCCAAGACTACTGCATATCTTGTCCAAGGAACAACAAGCACTTTTACATGAGTTTTAGAGTGCAGTTCTCTGCTTAATGTTTGTAGCAAAATCATTAATAAATTCAAAAATAAATAATACTAATTACATATCACTCACTCTAAACAAATATTAACAATAATAATTTTAGTGTATGTAGTGTTTTTTTACTGTTATTAAAATACGTTTATTTTGTTTACAGTGGTAGAATCTTTAATCTTTCTTTCATGACTGATTGGGTTAAATTGCATAAGAAGACATTCTTTTTAGGAAAGAAGCAGCCCCATTTAGCAATCAGGTAGAAGTTTGTCTTTGAGATGGAATGTTTTTTTTTAAATGAGCATGACTATGAAAATGGATTCTATTCCATTTTACGGAGGCCACTACAGACAGTGTGAATTCAAAATCAAATTCAAAAGTATTTAACTGCTTAAAGCCTAAGCAATTATAATAACAAAAAAATCACAAGCAAATAAATAGAAATAAAGTGAAAGGCAAACATCAAAACTGAATCATTATCATATAAAATAAATAAGTTGGTTGCTGTGGGCCAATTTAATCTCCATTTGTGAGACCAAAAAGATGTAACTTCAGGGATTGTATAAAGTCAGTGAGTGTCCAGAGCATCCTCAAACACAGTTGTACGATTTTCCAAAAGTACATCCCGTAAAAAAAGAGAAAAAATATTCACTAGATCAATCAATCTGGATCCTTGGGCCCTATAACAGTTTTAGGGTATAACAAAATACAATACAAGTAGGCCAATATCAGGCCAGAAACCTTTTAAAATAAGGAGCAGCAGGTCTTAAAGGGCCAGAGAAGCCAGAGCCATAACTTTGTAATCAATACATGACTGGATTTGCCGTCAGTGCTGACTCAGCAGAATTCGTATAATATAGTAGAACTGGGATATCTCGGTCATTAGCCAAGCTGCAGAAATCTGCACCAATTGCAGATGTTCTGGCTTTGTGTCTGGAAGCATCAAGAAAAGGGCTTTATAACAGTCATGTTTTCAGGAAACCAAGGCATATACAACTACCAGCAGACCTACAGATGGAATACAGTGCTTAATAAGGATGATATTCAAGGTAACAGACACCTGGCCGTCAAGTGTGTACCAGTTGTGTAAATCACATCAACATTCATCACCTTTAATATAAAGTCCAGTTTATTTAAGGGAAAACATGGGTACATACACTAAATATCCATGTTATTAGAACTAGTATAATTATGCTATTGAGTAGCCATTAGTGGATGCATTCAAAATTTTCAGCTAATTTGTTTCCTGTAAACATCAGTTCTTGTTGGAAGGAGAGGTATAGTTGTCTGTCATCAGCATAACAATGATATTGTAAGTTTCTCCTTCAAACAAAGTCTCCTAGAGGAAACTCGTATACAGCAAATGGTGATGGCCATACAATTAAATCATAGGGTACATCACAGGTTAGGGAGTAAGGCTTGGTACTACTCTATCAGTACTTCTTGACAGGCAGGAGGCAAACCATTACAGGATGATGTCTATGATGCCACAGTAATGTTTCAAATGTTCCAATAGGATTGGATGGTCAGCCATATTAAATGCCACAGTGAAATCTAAAAAGACAGCTATAGAATAAAAACATTGATCTCTTGCTGGAAAAAGATCATTAAGGATCCTAGTCTGGGCCATCTCTGTTCTATAGCTACACCAAAAAACAGACTGGAAGGGATCATAGATATTATTGTCACTCAAGTATAAATTTAGTTGTGCAAGTAAGACCTTAGGATATGTCCAAATAAATGGAAAATATGAGCTAGATCTATAATTACTCAGATTGTCTACAGCTAAATCAGCCTTCTTCAGGTTTTGAGTAATAAAGGCCTCTTTTAAATTCAACTTCTATCCCTACTTGATGACCTACATGATCTAGTATAGAACTGGACCCAGCACCTCCAGACATGATGTTTTAAACTTGTGAGGCATGGATCGAGCCCCCATGTTGTCATGTGCTTCTGGAACCTAGAACATCAAAATCCTTCTAAGTGGTGTAATAAAGTAAGACTATGACCAAGGCAGGTGTTTGTCTGCAGGACCACAGAACACCCCTGAAAGCATGCCTGGGACATTACCTGATCTTATCAAGGCAAGTTTGGCAGTGATGTACTGAGCGATTAGTTCATATTCTTTTTTATCAATATCATATTATCTTATTACCCAACCATATCTATTAACATTGTCCATGCAGTCCTCATGCATGGTATACTAGACCTTCACACCAATAATGAGGCCATTTTGATTTAAAACATAAGCATGAAATATATCTTTTGTCATCATTCATCCAGTCTCAGTTCAGAGTTGTTTTTTACACTTTGAAACTTTCACTATTTAAAATCCTCTTAAACTCCATACATATAAATCTGAATCACCCATCATTCCCACCATTTATATTCAGAAGTGGGCCTTTAACTCGTTAATATCTCAAACCCCAATTAACAGACACCCTCCCAATGTTCCTCCTCATATACGTGTCCATTTACATATTGCTTTATAATCCGTGTTTATCCTATGTCCTCATTACCTTGTCATTCACCCCTTATAACCTTAACAACTGAGAAAAACTATATACTTCTTTATAAATTCTGCATCATCTTCCTTGTCTAGGGAAATAATTTCTCCCCACCTTTGTAGTAATATTGGCTTTGCTATCCATACTCCTTATCCACTTTAAACAGACTGTCTCTGCTCTCCCATCTCAGATGCTTTACTGAATTAACCTTCTACCTTGAAGGTTGCTTCTTTTCCACTAACATTCTGCCACTCCTTGAGGTCTGTACTTTTATTTATTTCAGAATTTGTCCCATTTATTTAGTATACAAAAAACTCCCAAACAAAACAAAACAAATAGCAATGCCACTTAATTTGACAAGCAAACTAACAATTTGGTCATCTAACTGTCCTTTCCATAACTCAGTAGTATACAGCATTATTATGTCATCTGTTCTCTATCTAAATAAAAAGAACATTTAAAAAATGTACTGTTAAGTCTGCTAGAATGATCCCTTAGTTATGCAATGTACTCACAAGAGGCTATTTTTCCTTTAAATATGTGTTGCTGGTTTGTCCTTGACCTTTTAGTCAATCCCACTGACACGTTCATCTATTACCTTTTGCTATCTGGTCCACCTTCTAGCTATTCCTGATGTTCCTTTATTATTTCCTTTCGTCTACTGACTTCTAAGATCCTCCATTAGACTAGTTATATGTTATCACAGGGCTTTTCAGTGATTTCCATTTTTTGGTGATCTGCTTTTTGCTGTCATTAAGGACCAGGTTAAATATTCAATATCTACCCTATCCTTTTGAATATTCATGATCCCTAAAAACAATGCTCCTTGGTCATTCCTATTTCCTTCTCTTGTTATTTTCCTCACTAATATTTGTAGGTCTTTCTTATAGTTATCAAGCTTCACGCAGTCCCAAAGTATGGAATCCCATAGTCCCCTTTCCTCAGACTTGCATCTTCACTAATCCAGGTTTGTCTGTGGGAATATTTTACACCGTCGGTTTGGAGTATAAAAAAACTGTATTGACAATTCCACTAGAATAGTCCATATTTCCTGGGCTTTGTGGCCACCAGTGGAAGCCATACCACTTTTCTTCAAAGGGGGTCAGTGATTTCAATCTTGAGTAGCTTTTCCCATTTTTTTGTTTCTCTTTACGTATTTCGTACTCCTTGAGACTCCCTGTGTTTTATCATCGTACTTATCTATGGTTTGCTTCCTCTAACTTCCTCTCTCAAATTGTTCATCCACTGGATCATTTGGACCAATCCTCTTCCCTAGTTTGAATTCTAGACTTTTGATTTTGCATGTCATACTAAACCCTCATAAGGCAGTTTCCTCTCTTTTGGCAAGTTATATTTCTCACTGTTGTATTCCCAATTGAAGGTACTTCCTTTTCTATTACCTGGTGTTAGTAACTTAATTTACAGGATCCCCTAGCCCAATGCCATCCTGTTGTACACTTCCTTATGTCTATCCTGGAAGTACCAGTCAGCAGTATGTCTTGTTTCCACCCCTTCAGACTTTTAGACCCAAAGATTTTTAGAAGTTCCTTCTCAATATTTTTTGGTAGCGGTGTTCTAAATTGCCTCTCAGTGTCACCCAGTGCTAGTGCTAGAAAATGTCTATGCAGCAGCACTAGGTCCCTTTCTATTCTTATGTCCTTCCATTTTGTTGCATACTCAAATGATTGGCACCTCATATAGAATGTTATCAATACAACTGGTTCATACCTCTGAAAGTCTGGCTGTCCCAATCCTCCAAGATCTCTGGGGAGGGGTCCCCTTCAAAACATCTAAAACCCATAACATCTAAATTCATAACATCGAGACCAGAACATCTAAACCCCAAAACATCTAAAACCCATAACATTGTATTTTATAACATCTAAAATGTATAATATGCAATAGTGTATCATTAAACATGTAAATGTTATAGTTTAATCTGTTAATCTTGTGGTATCATTATGAGATATTGTAGTTTTTATTTCTATAGTTATTATTTATATAGTGTAGGAATTTATACTCTTTTTATAGTATTTATTTTGGCATTCTGTATGTGTTTTTTAGGCCATACAGGTAAGTCGTATAGACATTATGTGTACATTCTTTATGGCGATCGTGACACAGTGAGGTTAGGAAATTAACTTTTTCCCACTGTAGTGCGATCTCAGAGCTGGTATATTTAATTTACGGGGGTGTGTGCAGGGGGTCTTGCCCCCCTGCAGAAACGTAGTAAAAAGTGTGTTTGGTAGTTTGGTGTTGTTATATGTGGAGGGGATGTTATTTTCATTGATTTGTAGTGTTCGATGTTATGATGCACATTTTAGATGTTATGAAATTCGATGTTATGGGTTTTAGATGTTTTGGGTTTTAGATGCTCTGGTTTAGATGTTATGAATTTAGATGCTATGAAGGGGACCACTGGGGAGTATCACTTTGTCCTAGGCTACTCTTGGCTACTTTCCCCTGCTAAAAGAATTCTTTCACCAATTTCTTAATTCCCTTTTGATCCTATAAATTCAGTGGCCAGGAGAAAGCTTGTAAATAATATAGAATATGGGAAAGGACATGCCAATAAATCACTGAAACACTTTGATCATAGTGTAGCTTTAGCCTTTTTCATTCCTGTATGTTTTTGTGGATTTTCTCTTTAATCTTGGTCAATGTTTTCCTGCTGGAGTCTCTCTCATCTTTTGCTAGTCTCATCCCCAGATATACCCCCCCCCTTCTTCCACCCTACAGGCAACTTCCCCATTTTATTTATTGCCATTGACTACATTTTATGGATATGAATCTTCTACCCTGATGGCAAGGCAAATTCTGCTAATAGAGTCCATAAGAGGGGCAAATCCTCCCTTGGATGGGTCATTGTAATCAAACGTCTGCAAAAAGTGAGATATTTAAATCTAACTTATCCCATACATAATCACTTATTGAGGAGGTTGTAATCGATTTTGATAAGGGTTCTACATAACACAAAGAGAGCTGGTGACAGGGGACATTTTTGTCATGTCCTGTTCCCGTTTTTATTTTTATTTATTTATTTATTTAACATTTGTTTGCCTGGAAAGTCTGACTTGGAACAAAGCCAATTTTCAGCAGAGGCCAAGGGAGAAATGCTCCAGATGCATGTCTTTGTAAATGTATGTGGAATACTTCTGATAGACTTGCTCTTGCTTTTACCTGTGCAGTAAAATCAGTGTAAATTATGTGTAACAATTCAAGCCATTCTGGTAGAAACTTCATATTTTCTATTACCTTAAACAGGCAGGCCCACTTGACCCTATCAAATTTTCTTTCAATGTCCAGTCATCATATTATTATCCTTTCTATTTGTGTCCTGGATAATCATAATTGTTCGAATCAGATTGTCTGATGTTCATCTCCCCCTAAAAATACTGTTTGGTCTAGTGATACCAACTTTGGCAGTAGTCTGTTGAAATGGGCTGCTTGTATTGCCATAAATAATTTGTAATCATGATTTAATACCGATATGGGATGCTAAGATGATGGTTATTTTGGATCTTTCCCAGTTTTGGCTGTCCATGAATTAGGCACTTTCCTCATCTCTATTACTGCATTAAATTGCATCTTCCTCACCCCTGCCATTCCATCTGCCAGGAACTTCCAGATCTCTACCTCTGTTATTTCCTTCATCAATTTTGCTGCTACATCAGCTGGTTAAAAGTGTCCTTTCTTAACAATTCTATAGTCTCTTCCCAAGCTTCCCATTCAGTTTCAGCTTGGTATAATTCTGCTTAATGTCCACTGACTACTCAGAGGATCTCCGTTGTCTGCATCATCTCACCCTTTTGCTGAGGATCTAGAAAGGAGAGTATAACCTTACTGTGTAGCCCTGTTGTCGTAGCCTCATTGCCACAGCCCAAATACTTCTTGGTGTGATGATAAAGTTGATCCCTTTTATCAAATTCCTTTTCATCAAAATTTTATAATCCTCTAGTGCCTGGATTTTTATTACAATTCCCATTTTATCTCATTGTCACTCTCATATGTCCTACTACCTTTCAGTTGTAGGGCCCTAAGTTCCCATTTCCACTAACTAGTCTGTTCCCTCATTGCTTTTTCATTCTGTTTTTCTTAATCTTTGGGAGTTTACCCTCAGTGCTCGTTTAAACTGATCTCACCCCTCATGTGTATGAATATTATAGTGTAATATCAATCTCATACTGTTCCATACTTCCTTTATGTATTTCTCCTTTTCAGTTTAAATGATGAAAATCTCCAGTGTTTATTCATCTGGAATGATACTCCCCCTTTAAGGACACTTTCAAGTAAGTATGGCCAGACATGTTAAATAGTCCTACCTTTACCCAGTACTAAAGCTACATCATTCTGGAGGGCCACCCCACCCCCTTCTTTTGGCTCATCTGTAAATTGAATCTGCCTCCAGTGAGAACCCTTTTTTGCAAGTTTTAGATGTTCATCATGTGAGAGGTGTCTTTCAGTTAAGTGCTACTATACCTGTTCTTTTCCTTTTCAGCATTGCTGTAATTTTTTCCTTTTATTGGGCTGGTAAGTCAATTAATATTCTGGCTTAGTAACTCTACATTTTCCTTCATCATTTCCAAGTGATTCTCTCACCTGGTAACTGCGCTCCCTTGCTAGTATTTTCCATCTTGATTCCTTCTCCCACTTTTACTTGCCTTCACATTACAAATTCCATGCAAAGGATAGCTCAGTCAAACCTCTGTTCCCTTTTACTTCACATGCCCTGCATTTGAGGTATGCTTTGGTATTGACCCTGGGTCTAAAGTGTCTCAAGAGATTGCACCATTTCAAAATACACTATTAGCTGTTATGTATGTTGCTTGTTCCTCACCTTAAAACTACTTTTAAAAGTCAAGAAAGACAGCCTTATAATTATCAGCAAAACTATATACACTAAACACGGTAGACCTCCCAAGGTCTGGGCATTATAAGTCCAGAATAGGCTTCCAAGTCTCATTCCTGGAAAGTTCCATGGATAGTTACTTTACTTAGCAACTATTATATTAAATGCCCATCCCCTCCCCATGGCAGTAATTAGTATTGTACAATCCATTGTGCTTACATTTAAAAGTACAGTTGTTGTATATAACTTTTCCAGTTTAATGACACAGAGTTTTGTTCAATAAATTGGTGGACAGTAACCGTTGCTGTTACTTTTCTCCCAGATAAATCCTTCAGTAATGCTAGAAATGCAGGTGAGACTTACAAAGAAATCTTTTACAGTTTACCTACTGTTTTACTAACCCATATAGCTTCTGGTAATTGTCCATACTCGCATTTCTTTCCATTCATTCCCTGTTTCCATGGGTTGCACACCATCTGAGCAAACTGGCCAGCAGAGCTCTGAATTTTTACTAGGTTTTTCATTCAACAGTCCTCTTCTGGTGGGCTATTGCAGTTTATTCACTTAACACCTAGCATCCTTTGAATAAAGGAAACATTCTCCCTGGTTATTAGCTACTGTTGATTGCTGCGTAGCATCCACTTCCTGGTTTTGTGGCTCTTGGGATGACTCCTCTTGTGAGGCCATATGCTCAGTTTTTTCCCCAACAAATTTGTGGCTTCTTTAGGGTCCCAAGTTGTGTTTGTTCCCCTTGAAAATAACAGTTTGCAATTCACTGCATATATTAGTCACACTTTAATCCCTTTGTGATTAGCCATTTTGGTCACAGGCAAGAAGACAGCTCATTTCCTGCTGGTCTCAAGTGAATAATCCAGATACACAAGGATCCTTGCAGGTTCATACACACACTTCTACCCTGACTTCCGTAATTGTAATAGGATCATTTCCTTCTCCTTAAAGGATTTAACATGCGCCTAGATTTGATGAGGGAATTGCTGATTGCTGGGTCTCCAAGCATCACTGTGCATCTTTCAGTTTTGATTTTCTCTGCTGAAATTTGGAGCCAGTAAGCAGTCTGTTGGGTCATAAACAACACACTGTTCCTGCCTTCTGTTCTTTCAAGTATTCTGGGGAATCTAAATGTTTTTCTTCTTGATATATCCTGTTGATGTCTAGGTAACTCATCCAGCATATCCCATTTGGCTTCCACAGCTTTTGCCCTCAGCCTTAGCTGCTGCATTTCCTGGATATTGTCCTGAATGGCATTGGCATTATTGCTTAGAACTGACTGATTTGAAGGATGCGTATTTAGCAATTTATCCACTTTCTTCTTTCAAATGTACATACCAGTTTTTCTGCTGGACATAAAGAAGTGTCCCAGTTTAAATAGTTTTGAGTTTATAGCATTTATTGATGACTCAGCTAAATTTACCTCTCTCTAAATGGCACAAGGTCAGTTTGGGAGGGATATTGTACACTAGGGTGCCGTACTGGAAGTCTCTGGGGTCTGTACTACTTTCTGATCACCTTTCCAGGCACTGTTTTTTCCCCTCCTATTTTGTACTCATTCACTTATCCACTTCACACTTTGGTCCCTTTTCTGTACATCCATCCAGTCCTACATGTCTTTAAGGCTGCTGTTAACTCATGTTCTTGAACTGAGAAAGACATCGGGGTAGCAGGACTAGCCAGGCTGCTAAGCTTGCCAACCACCTGGAAGAGTGCTGCTGGTTGGTTTGCCATTCCAGAGATCTCCATGGACAGTAGCAGACTGAAGGTGAAAACCAATCAAACTGCTTGAGGCATTATACGAAGGAGTCCGATTAACTCTAATCACATGCAATCATGAAAAGAAGCCTTTCTCGAGTGGTCTGGGTGTGCAAGCATTGTTCTGGTTGTTTTGGTATTTGGGTTCATTGCGGCATGTTCGTTGTTTACTATTTTGTCTTTTTGGTATTTCTCATTCACGTTGGTGGTGATTTATACATTTAGTCACTTTGTCCCCCTTTGCAGTGTTGTTTTATCACGGAGAGGCCAAGGTTTGAAGGGACGGATGGTATTCGGTTTACTTTCAAAATGTGGAATGGCACTTACTCGAAACTTGGATGGTAGAATGCATCTTTTCCAGTTTCCATAATGCTGTTCTGAAAATTTTCAAATGCACATTAGTGAATGGTAGTGTACACTTATTAATGTACATTCAATGTTCTGATAACAGATCGCACTACAGTGTTACCCTTTTCCTCACTGTAGTGCAACTTATATAATTTGCATTGGGTATGGGGGGTGCAGGGGGGGCTTGACCCCTGCAAAACTGTAAAAATGTGTGCTGTAGATGTACAATTAATACAGCAGCTTCAGCACAACTTCTTGAGGGTCTCACATCATCTCCTGACATTCCGAATTTGTTCGAATGCTGAAGTCGAAGTGATGATTTTTTTACATTCTGTACAAGTGACATTGCCAAATTTGACATGTCAGTTCAATCAAGTGAATATTTTTTTTTGACTTTCAGCTTTTTGACAGTAAACCACGGTACCCTTCCAAGTTTTTGTGGGTGTGATGCACCTATAATGGTTGCTGGCTGCACATGTGCAGTGCAGTTTTAACTACTGATAGGAGAGGTGGAATGCATGGCGGGTTTTCTGTGGATGCTAGTGGCTTGCCAGAATTTGGTTATTGTGAATTAAAAAAAAAAAAGAGAACAGCTTTGGTTTTTATTTTGTTATTGAGTCTGGCCATGCACTCTCTTGAGGCACTCCTAAAAATGGAGAACATCAATATCTGTGCAGTAACTGAGACCTGGTAAAAGGCTCCAGAGAGCACCCCTGCAATATCAGGCTACAGCTCTTACCACACTTTTCGGCCACCAAAGCAGGACCGAAACACTAAAGGTGGAGGAGTGAATATATTCACCAAGGATATTCACACCACCAGGCTAGTTGCCCAACACAATGCGTCTGAAATTCTCCAGGTGCAACTAACACTAGGTAAGACTGCAATCCAAATTGTAGCTTTCTATAAATCTCCCACCATACCCCAAGATTCTCACTACACCTTTCTACACATACTGGAAAATCTTAAGATAGAACCAAACACCCTAGGGTGATTTTTAACTACCCTGCCATTAACTGGGAAAGCTACTCATGTACCAACACCTTTGCCCAACGGTTCTTGGAATTCATAAATTCCAACGCCATGGATCAACTAATCCATAGTCCCACCAGGGGCTCCAATATCCTAGACCTGGTCATTACCAACATGGGAAATCGATGCTCCACACCTATGGTCACCCCCTCGTTAGTCAGGTCTGACCATAAGCTAATCACCCTTAACATCCACATCCCACCCCCACCCCCCAGTAATGAAACCTCCATAAAAAACTTCTCCAAAGCCAACTTCATGCTACTCAAGTCAGAAGTGACAAACTTCATGACACCCATGCAGACAGGAGCTGAAAGTTCAACTGCTGAATCCTACACTAAGGCACTGTATGAGCACATCCACTCATGCATAAATCGTGCCATTCCAAATAGAACCAAGATGCTCTCATCCAAAAAAAAGAAGCCAATCTGGTGGTCCCCTGCCATAAACAAACTTTACAACAAAAGGAAGAAACTGTTGCAGAAAAGAGGAAAATCCCAGGATGCAAAAAACTTCCTTACCAGCCTCAGTAAGAAACTGAGATCCCTCATAAAATCCTCCAAAGCTAGTTACGAAAATAAAATTGCCAAAGATTCCAAAGACAACAACAAGGCATTCTATAACTATGTCAAGAATCTAAATGGCAATGCTCAGATCTGCTCTGAGCTAAAACAGAATGGCATTAAATATACTGATCCCAAGGATATTGCCAATATCCTGGCAGATCGATTCAGTGCCAACTTCACCCCCCTCTCACCCCCTAAATGGCCCATCTCAATACCGGAAAATTGCCAAATTCCGGTAATAACGGCCACACAGGTAAAAAACGCACTCTCCAAAGCTAAGAATACAACATCCATGGGACCAGATGACATCCCGGGCTGTGTACTACATGAACTACAATATGAACTGGCACCTCATCTAAGTGTCATGTTTAATCATAGCCTCACCTCAGGTTTTGTGCTCACTGAGTGGTGCACAGCTACAATTATCCCACTCCACAAGGGGGGATCCACATTGGATCCTGGAAACTACCGCCCCATCAGTCTGACAAGCCTTATCTGCAAGGCCATGGAGCGTATTATCATGGAACTTATAAACAAAGACATTGGCAACCTTCAAACACTGGACCCCACCCAGTTTGGGTTCGTGAAGGGCCGATCTTGTCTCCTGAACTTGATTGACTTCTTTGAATCAGTCTCCAGAGCCATGGACAAGGGTAAGGTGGTCCACACAGCCTATCTTGACCTTGCCAAGGCCTTTGACACCATCCCCCACTTTGGAATCATAGATAAACTTACTAAGCTGGGCATTAATCCCTATGTCACCCAGTGGGTTGCTAACTGGCTTACTGATAGAACCCACACTGTAAAAGTAGCAGACTCCAAATCCAGCTCCAGACAAGTGACAAGTGGAGTACCTCAGGGTTCAGTCCTGGGACCGCTCTTGTTTGGCATCTACTTATCTGAAGTACAAGCCAACACTAAGAGACTCTGGATAACAAAGTTTGCAGATGACTGCAAACTGGGAGCCATTATTGAATCCCCAAATGATGTGGATACTCTACAAAAGGGCCTTACAGAAACAGATGCTTGGTGCCAGAGCCATGGGCTCAAGCTCAATGCCAAGAAATGTATAGTTATCCCCTTTGGGAAAAAACATGTATCCATGAATTACCATATAGGTGGCAGTACACTAAACTCTGAAAGTTTGATAAGAGACTTAGGGACACAGGTGGACAGTGGTCTCACCTTTGATAACCACATCACCACAACAGTCAGAAAATCCTTCTATGTGGCACACCTCATCACTAAGGGCTTTTCATCCAGAAAAAGGAAGTCATTGTCCCACTGTACTCATCCTTCATTAGACCCATTTTAGAATACAATGCCCCGTTTGCTATGTACCTCTCAAGACATCTGCAACAACTGGAAAGGCCACAGAAATGCCTCACTAAAAGAATCACAGGCTTAAAGCAGATGCCCTATGCTGACCGCCTTAAAAAACTCCAGCTATACTCTGTCGCATATCGTCTACTCAGAGGTGATCTTTGCTTAACATACAAGGCCATGTCGAACCCAGAGCTATTGGACATGCTACAGTTAAAGAAATCCCAATCCCTCAGAGCCACATGCTCCAGGGATCTAAACCTTGTCATCATAATAAACAAAACATGCTGGAGGGATAGGTTCCTGACCCAGAGACTCCCCAGACTCTGGAATAGATTGCCCATACATGTCAAGCAGAGTGCCTCTTTGGCCCTCTTCAAAAGGAACCTTGACGATTGTATGGGAGAAAGAAAATTCACCCCAGGGATCACGTCAGTCGCCCTGCTAGACAGGGGTCCAGGGAAGTAAATAGTGTGGGAAGAAATAGCCAGGGAATTGTTATGGCTAGGCTTGTATATACCCTAGGGCTGATAGCCTAGTACCAGCCTATGAACCTATGAAATGTTGAAGCAGATTGGGTAAGAGGGATGCTTTATTTTTAATTTACTGGCACTGGCATAAGCATGTAGTGGTGAGTTTGAGTCTGGCCATGATCATTGTGCCTCTCAACCTCTTAGAGCAAGCAATCTGGAAAAGCCATTGGTAATGGGTGGGCAAAGATACAAGGATAGGGACACTTTTTAAATGTCACTCTTAGATACTTAGAAAACTGATAGAATAGCAGGTTTTGCTTTAGAAGAAAGTTTCAGAAGGGTATGAAGTTTGAAATTCAAATATCTGTCTTTATTTTCTGACCTTAACCCTCCATGATTTGCCAGTGATTTCACAGAAAATGACAGTGGTGAGAGGGGCCAACCAAAAGTGTGGGGGTGGGAACCTGGATATTGTGGGGGGATCTGTATAGTTGAGAAGTATGGACTTCAATGCATGAAGCCTGAAATTCAAAGGTCTGTCATTATTTTCTGACCATAACTCTCCATGATTTGCTAAGTGAGTTGACAGAAAATGACAATGTAGTGAGAAGTCTGGAGTTTAATGCAGTGTAAGGTAGTCAGGGGCTGTTTATGGGGTGTGGAGGGGGCTGACTGTTGGGTGTCTTTCAGCCTCCTTTTTATGTGGCACATTTAATTTAGACAAAAAAATAGAAACCTTTAATCAAGACAAAAAAAAGCATATATGTTTCGTGTGGTGAAATGTTACAGTTTTGCTGAAGTGTGACAGGTGGCCATTTCTCAGGTTGGGGTGTTGTGGAGGTTCATGGAGAGTTTGTGGTGGATTTGTATTACTGCATCAGGAGAGCAATGTAAAAAAGTCAGGGGGTGCACACTGATTTGCATCCATTCATAAATAAAATGTATAGATAAGTATAAAAAATAATAAAGCATGAAGACCAGCACACAGGAACAGACTACACTTTAATATGAGCGCTTTCATCTGCGTAAAACCATCCGGCTTCTTCAGATTAACTGAACATAAAACATCACTTCCTTTTATACAACAAACATCACTTCCTTTTATACAAAAAAATCACTTCCTTTTATACAAAATCAGTCACATGATTCCTGAATAATGCATTTCTTAAAAGCTTTGCATTCAATTGAAATAAAATAAAATCCACTACAACACCACAGTACCTTCTTCAATACAACCAGGAATGTTTGTGCAACGTAGAATAAATAAAATAAAGTGCAGTATGCAAGTTTGGCCATAGCCTGTTCATTTACACAAGCCCTGTTAAATACCACTTATTTGAGAATGTCTTCAAATATGACACTCTGCCTTTAATTTTAGTAAGCTGTAAATAGAGGCCATATCATTGAGTCTAGGTGGGTGTGTGGCATCACATCTCAGTAGCCACACTAGCTCCTTATATTCAAGGAACAATGGGGTGGATCCCCAGGAATGGGGTGGGTCCCCCCCTCCCCTGGTTCAACACCCTCCCCTGGTTCACTACTTGTTCCAATGCACTGAATTTAAAGTGGTGGTTGGGAAATTCATGGATATGTTTTGTTAAGGCATTATTCATGTTACCTTTTCGTATGTCATATAGGTGTTGGTAAATGCGTTTATTAAAGGAGTTCATGGTCTTCCCTATATAAAAATTGTTGCATTGTTGGCAAATAGCAACATAAACCAAGCTCTTGCTTAAACAACACACTGTTGTAAAGTCACTTTACCATACCCGTTGATGTAAACAATGTTGCTTTCCAAAATATAGGGGCATTGGGCAGAATGTCCACATGTTTTCATGTGCCATTTTGTTTTAACCACACCCCCCTCTTTCCAACAGGTTTTTTATGCTCAGATCTTATTTGTATATTATCAAAGGTTTCTCCCCTACTTTTTTTAGATTTTCTTCATCACTACTAAAAATTATCCAGTTGTTCATAACCACCTCTCTAATGCTTATGATAATATTATGGCATTAGTAAAGGGTTTAACCACATTCCCAGTGTTTTCACTTATCACTGCTTTTGTTCTCATTTCCACAAGTGCTGCACTCAGTAAGGGATATAAATGCCTGTTTTGTCTCTTTATCATGACTTCATCTAGTACAGGT
The DNA here is from genome assembly GCF_019279795.1 of Protopterus annectens. Lineage (NCBI taxonomy): Eukaryota > Metazoa > Chordata > Ceratodontiformes > Protopteridae > Protopterus > Protopterus annectens. The sequence continues at coordinate 789,601,703 of NC_056741.1, read as the reverse complement.
TCTATAAAATGACTAGGGTTGTTGTTGTTGTGTCTTTCGGCTTTTTCCCAGTTAGGGGTCGCACAGCGGAACTCCGGTCCGCTAATGATTGGCAATTGATTTTTACGTGCCGAGTTGCCAGCCCTGACGCACAACCTTCAACGAAGGTACGCCCATTCATGCATGTCTCCTCGCAGAAGATGCTCTAGCTGAGAATCGAACTGGACAGCGTCTTACTGTGAGGCGACAACGCTACTGCAGCACGCGCAAAATGACTAGGGTATCCTCTGTTTAACAACATCCTTTTTAAAATTTCCATCTCATTTAGAAACACCCTGTCATCACTGACCATTCTAGCTAATCTGACAGCCTGCCCCTTGACTAGAGATATTTTTGATGCCTAGGATGGCAGCTGTCGAAATGCAATAGAGCATTAGAATAGGTTGGCTTTCTGTATAACCCCGAGGTGAAAGTCTCGTTCTCTCTATCCTTGAAAATGGTAATGTCCAAAAAGTTGATCATATCACTACAAGTAGTCATGGTAAATTGTAGGAACTGTGTACTTGTGTTTAAAAAAGTGAAGAATTCACTTAACTGTTCCTCAGAGCCTTCCCAAAATATTAATATATCATCCAGGAAGAGCCCATAAAACCTACAGTATTTAAACAGTTCTGATTTGAAGACAATAGTAGTCTCCCATTGAGCCAACACTATATTGGATTATTGTGACTGATTTTGTAGAAAAGGAAGTGATGTTTTTTGTATAAAAGGAAGTGATGTTTTATGTTCAGTTAATCTGAAGAAGTCAGATGGTTTTATACTGACGAAAGTACTCATATTAAAGTGTAGTCTGTTCCTGTGTGCTGGTCTTCGTGCTTTATTATTTTTTATAAGTTTCATTCGTGTTTTGTGCTTCTGTGTATAGATAAGTGATGCATCTCCTCTTCCCTGGTTCTGTATGGGAGGATTGATTGTGGCGTAGAGGTTGTTGTAGTTGTGCTGATACTGGGTCGATGGGCTTGGGCTGTGAGGCAGTTGTTGGGCATTTTACAATTTTTTTCTTGGAGTCTTAATTTGTCTTTCTTTTGTTGCAGATGGAGAATTTGCAGAATTTACAACAGAGGTGGAAGGCCGTTGTGGCGCAGATGGAGGAGCTCTTTCAAGAGGTGCCTAATAATGACTCCAGCATGGCAAATGATAGGGATGAGTCCAGCCAGAAGAGATGACGTCTGGCTCTGAAGGCCAGATCGGCAGCTTATGGTAAGTAGGCCCAGCAGTCGAGAGATGTGGTTTCTCTGGACTATCCAGCTCCTGGAGTGGCTCAGAACAGAACGACAGGTTATAATATTCTGTTGGGAGTCCTGTTAGGTAGCATAGGTCTTGAGTGTTTGGGGAATGATTTTGGGATAGCTGGGGATAAAGTCTATCAGAGGTCTGGGAACGCTGAAGGTGCTGTAGGGGATACGTTGAAAGCTTACAATATGGGGCAGTGTGAGGCACGCAATAGATAGTGTAGTGTAGGGGTGTTGGTGGGTAGCATGGGGTCATCTGTAGGGGAGGATAGGATAGTGTTCTGAAGTAGGAGCAGATTTTGGCATTTGGCTGGGTGATTGGTTAGCTACACAGCTTTTCTGACCCCTCATTCCATCCTCAATTAAGGAAAAGACTTGGAAAGGGGAGTATGTTGATGTCTTTGAATTAATTGATATGGAAGGGGTGCAGTGATTAATGGAATTGGAGACAGTGAATAGGAAGGCTCTTTTGTCAGTATTAGCAGCATTGGTGTGGAAGAGAGTAGGTAAGCTATGACCTAGGATGTGGGATAATTTCATAGTAGGTTTCATGTGCTATATGGCAGTATGGCTGGAGAAGGATTCTTCTTTAGCTTTGCCACTTCTGGCTTATTTCATGATGATTTGGAAGGCTCGACATTTGAGGCCAGGAGCTGCTTGGTTATGGCATGACCAGAGGTTTCAGAAGCAGAAAGCAGTTGATTACTCTCTCTGTTGGGAGGTGAGACATCTGGATAATTTTTAAGTGGCTAGCAGAGGGGGAAGGCCAAGGGGAGAAGGGTGGAGAGCATGTTTGGGGTTTAATGTGGGGCATCATCCATGGGTAGGGTGTAAGTTCTTGCTTGCTTGTTCAAAGTGTACAGGAACCCATCTGGCGGTGCAATGTGGTTGGCAGGAGGCAAATTTGGTGACTCTGGTTTTATTTTCAACTGATGTGGGTGTTTTCCCTTTTTCTTTGCAGGGGTTTCAGAATCTCCGAGTGAGCAGTAATTTTCGTGGGTTACAGGGAGGGTTATCTTTTCAGGGGGCAAGGGGAAGGCCAAGGGGCTTATTCTTCTGTTAAAGTGGAGGTGTTATGGTGTGTGCTCCAGGAATTTCCTGAGTCTTCTCTTAAGGAAAAGATAATTGAGGGTTTTTCTCAGGGTTTTCTATTAAATCAATGTAGTGGGGGATGGGGTAGGTTGTAGGAATTTGCACTCTGTACAGGGGAAGGAAGATGTATTGCAGGGTTTGGTGGAGAGGGATCACCTGGCAGGCAGGTTGTTGGGGCCTTTTGATAAACCTCCCTTTGAGAGTTGTAAGCTTTTGTGATTGGGTTTGGTTCCTAAGAATGTGGCTGGTTAGTTTAGGCTTATTCTCCATTTGTCATACCCAGAAGGGAGCTCTTTTAATGATTTCATTTCAGTTGAGGATGCCAAGGTCAGTTATGCATCTTTGGATGATGTTGTGAAGGTTATTTGGGGGGTTAAAGAGCAGTGGTTAGCGAAGGTAGACATTGAAGCTACGTTTCAACTTTATTCAGTATGGAAGAAGGATTGGTCATTATTAGGCATGATAGCAGGGATCAAATTTTACTTTGATAAGGCTATACCACTGGGATATTCAGTGGCTTGTCCTACTTTTGAGAAATTTAGCACGGTACTACATTGGGTTTGGCAGCAGCATGTTGATACACAGAGGGTGGTGCATTATTTGGACGATTTTTGGATAGTAGATGAAAGGGTCAGGGAGCATTTGAAGGTTTACAAGAGTTTTTAGGGATTTGTGGGGTGTTGGAGTCCCATTGGGTAGGCAGAAGTTGGAAGTTCCAGCTAAGGGACTGGATTTTCTAGGATTATTGCTGGATGCTGAAAAGGGGTTGTTTTGCTTGCCGGCTGATAAGATTGCCCGAATGAAGGAGAGGATTGGTTGGGTGGTGTCCAAGGAGAAGGTGTGGATTCAGGAGTTTATGGAGTTTTTGGAGCTTCTGAATTTTGCATGTTGGGCAGTTCATTCAGGGCATACCTTTTGTAGGTCAGTGGCCTTTTTGTTAAAAGGAGGGAAGAGCAAACATAATTGGGTCAGGATTAACAAGTTGGTATGGGCTGATTTGATACTTTGGTTATCCTTTTTGGAGAGGTTTAATGGTGTTTCTTTTTGGCAGACAGATTGGGTTGGTCAAGAGGAACTGCAATTGTTTACAGATGCAGCTAGGGGTATTGGAATGGGTGCATTTTTGGAGGGGAATGCTTTGCGGCTCATTGACCGGCAGATTGGAAGGATGAGTGGAAAAGGGATGTTGCCTTTTAGGAGTTAATGCCAATCTGGGTTGCATTGGTAGTTAGCCAGGAGCAATTGAGGGGAAAGAGGGTAATTTTTAACTCAGATAATATGGCAGTAGTGTGAGTTTTGCAAGCAAGAATTGCGGGGTCTGAATTGTTGTTGTGGGTGTTACCTAAGTTGGTTTTGCAGAGTTTGTTAATACATTTTTTCTTCACAGGTGTACATGTGTGTGGGGTGTTAGGAATAAGATTGCTGATAGTTTGTCTATATTTCAGTTTTCCAGGTTCTGACAGTTAGCTTCAGGGGTGGAGAAAGAGCTCGAGGTGTTGCCAGATCAGGTGATATCTTGGGTTGATGTAACCAGGAGGTTGGTACAATTCTTGGGTGACGTCTCCAGGAAAGCGTATGGTACAGCATTATTTGATTTTGATAAATTTATTTTGTAGTTGCCTGTGAATGAAGTAGTGTGGTCAGAGGAACTTCTATTGTGATACTTGGCTTAGACTTGGGGGCAGGGTAAGGCAGTGCAATTGGTTAAGATGGATTTGGCAGAGATTAGTATATTTGTACAGGTGGCTGAGTAGCATTATTTTACAAAGTCTTGGATGGCAGTGCATATGTTGAGAGGATGGGGTAGATTGGCTGGAGTGTGGATGGATATGCGTTGACCATTGATGAGACAGGTTTTGAGAGTTTTATTGAGCGGTTTGGCTTTAGTGGTGGGTGAGTCAGGAGGAGTGGTCATTATTAGGCATGATAGCAGGGATTGTGGGTTACTTTGTGTTTATGGATGTATTTTGGGGCATTTTGGGTGAGATGTTATGGTTTTTCCAGAATCAGTGCATAATTTAGTTACATAGGTCTAAAATGGATTTGTTAGGGAAAGACATGCAGATAGTTCTTGGGAAAGATAGGTATGCAGGGCTTTGCCTGGTGAGATGGGCTGTGGAATTGATCCAGACTCATGTGGGGGGCCCTCAGGAATTGCTATTTCAGTTGAGAGGTTGTAAAGTGGTAAGGGTTAATCAGTTTATCCATGTAATGAGAAGGGTATTGTGTTGTATGGATTTTCCAGGTGAGAGGTTTTCTACTCATTCTTTCTGTATTGGTAGGGTTTCAGATTTGGGGAGGGAAGGCAGGTCCATTGACCTCATTTGGAGAGTGAGGATGTGGTCTTCAAGTGTCTTTTTATCTTATATTAGATAATGGATGCAATTGATAATTACTATTATTGTTTTTTCTTGTCTTTCAGGAAAACAGATTGTCATCTTGGGCCATTTGTATATCTATTGGGCGGTGAAGAGGGCAGCAGTTAGGATGGATGGAAAGGACTTGGGTTTGTCTTAATTGGGGCGGACAGTTAGCTGGCATGGGATTAGAGGTCTTAGGTGGAATCAGATTTTGGATGAAATTGAAATGATACGGTCACAGATGGGACTACTATGGATATTGGTGATACACTTGATTGGTAATGATTTACGGTCAATTCCTAAGATCCAGTTGGTGGATAGGCTAAGTGAAGATTTGGTTATGTTGCAGACATTATATCCAGGCATGTGCATTGTATTGTCAGATATAGTATTACGTTTGTGTTGGCGGAATGCTGTTAATTTTAAGGCTTTGGAGCACGCACAGAGGTTTGTTAACTATAGGCTGGCATGGCAATTGGGGGTGTTAGGTATGTATATGATAGAACAATGAGATTTCAATGACAGTGGCTCAGTTTGGTTTAGATCTGATGGTTTAGACTTGTTTAATGTACATTTAAGTTTATTTCTGGAAGGTCTAGTGAAAGATTTTATGTAGGGAGGAGGAACAGCCTGTGGCCAGGCTGATAGGCAGAGAAGAGGAGCAGGCTTGTCCCTCTTCTGCCCCCCCCCCTCTTGGTGTTGGGGTTGACGCAATGATTTGGGGGGATAAAAGTGAGCAGTAGGACGCTGCTTGATTGATAAATAAGTTAGCGGAGGTATGGATGTTGCTTATTTGGACAGGGTGATCAGTGTACACTGCCATGATGTACAGTATAAGGATTTTACATGTTGTGGTTACAAGGTTATTGTGTTATAAATAATATTTGAAATTATGTAATAAAGTTATGTTTGAAATTAATAAAGGTTGTCGAATGTCATTTGTTGTTGTGTATTATTGAAGGGGTCCGGGACAAATTTATTTTGTAAAGCTATCTATGTTGTTTATGAGCAGTAACATCTGCTTATATAATACTTCTTTTGGAACTGTATCAGAACTACCTGGGGGACACTGAAGAGATGTGATTTAGCAAAACATATATCAGTGTATTATTTCTCAACCAATATGAGCGCCATATAACAAGCTTCTATTCATGTGAAATGTACATCATTTCCACAACACCTTGCAGTGAGGATGACTGCAGGAGCTTTTTTTTTCTTTAATTCAGGAAGTCTGTCATAATCTTTTCTTTTTGTGTCACATTTATGCTATGGTGAGAAAAATATGACTACCTTCTAAATCTGGAGTCCATGCATTAAAGATAGTGATATTAAGAGTAAACAGGAATATTTCAGTTTAAAGTCATAATTCTGTTGTATTGAATATTTTGACAGCATGTTAAACCTTTTGCTTGTGGCTATGTTTTGAAAATGATATGGAATGTAAACATAAGGTGATTTCCACCTACACAAGCACATTAAAACAATTTGACATCCTCTAAAATCTGTCAGTGAAGTACTATAAGCAGATGTGAAAATTCATCAGATTGTTTGCCATCTTTCCTCAACCTTAGTAAACTACAAAATAAAAATAAAAAGATATTTTTGTTTAACTTTGCACAGGATGAGTCATTTTCAGCATAATAAATGCACAGCTTGTTGCATACATTTTGCAAGCATTTTCAACAGCCGTACAGCATTGCCTTGTGAACTCTGTAGGTAAACAAATTCAAATAATCTGGGAAAACATTGCCTTTGTGTTTTCACCTACTCACAGTCTTAGAATTCCATCTGCATTAAAATTCCAAAACCCAGAAAGGGCTCTCAAACTATTTTGTAAGTTACAAAAATGAGAAACATTTATTACAGCTCTGTGTTTGGCTTTCATCTGAAGCCCAATAATTAGGAACATGCTATACTGGTGATCTAATGGAAAGCCAAAAATGGAAATATCTGAGTCAGGAAAGGCGGACACAGTAATAGCATTGGTACGATCTTAGAAGTTTTCGGTTTATTTTTCATTTTTTTTTTACTTTTCAAAGTTTTATTTGTTTTTTGTATGAACTATTAATACCAAGATCAGTGCCCCATGGGAATTCTGAAAATTGCAAGGCATAAAACGATGCTAGAAAAAGTAAATGAAACTATGAAATCACTCAGGTTGTTTAGGCACTGGATATATTTCATCACAGTATTGAAAGCATACTTATTTCCTGTGGGGATGTTCAGTTTCAGCTTGGCACATGTAACTTTATGCAGCATATTTTCTGTTTTTACCCAAATCATAGGATTGCAGCACATAACATCCAAAGCCTTTTTTTACTCACCCACTTTTGATCAGTACTGTGAGAGCTGTATCTGAACTAATCCTCTATACAAATGATTTGTGACGAGGTAGTCTTTTACTGAGATAGTCCACATCTGTATGTTTGTGTGTGCTTTGTATGTGTATGTGTGTGCATGTGCGTGTTTGTGTGTGCGTGTGAGTGTGTGTGTGTGTGTCTCAGAAATTTGTGCTGACAAGTCTCAGAGTATACAGAGCCATGTGAAACAGAAAGTGTGTCTGTATGTCAAAACTGTGTGCTGAAAAGTCACATGGTGTATAGATTCACGTGGATGTAGAAAGTAGTAATATGCACAAGACTGCAAATGTGAGAGTGTGTGTATGTTTTCACATGTGTGTCTGAATGTGCATAAATGTGTGTGTGTGTCTGTATAGGGCTGTGTGTGACACAGAAGCTGATAGAGTCTGATGCTGACCACAGAACTACAGAATCTCAGCCTGTACTTCACACAACAGCACTACTTTTTGTGCCTTTTGACTTCCCTCCCTCCCTTGTTCCATGGTATGAACTCTGTCCCCAACACTGCACTCTCATCAGCTAGCCCTTCAGGAAAGGCCAGCATATTGTTACCAGACATAGGGGTCACTGCAGCAGCCAGCCTTTCTGATTTCTTCTTTCTCGTACCTGTCTTCATTTAATTCCAAACACTGTAACAAATAAATATTACTGCACTGCTATTACCAAAAGCTCAGATAAGTGCAGTTCCACAGGACCACTCACTATACTATATAAGATGTTAAATTTTGGGGATGTCTTAGTGCTTTCTAATTAGATTTTATTACACCTTCACGAGTAAGATGCATATTCTTCATTCGCTCAGGAATGAGCCTGCACATAATGAAGGATTACAAGGTTCTTCAGATTTTTGGTAAGAACTAAACGTGAATGCTTTCTTATTGCTACCATAGTCTGCAAATAAAGAAATAACCTGGCTTGTAGATTCAGTGGTCGAATGTGTTAAAACGGTATAGTGATAACTACCTAAATTGTCCCTGACCAATTTTTTCAGTAGCTGCATTCATTTCGATTACCATATGATAAATACATAATAAATGTACAAAGGGCAATGCATTTTGATTAATACCAACAATAGATCATATGCACTCGCTCTCTCACACTTTGGAAAGAAAAAATGCATTACTGATAAATATCTGTTCATAGGGATAATGAAAGTTCATTGATTTCACAGCATGCACTGTACAAACCATTGTAGGGCAGATAAATTTGAGCACATTATGGTTCCTTTAAATGCACTGATATATATTAAATACTCAGTGGTTATCTGTCATTCTTGCTGTTGTCAATAGTTTTCCCACTTTTACTGACCTTGCCTAGATTACTAGTGATTTTATGTGAGATTTTCCTCTACGTGCAATGACTGCTTTTTCTGGTTTAGCAGTTGAGCACAGCTGGCATTGGTTTGCTGCTCTGAATGCAAGCAGGTGTAGAGTACAGGATGTTTCATTGTCATGTATAGAAATGTGCCATCACATGCACTTCATGTTTTCCCATTGCATTGGTGGAGGGTACAGGTTTAACTCATTGTTTCTATCCCACCTTAATGATGATGTCATTCAGATGGGGAAGAGTAAAACATAGAATCAACATTAATGCAGTAATACCTCAAGTTAACCCCACCTATATATACATACATATATATATATATATATATATATATATATATATATATATATATATATATATGGGTCTACCTGACATGGTCGACAAGCCATTTGATCGACTTTTATTTGGTCGACAACTCATTTGGTCAACAGGCAGATTTGCCCCCCTCCCCAATGTTGTGCAACCCTGGAGTTGATATATATAGTTAGGGGGTGGGGGGCACAGCCCCCCAAATTGGGGGCTGTGGGGGGCTTCGCCCCCCCACATAAAACTGCTTGTCGACCAAATGAGTTGTCGACCAAATAAAAGTCGATCAAATGGCTTGTCGACCATGTCAGGCAGACTCATATATATATATATATATATATATATATATATATATATATATATATATATATGTATATAACATAGTAATTGTGTAAGTGGTATCGTGCTTTAAACAGAAGCATCAGTTACTATACAAAACAGTGCTGATTGTACATATTAGTTCTTTACTGCCTCTGTCATGTGGGTATGACTTGTTAGATATATAAGGTCTTGATCAGCTGATTTGGAAGTGCTGCTGATGGGTTACTATAGATTGTGTAGAGCACGAAGATCAGGAAGGGTGGGTTTGACTAATGTTACACTGGGCTGTCTTTTTACCCATCATCTCTAATCTCTGTCTCTGTGCTTCTCATAGACACACACACACACACACACACACACACACACACGCATGCGCACACATAGACATGCTTATGGCTGATGGAGTCTCAAATGATGACACTGTGATAAGTAATACTAGGTCATAGCAGCACCTTGTCTGTGGTAGAAAAGATGCATCTAGTTATAGTACCGACAACCTCATTGCACAACTGACAAAGAGCTATATGCATCTGCTGCACAATAGCATACAGAGCAGCACAGCACCACAGTGTTAGCTGCAGCTTAATGCCTGAAGTGAAGGCTGAATGCCTTGTGTACTTTTTTATTATCATCAGCTGTGCTTCCTTGTTGCCATGCTATATTTATTTATTTATTTATTTTACATTTGTTAACTGGGAAAGCCCGACTGGGTATATGCCCATTTTCAGCAGAGGCCCGGGGAGAAAAGCTCCATATATTCAGACATATGAGATTTACATAATATAAGAGTACAATTTAGCATTTCAGATGAAAAAGAAACAGTATAATTATAGTAAAGACACAGTTCAACAGGAGAAATGACCTATATGACAGAATATAATATCACAAGGAAGGCTCCATATATTCAGACAAGCAAAATTTCACATAATATAAGAGTATAATCTAGCATTTCAGAGGAAAAAGAACAGCGTATTTATAGCAAAGACACAGTCTGACAGGTAATGATATATGTCAGAGTATAATAACAATATAAGGTGCAAGACAGTTGCCTAGTAGTATTAATTTGTAACATAGAGAAAAGAATAAACATCGTACTGCAATCATCTGCTAGTTAAAGGATATGAAATAGTAATGAAATACTGATAACCTGTTGACAGCTAATAGTAGAGCTGGCAGCTAATTAGTGGTACAGGAGAAAACGGAGGGTTAGTTGGGGTATGGACAAGGACATTGCCAGTGAGATTTTAGGTGTGCTTTAAGAGCGTTTTTGAAGAGACTGCTGGAAGGGAGAGTAGTTATGGCAGTGGGAAGTGAGTTCCAGATTTTGGATATGGAATAGGAGAATAGCGCTTCCCCTGCAGAGTTGTTGGGTTTGGTGACTTGGAGTAGATTTTTGTTGCAGGAGCGAAGGGGTCTGGAGGATTGGTAGGGCTGGAGAAGTGTATGAAGTGAGGGAATTTTAAGAAGATGGTTTACAAGTTTATGAGCAAAGGTTAGTTGAGTTAGGTGTAGGAGTTGAGGGAGCTCAAGCCAGTCTAGGTTTCTAAGGGAGACACAGTGGTGACTGCGGTGGGAGTCCCCTGATGCAAATTTTGCAATTTTATTGTAGCAGGCTTCGAGTTTCTTTAGTTCTGATTGTCGAAGATTTGTGAGTATGGGTGATGCATAGAGTAGGGTTGAGTTTAGTTGGGAAGTTGCAGTAGAGATTCTGACTGGTTTGGTTAGGTATTGTTGGTTTCTATACAAGGCACCCCATTTTTTGTGGACTTTTTTATTGTGAGTGATATGTGAGTGTCAAATTTGAGTTTGTCGTCAATCTGTACACCGAGTAGCTTAGTGTGGGCTGTTGGTGAGATGGAAGTGTTGTCTTTGGCAAGTATGTTGAAATGGGGGATGTTCAGGGTAGATTTTGAGGGTTAAAAGATGAGGAGTTTGGTCTTATCTGGGTTGAAGAGGAGTTGAGCATTTAATAGCCAACTTTCAACAGAAGAGAAAGATGCTTGAGTGATCTGTTGCAGTTCTGTTAGAGTTGGAGCTGAGCAGATGAGAGTGGAGTCATCTGCATACTGTATGAGGGAGGCATGTTTGGTGGCGGTGTGCAGGTCATTGGTAAAAATGGAGAAAAGCAAGGGGCCAAGGATGGAGCCTTGGGGAACCCCAAGAGTAACAGGGAGGTGAGGGGATAGATTGTTACGCCAGACAAGTGACTGCTGGCAGCCGTATAGATAGCTGTGGAACCAACTGATGGCAGGTATGGAAAAGGAGAGGTTGGAGAGTGCAGAGAGTAGGTCATGTGATACAATATCAAAAGCCTTCAATAGGTCAAGAAATACAGCAGAGGAGAAAAGGCCATTGTTTTTATGTTGGAGAATGGTGTTAGTGAAGGAGAGCAGAGCATTTGTGGTGCTATGGTGTGATCTGAAACCATGCTGTGTGTAGGAGAGGAGATTATTATCTAGGAGATAATTGGAGATCTGTGAGTTGATACATTTTTTGAGTATCTTGGAGAGAGGCGAGAGGATGGCAATGGGGCAGTAGTTGGAGATGTCTGTTGAGGGGCCGCCTTTGTGTATGGGTATGATGTGGGATATTTTCCATAAGGTTGGCACATAGGACTCAGATATGGAGCAGTTGATTAATATGGAGATGGGATAAGCTAAAACATCAGTTGCTTTTTTTAGGTATTATGTGGGCAGGTTGTCAGCTGCTAGTCTTGTGGGTTTAAGTTTTGTCAGTATTTTTTTTATGTTGGAGGTGGGTACTGTGGAAAGGAAAAAGGGAGGGAGGGGTGGAGTTTGTTTGGGTGTGGGGGGTGTTGATGTAGGGAAGTGTTTTTTAGTTAGGGATAGAACTGTCTCTGTAAAATGTTTGTTGAAAGAGTCATCTATTCTACAGGTGGAGAGAGGGGTGGTTGGTTGGTGGGGGGGGGGGTGTTTACCTTCCCTGGACAGAGGATAGAGTTAGTTGTGGACCAGAATTGCTTTGGGTTGTTTTGGAAGGCATTTAGGGATGTCTGATAGAAAAGGGCTTTGTCTGGTTTTACTTGCTTTTTGACTTTGTTACGTAGTTCAAGGAATAGTTGCCTATCTGAGGGGTTTTTGGTTATGCGCCACTGTTCCCATATTTTATCCCTTATTTCATAAGGTCTTTGGTATTTTTTTGTAGCCAGGGGATTTTTTAATTCAGATTTTGGTGCATCTTTGGGGGGCATGGAAGTTAAGAATGTTGCGGAAAGTGCTGTTAAAGTCGTGGACTGCTTCATCTAGGTTGAGGTATTTTAGGGGTGACCAGTTTATTTTTTGTAGGGAGGTGGTGAAGGAGCTGGTGTTGAATTTAGCTCTATAGCGAATGTGTCGGTGGACAATGGGTTTTCTGCTATTTATGTGGTATTTTAGTATAAAGGTTGGGGAGTGGTCACTTAGGGAGTCAGGTAAGGAGCCTGCCAGGTAAGAGTGAGGATCTTTGTTGACTAGGGCCCAATCAAGAATGATGTGATTATTGGGGTTTTTATTTATCCTGGTCGGGGATTGTATAAGCTGTGAGAAGCCATGGAGATCTAGGTGGAGTGCTGGGGGTTTACTATTGCAGGATAGCCAGATGATGTTAAAATCACCGAGTATGATGGTTTCTTGAGGTAGGGAGAGATTGGCCCAGTTTAATAGGTTTTCATGGGGGGTATATTTTGGCCTGGAGGGAAGTAGCAGCCTATTAAGTTGATTGCTTTTTTAGGATTTAATTTTAGGGTAGCATAGAGGATTTCTTCCTTGTCAAGCTGGGGAGCTGACTGGGTGAGAATTTGGATATTGAGGTGATGTTTATACATCAGTGCCACTCCTCCTCCTTTTTTGGATATTCTGTCTCCATTATACCTCATTTGGTGGTGGTGCTGCGGTAGTGTTGTTGCCTCACAGTAAGACGCTGTCCGGTTCAATTCTCAGCTAGAGCGTCTTCTGCGTGGAGACATGCATGAATGGGTGTACCTTCATTGAAGGTTGTGCGGCAGAGCTGGCAACTCGGTACGTAAAAATCAACTGCCAATCATTAGCGGACCGGAGTTCCGCTGTGGCGACCCCTAACTGGGCAAAGCCGAAAGACACAACAACAACAACAACCTTTCTTATTTCACATTTGTAATTCTATATGTATTTCACACAATTCATGTCTCTGTCTGTATCTAAGTTTTTCTTTCTTAGTCAAGTTTACATATACATCCTCCAATGTTAGTGTGTTCTCATCTTTTAGAACCCTGCCAATGATTCATTGCATGTTTGCAACTATGTCTTTAATGAATGAAGTAAGGGAGTTGTTAGTAAACCAGGAGATGGAGTCAGTAACATTTTGCATAATGCACATTCTTGTTACTGGTCCAGTATATCAATTTACATTCCTTCTGACATTTGGGTGACTTTATGATATCAGATCTGCATATAAACAATGGTTCGAACAGACCTTGTACCCACCGCATACAGCGTTTATGAATAGAGTGAATTGAACTCAAATAAACATGGTGTAATAGAAATACATCTGTGCTTAAGTACCAAATATTTTATTGTAGTTCTAGCTTCATAAAAAATATCACTGCTCTTCCTATGTCAGCATCTACTGAACATAATTCATAAAGAGCACAACAGTGATCTCCCACATTCTAAACTTGTCTATAAATATAAGAAAAATCACAGTAACCTTACTAAAATGCCAGCCACCAGAGACAGGTGAAAGATACGGCAAAAGTAGTAGCTGCCCTAGGAGCAAATTCTTAGGAAGTGTGATTGATAATGTAGAAAATGAACCTATCGTTCTCTGCATGTCTATGATATGTTTGCTTTGTGACAGTATGGATCTTTCCTTGCATTTGCAAGCACTAATGGTAGTTGTTTAAGTAGCCGTGGTTGAGATTGTTGCTGTGTAATTCTAGTGCACTGAAATAAACAGTCTGAAACCACAAAGTGCAGATAAATTCTTAAAATGTGAAAACAAACAAAAAAAAAAAAACCTCACACACATACCTTCAAATTGTACCACTCAGTGGAAAAGAAAAGAAAATGAAAAATGCCATCCTGCTGTTGTGGAAATAAGTGTACCTGTGCAACAGGTGACCCAGGTTCAGGAACAAGACTGAGACACTAATGTCCATCTATGAGTGATAGGATAAAGCAGTCAATGGCCTACTCTCCTTTCCTTGGGAGAGCAGAAGCTCCTATCAATGTTCATGAAATTTCAAAAAAACAAAGTAAAAGTTCAACCTGGCATGTGTGTGTGTGTGTGTGTGTGTGTGTGTGTGTGTGTGTGTGTGTGTGTGTGTGTGCGTGTGTGTGTGTGTGTGTGTGTGTGTGTGTGTGTGTGTGTGTGTGTGTGTGTGTGTGGAATGGGAAGATGGGGATTGTAATGGAGGACTTTTGAATTAAAGGTCCAGTAATCATTCTATGAGTCACCTTTCACTAGGAGTCGATGAAAAGCTACTAAACATCAAAACAATGAACTGCTGAAACATACAACATCCCAAGCCACACTATCACATCAAATACTAAAAAAACAGGTATACAGCTGTGCAGAGGAGACTGTATTAGCTCCCTCAACATATACCCCTGATCACTAAATATGCTATGAGTCACACAAACTTAGACTAAAGAAAAAAGTTAGATTTTGAAGTAACTTTCATTTATTTTTTACTCTTAAGTACCCATATGTAGAAACAGTATGCAGTTTTCTGATAATAGTGTTTGTCGACAAAGGACCTACTGAAATCACTCATTGACTATCCACCCATTTAGCAAAATGTGCCTGACATAACAAGTCTTAATTAGATAACACACCATGAAATAGGGATGCCTGTGAATAAGTGTAGTGAAATTGAAATGATTTGTAAGGCACATTGCAGTTTGTGTGTAAAGACTACTATTATCATTCGGAAAGATATTGACTCCTGATCATATCTGACCACCTTGCTTTTCTTTGTATATATTCAGCCACTGAAGCTATGCTTCCCAAGATGTCAAGAAGTGTACTGCTGCATGGACAAAAAAGGGATTACTGCAAACTCCTACCTGGAAGGCAGGTGAATGGGGTGGGATCTGACCAAAAGTCAGCAGGCTGTGAGGGCTGGGTAGGGAACTGGTCAGAAGCAAGAGATAGTAGCTATATTTTTCTAACACTCTTAGTTTTCTACATTTTAATGATTAATTCACTTTGGTTGGCTTTCATTGTTCCTAGATCAGTGTTACGCAAAAATCACTTTTTACTTCCTGTTAAGAACTGACATAGTATTAAATCATTTTGCCATGTTACTACCCAATACCCACAAACCCACAAAGCTAATAACTCTGCTGGTGAATCCCTGTTTGCCAACTTCATTGGCAAAACCTGGAATTCTTTGCTAAACTATATAACCCTACAATCCCCCAAAAGTCTCTTCAAAAAAACCTCAAACAGTATCTCAAAGTGAATTGACTATGCCCATGTACCAACCCTGATTAAGTTATAAACTAAAATCATATTCTGCAATTATCATAACTTGTAACTACATCATCAAGCTCTGCTTCCAATCTGATGTCTCTTACTTTTAATTGTCTGTCCATGAGAATTGTGAGTCCCTACTAGGGAACACTACTAATCCATTGTATATAATCACTTTGTTTTTATAATTGTTTTCTAACATCTGTGTAATCTATGTAAGTTTGTCTGTGTGGAGCATTTCTCCCTGGGCCTCCGCTGAAAATGGACATGTATCCAATCGGACTATCCCGGTAAACAAATGTAAAATAAATAAATAAATAAATACAACATCTTCCTCTTTTCCTTTTGTTGACTCCATTCCCAACTTCATCTTGGCTGGTTTTATTCTTGCTGCTACATCAGTTTCTTTTATTTCTATGTTTATTTATTTTTCATTTTGCCATTTTGATTGAACATAGGTCTTTGCTCACTTTTGCCAGTCATGTAGCTATTTTGCTGACTAATTGTCCCGGGCATAGCAGACAGATAAAAGAAGAATACAGAGCTAAGAGGTATGCTAAATATGTGTTACTTTTTTAATATTTGATTACAAAGACATACTCACAGGAAGGTGTGCATGTTTTTTTAGGCAAGTACGTAAGAAGAATCACCTCGGAATTATTAGAAAATTGAGGGCAGGCTTCATAACACTGACAAACTAAAAAACTCACTCACTCACTGTTTTAACAAATAATCGGAGCAGGGTAAGGTACTTTAGAACTGGAAAGTGGCAGATGTAATTTTCCTTCACATTACTAGGAATGCAGGACAGAGGATTCAAACTATATTCATATCTATTTCACCTCAGACATACAAAAAATCATGGGGCCATTGATAAAGTCAGTTTAGAACATCTGGAAGGTCAGAGGATCAAACTGAAAAATACTAACTATACAAATAGTGCAGACTAGATAAACAGCTTGTCTTTTTTCCTGCCATCATTGCTGTGTGTTGTAATGCAATGCAATAAATTAATAACAACAGCTTACTGTGCAGTGCTTTTCAGAGCTGAAATGTGGTCATCCTGTAATTGACATCACAGCATGCACTTAAAAGGAAAAACTTTTCATTTGGGGTTCATCACCTGGTGGTAATGGCTGCATGACTATGACAAAGCATTAGAGTCATCTGTAAAATAATTTGTGGCCTTTTTCTAGCATTACTATTTTAGGACTTTGCAGTTTAAATTGTACTGGAGCAGAAGCTCCTTGGCTACTTAGGCATTGCCAAAGCTTCTGACGGGGTACACCATTTGCTAGTGATTAGATTATGAACATCTAATGTGGGTCCCTGAGGTAGTCGAGCGAGTAAAACAGTGGCTAGGCAATAAAGCATTACAGGTCATAGTCTACACATATAAAAAGATAATGCACAGTGGAGCACTAAGGTGGTCAGTGCTGTGAAATGTTCTTTTCAGTATGTTTTTTTAAGCAACAATGGAAACAGACTCCAAGTAAATGTTATAGTCTGTTGTTAACAAGTCATGCAGTAGGGTTGCCACCTAAGAAGTTCTAGAAAGAAAAGCTGAGATGTGGTAAAACTGGAATGCTGCTGCTGTAAAATATAGAAGCATTAATTCAAAGAAAAATGATTTGGGAAGCAAAATCCCAGGAAAGGAGCAACTGGTTATTCTGAAAGCAGTCAGAATAGAGACTAAGTGGTCATCCTATCACATGACCTAAAGGTAAGCAAGGAGGGCTGTCACAGTACTAGGACGTATGG
Source organism: Protopterus annectens (assembly GCF_019279795.1). Lineage (NCBI taxonomy): Eukaryota > Metazoa > Chordata > Ceratodontiformes > Protopteridae > Protopterus > Protopterus annectens. The sequence goes on along the minus strand of NC_056741.1, from coordinate 789,584,453 downwards.
GGGAAATCCCAGGGATAAACCTATAATATTAACTAAAACTAAGCAAGGAAGCAAAAGACCAGGTGGTGGAGAAATTCTGCTTTTGTATAAATCACACCTCAACTCTACAACCATTGCCCAAGCAAATGCCTCATCTAGCTCATACCCTAATTGGCTACTGCTAAATTTTTTTCATGGAGGTACTTATCATTTTTCCTAGATGTAGCCTACAACCAGCCTCTTTTAGAAGTTTCAGAACTCTTATTCTGGAGAACATTTCTAAAAATTCTAAAAACATGTACTCAAGTTTAATTTCAATTTCCTTAGCCCACATGTTACTGATATACCTGAATTCCTTGCTAATTTTGACCTTATCCAAGTAGCTGCAGAGCAAATATAACCCTATATACATTCAGGTACACTTTCCCTTATTATTTATTTATTATTATTTATTTTATATTTGTTAACCGGGAAAGTCCGACTGGACACTTGTCCTTTTTCAGTGGAGGTCTGGGGGAAAACCCCCAAGTAAACAGTAAAATATTACATTAGACCATTAGACAGTTGATATACAGTTACATTAAATGCAATCATACATAGTTTACCTGCACTTTTCTATTAAAAAAGCTGTTGAAAAAAGAGACATCAAATACTTCAGAGAAGACTGGGATATAAATACATTATAAAATAGCTAGTAGGAAGAAATATGTATAAATGATAGATTGGATAGGGAGGGTACTGAGTTAAGGGGAGACAGAGTAGGTACAGATAGAAAATAATGAGTAGAAAGAGGAGGGGTTGATAAAGAGTAGTAGGTGGCAAGGTCAAAGGTATGATAAGTAGAAAGGTTGCAGATATGTATGTATGTATATATGTATATATCTATAGGATCCGTACTGATCCCCGAAAGAATTTTTAATTAAAACAAAAATGGCCGGGCATACTTACGTGAAAGTGCTTTTCACCAAAGAAGTCTGCAGCTAGAGGGAGTTGTGGAGGAATGACTGTTGCGGAGACCGTACTACGGTGTGGATAAGGGAAAATTTCCCTTCTCCTCACTGTAGTGCGATCGCAGAGTGAGAATATTAAAGTAGGGGTGTGTGGGGGGTGTAGGGGGGCTTGCCCCCTACATAAACATTAATTTACTGTTTTTTTTTCTTTTTTTTTTGAATACACTTTTAGGGAAAGTGCTTTCGCTTAAGTGTGTTCGGTGATAGTGGATTTGGACTGTTGAACTTTTGTTCAACAGTCCTAGATCCATATGTATATATATATATATATATATATATATATATATATATATATATATATATATATATATATATGTGTGTGTGTGTGGGTCGACTTTTTTAATTTTGAAAGCCCAAAATCCTGAGTTTTGTAATACCGAACTCAAAACATTGAGATTTTGGAATCTCGATAATTAAAAAGTGAAAAAAAAAACAACTAAAACAAAGTTTTTGCAGTGGGGCAAGCTGCACTTAAATTACATTTAAGTTGCACCCCACACACCCCTTGCAACTTAAATTTACCATCTCCAAGATCGCGCTACAGTGGAGAGAATGGTAAGCAGAACAGAAGCATTACTGTTCTCTTCACTGTAGCACGATCTCAGAGATGGCATATTTAAGTTTCAGGTGGTGTGGGGGTGCAGGCGGGCTTGCCCCCTTGCAAAAACATTGTTTTAGTTGTTTTTTTGTTTTTTTTTTCACTTTTTAATTTCGAGATTCCAAAATTTCAACTTTCTGGGATTGGTATTTTGAAAGGTGAGATTTTGGGCTTTTGAAATTAAAAGGTGGATCGATATATATATATATATATATATATATATAGGAATACTACAAAGGTGTAAAGTAAGATGGATATAGAAAAGAAAAAGGACATTTAGAAAAGTATAGAGATATAACAGAAGAAATTATATTGGGGAAGTAAAGCAAGGAAGGAGAAGTAGTGGGGTGGGAAATGAATAGAGAGAGATGTATAAATAGACTGAAAGTACTAGCAGGAGATCAGTCTGAGTTGTTGCAGTTACATAACCAGAGATGGTGAAGATGAGATTTTAAGGCGTTTTTAATGGGAGTGGGGGTAGTTATAGTTGTAATGTTGGGGGGAGGCTGTTCCATTGCTTAGCAACTGAGTTGCTGTAGAGGAAAGTGCCAGCGGAATTATTATTATTAGTTATTGATCTTTTAATAAACAGTTATCCTTTTTTTATCTCAAATATATTAATTATGCTACACACTTTTAGTGACTTCTCTCCCATTACATTTATGTGACCCCAATATTGCTGTAAAAACCCTACCCAAACTCTATTAATACTCCAAGAGAAATTCTTCCCCTGATCCAAAGACTAGTTAAACAAGAAAAAAATAATTGGATAACAAAACAGTTATTACATCTAAGGGACGAATCATGGTGCAACTGGAAGGTACCCCCTGTGAAAATCATAACCATTTTATAACCCTTGGAAACCTACCAAAACAAGCCATAGGATGATTCAAAACTAACTTCTTTAAATCACAACAATCCTCCCTTCTGTGGAGGCCAAATAATTTCTGGTATGAAGCAAAGAAGATATAAAACCCGACTAGAAAATTCTTGCCCTAACACCATGCAATGCATACAAGGACAATGACGGAAAGGAAGGGGAAAAATAGAATGCTATCATGGGAGTATTGAATAGAGAAAACTATAAAGCAATTAAGACAAGAAATGTTACTGTTAGAAGAGTATAGAAGAGGGAGCAGATCAACAAAAATACTTATAGATGTGATAAAGCAATGCACAGTATTAGAACAGACCAGGATCCATCATGCACTATTTTCAAATAAAACTAAAAATTTCAACACAGGCAGAAAAACTTAGAAGTTATGCAGATAAATATAAAGGAAAAGTACAAAATAAACAATTTATTGATGACCCAAAAAGGTTTTATAAAGAATTGGGAAACAAGATAAAAGGAATTGAAAGACCGCCAAATAAAAAAGAAATATAACAAAGATGCTAAATGGATAGAAGTAAAAGAAAGAATAAGAAGTTTAAAGGTACAGGATATGAAATGGGATGAAGTAACAGCCAGAGAGACTGAAACAAAGTTAAGAAAAGCCTCTAATTGGAAAACCCCAGACCCAGATGCAGTACCTAATTTTTGGTTAAATGTATTAACATCTTTGCATAAAGATTTAGCCATGAGTAAGAATTAGTTATATGCACATCCCGGACAGACACCAACCTGCCTAACAACAGGAAAAAAAATGCTCCTACTTAAGAGTGAACCTGCAAGCTACCCTAAAAATTATAGACGAATAACTTGCTTTCCAACAACATATAAACGATACACTGGAATTGATGTGATAGAGTTTATAGTTATTTAGAAGAAAACTCAGTTATGGCAGTAGAACAAAAGGGCAATAAAATAAAGTTATATGGAAAAAAGATAATTTGTTGTTAAATAAAGTCATAGTGGGGAACTGTAAAAAGGGGAAGAATCTAAGTATGTCATGGGTTGACTACAAAAAAAATTGATAGTATCCCATATTCATATAACAGAGTGCTTAAAAATGTATACAATGTACCTTACACTGATCGACTACATTACAGTGACTATGAAACAGTGGGAGACCACTTTGCAATTAAGCCATGATAAAAGACAATTTATTATCCCAGGGGTAAAAATTGAAAGGGGGATATTCCAGGATGACTCTCTGTCACTGTTGCTATTTTGCTTTGCCCTTAACCCATTAAGTTGTTTACTTAACAGCTTAAGCCATGACTATAATTTGGCTCCTAGAAAACAAGAAAGTGTAAAGATTTCTCATCTTGTATTTGTCAATGATGTAAAACTGTATAGCTCATCAGATGAGGAACTGAAAACACACCTGCAGGTTGTCAAAACGTTTTCAGATGATATAAGAATGTCATTTGGTCTTGATAAATGTGCTAAAGTAACCTTTAAAGCATGAAAACTGCAGCACCAGGAAAACATCAGTTTGGGACAAAAATGTGATATAAAAGAACATGAGCAAGAGGGGGTGTATAAATATTTGATAATTGATGAAAGATCAACAATAAAACATGAACACGTGAATAAAACTTAGTAAGGAATACTTTAGAAGACTTAAATTAATCCTGAAAACAGCATTGACATCTAGGAACAAAATCCAAACTATAAACCAGTTTGCTCTTCCTGTCCTAACTTACAGTCTTGGAGTGATTGACTGGCCCCAAAATGCGTTGGCTAGATTAGACAGGAAACCAAGAAGAATGCTTCATGCTCACCAAATGATTTATAAAAATCAGTGTATAACAAGACTATATATTCCCTGTTCTGAAGGAGGGATAAGCCTCCTTGAAATTGATTATATGTATACATGTGCAATCGTGGGACTCCACACATATCTGCTGACCTCACAAGACCCAAACATAGTTAAAGTTTTGAAACTTGAGGAGAATAAATCTAAGACGACTTCTATGCTTAATCTAGCACAAACATATCGGCATCAAGAAGGAATGGAAATCAAACCAGAAGTAGATAAAATCAGGCAGCAAATGAATGTTCCAAAAAACAAAAGAAAGAATATAAGGTGAAGGACCAGATGAGAAGGCAGAAAATGTGGAAAATACATCAATATAGTTGCAAGTATAGAAAACTTCTGGAAGAACTTCATGTTGATGAGGAACAAACACAGGAATGGTTACAGGAATGGTTAAGGAGAGGTGAATTCAAGCCAAGAGATGAAAGGTTAATATTGGCACCCCAAGACGGTGGACTGCATACATGCTGGTTTACAAAGTCCATTGAGCATGTGGGAAAAACAGACAAATGTAGGTTTTGTAAAACCGAATTGGAAACAATCGCACACTTTGTTGCTGGTTGCGACATACTAATGGTAGAAGGACTGTATACTGAAAGGCATAGAAATGTGGCAAGACTGTCGCACCGGGGATTGTGCAAACATTATGGTATTGAAGTGGCTGAAAAACTCTGGAAAGATGAGCCACAAAGCATCATAGAAAATGATGACGTTTATATCACATGGGATCACTCATTACCAACAGTTCAAATGATAGATGGTAGAAAACTGGATATAGTGGTCCATGAAAAGAAGACAAAAGTAGCATTTATCATTGAAATCGCCACACCCAGTGACTACAGTGTCTTGTATACAGAGACACAAAGTTATAAAATATCAGGATTTGCAGGGAGAAATGAGAGCAATGTGGAAGAAAGATACCCAGACAGTTCCAATAGTAGTAGGAGCAACGGGTCTTATAAAAAAGAATCTACAATCGTATTTAGATATGTTACCAGTACATGTAACTCCATACGAATTGCAGAAGGAGTCATTACTGGGCACATTGTGGGTGCTGTGAAGAGCACTCCTAGCTGACATCAAAGACTGAAACAATACTAATTTCATGAACTTTAATCATACTTTGACTTAGGAATGGGGTTAATTTCTGTCATGGTATTAGAAACCCAAAAGATTTGGAGAAATTAAAAAAGTGGACAATTCTTATCTCTGAATTCCTGAATGAATTTCCCAATCTCCCCCTGCCCCAGTTTATAATACCACTTCACCATTACACCAACCTTCTTCCCTCTTCCATTCTGCTATCGTATTTTAAACAACTTGCCGCCAAAGACATTGAAACTCTCCTGAACAGAATTCCCTCTGATGCTCCCACAGGAACAGGTAACCCCAGTCCCTGCTTCATTTCCTGCTGCAAACACTGTCTTACTGTACTGTTACTTCATATTTGCAACCTTTGCTTCACCAAAAATGTTATGCCTTACATCTGAAAGTAACCCTAATCAAACCACTTCCAAAACAACCAAAGCCTGGCAATCTTTCAAAATTCAAGCCCATTTCCATTATTTCTGTTCCTGGAAATAATTCTAGAAAGGGTCACTCATCTTCAACTTTCAAAATATATCCAGAAACATTACCTGCTGCCATAAAGCAACATGGCTTCTAGACCACAGTACCATGATTGCACTTTGGACTCTGTCAGATGTGATCTTAATGAATGTGGATAAAGGAAACCTTATAGGTACATACTTTGTTTATCTAAATGTGGATTTTGGCCTGGTCATTCACATTACATTTTTTCACAGCCTATTCATCTTACACATCAGCCCAGATTCATGCCAATGTTTCAAAGACTTCCTAACTGAACTTTTCTGCTCAAAAGGATTTGCCTAGGTCTACATACTTGTATCACTACTCCTGTCAGGCTTTATCAGAAAATTGCCTTCCAACCTTTCACACCCCCACTTGCCTTATATGTAGATGATATGATCCTATTCCATTCTGGCCCTTCTGTCTCAGTCATTCAAGCCCAACTCAGACATGACCTTCTCTCCTTCAACAACTGGTTAAATGAACATAAACCTAAACTCCAGAAAAACAAAAAGGGTGATTTTCCATATTCAAACAATGCATGTTCTAGCTCCATTAACCTTCAATATCAAAGACTGAAACACCACCCCAACTGAAATGACATTTAGCTTTCAAATACATTGACATCTGGCTTGACCAGACCCTCAAATTCCAAACCCACATAAACAAAACCAGGAAAAAAGTCAATTTATTACTGTTCTGGGCAGAAAAAAAATGACGTTTATCATATTGATCACTGCTGCAGTAGCCTTAGCTATATGGGTTATATTCTACCAAGGATATAAGAGCCATCCAGCTTACAAAGCTTCAGAGCATCTTCCATGCACCCAAACTGTCAGGCAGTTTGAGCTGAGCTGACAAAGACAAGTTTGCATATGAAGCTCTTCAGAGCTTTACTGCCACAGAAGAGTACGCTCCTCAGATACTTTCAAGGATCGACGGTTGGCTTGTGCTTTCCTTTGCTGGACAGATAAGTTCCATTTGAGGAAAAAACTTTGATTTTATTAATTTTGGTTTTTTTATTAGTTTTCTCTTCATGAAAGTTATTTTAAAGCCAGGACTGTTGTGTTTTAAAGGACTATCTTGAGACTGTAATTTTTTAAACAGAGTTCTCATTTTTTTCTCTCAGTTTAAAAGTAGTGTAAAGGAACTGAAAAAAAAAGAATTATGTGGACTAAATGTATTTGTTTTCCTTTTGTGGGGCTGGAATAGTGTTTAAAGTGTTTTTTACTATATTATTTCTGTGGAAAAAGTAACTTTTTGGACTTGTAGTGTTTACTGACAATTGTTGTTTGTGCATCATTTTCAGCTAGATCATGGAACAGACTACCAGTCATGGTTGGTTCATCTTCCAGCCACATAAATAAAATAATTAAGTAAACAGCCTTTGCCAACACAGCAGGCTTGCAGTTTGCCTTAGCTGCAGGTGGGTGACTCTGTCGTGGCCATTCGTAGTATCTTGGGTCACTCATTTTTTACCCTGGAACATTCCGGTGTAGAATCTACAGCCACTATGGATTGGGAAGCAGTCACATCCTCCATGGCTGTTGGGGTCCCATCAGTGGGCAAGGGAGATCCACTCTTGTCAGACATGGGAGGGGGAACAGTGAAGATTTGCCTGTTGTGTCAGATTCCATGCCCATCCGTAGGGAAGTTTCTGCTAACATTAGTAGCAAGGTTGGTCCTATTTTTCTTGTCAAAAAGAAATATAAAACCAAGCGTATAATCTACACCTCTTTAATTTTCTTTGGGTAATAATAGTTTAATGGGACTAGTTCAAAGAGTTTTTTTCCACAGGAAAAAAAAAAGATCTTTATCTAGATTTGTTTCTAAGATTTTCCACACCGACTTTGTCACTATGAGGGAATACCTCAGGATTTTGGGTCTCATGGCATCTATGATTCTCACAATGCCTCTGGCAAGAACTGCACATGAGAAAGATACAGTGGTATCTGAAGGCTCTTTAGTCCCAGGCCAGCATCAATACCCTTTATTTTTCAAATTCCAGTGCTGAGGTTTGTCAGAAGAGAAATCTTTTGGTGGAGACAACAGATATCCTTAAATCCAAGTTTCCCCTTTTCAATCCCTGTTCCAAGGCAGTCACAGCAAATGCTTCAGACTTTGCTTGGGAGCAGGGATAAAAGTGCTGATAATGTGGGACACTAAGAAAAGGCACAATCACATAAATATCAAGGAGATTCTTGCCTTGATCAAGGCACTCAAGTCTCTGAACCAACTTTGGTCCCCAAGACCTTTTCAAGGGGTTACAGACAACACTAAGTCATGTGGTACATAAACAAACAAGGTGGAACCAGGTCATACCCTCTTTGTAGGTCAGCCATGTTAGCTTGGGATATAGCTTTACAGCACAATCTCACTCTGCTAGCATCTTGCATTTCTTCAGATCAGAACTGTTTGGCAGATAAGCTGAACAGGACTAGGGCAGTCCCCTCACAAAATAAAACTAGATTAGGGGGTCTTCCAAGATTTGATTCATCTGTGGGGAGTTCCTCAAGTAGACCTCTTTGCCTCCTTTCTGAACAATCAACTGGCAAGATTCTGTTCCAGAATTCTGTGCTGGTAGGCCGGGAAGACAGATGCCTTTTCTTTTCCTTGGACAGGAATGTTCCTGGTTGTTTTTCCATCTTTTCCGCTAATATTCAGGGTAATTCTGAAGATTCAGAAATAATCTCCCATCATCATTGTGGTGACTCCTTCTGGCCCAGTCAACAGTGGTTCTCCCTTCTTTTAGAATTGACCAGGGCAATTACCACAAACTTCATCACAGATTGTCTCTATAAGAACAGGGGTGTTTGATACACCCACAACATCAATCAACTGCAATTGAATGCCTGGATGACATGGTCATACTTCCTTTTAGGTACTTGTTTACTGGGCAAATGCAGCTGGTACAAATGGAGGCAAGAAATCCTGATACTAGAAAATCATATATTAGCAAATGGAAAAGAATTTCTGGTTGGTGGCAACAACATAAACAGCACCTATTCAGGGCTAGTTGTTTTTGGTTCTCCAATGTTTGTGTGAGTTATTATCCTATAGCCATTCCTATTCCTCTATCAAGGTTCATTTCTCATCCATTTCAATATGTTTGTCCATGGAGCCGCCTCTTTCAATGCAGTCTCATATCAAAATGTTCTTGAAAGGGTTTTTTCTCACTCCAAGTGAGGCCTCCAAGAAAACCAGTGTGTCCTCCTAGGGATTCTAATTTTGTTCTAGAGAAGTCACCACTTGCTCCATTTGAACCAGCTAATCTGTCTGACCTAAGGTTCTTAACATGGAAAACAGCTTTACTGATTGCTGTGACCTCTGCAAGAAGGGTATATGAGTTGCAAGCTCTTATGGCGAGTCAACCCTATTTCATTTTCCATAGGGACAGGGTTTTTTGAGAACTAATATTTCTTTTATGCTAAAAGTGGTATCCGAATTTACTTTAAGCTAAGCTATCCATCTCCCTGTTTACTTTCTTGAGCCTAAAAATGAAGGAGAAAGGATAATCCATACCTTGCATGTCCACAGACAATTCAGACACTATCTTGGCAGAAATAAATCTTTCAGATCTTTGGATCATTTGTTCATTTCTTGTGAAGGTAAGAAGAAAGGACAACATGTGTCAAAGCAGACTATTTTTAAATGGATGTCTAAGGTGGTTACCTTTGGTTGTACTGGCCATAACAAAAGTATTGCAGGCAGGATCAAGGAGCACTCTTCCAGGGCTTTGGCTTCATCTATGGATTTTTGAGAAGGTTTGGTTTCTAGAAGTATTTTAGAGCTTTTACGTGGTCCACTGTACATACTTTTAAAAAGCACTATAAGCTTGATTCTTTCTCTAGGTCCAGATCAAGCTTTGTTAGGACCATTCTCCTGGGTTCCTGGACTCTTCTCCTTCCGTCTTTCAAATGTAGTTAGCTAAGGTAATCCACCCCTGTAGCTAATGCTATAGCAGCAGTGATCAATATGATGAGCATAGTACAGTTGTATAAATAAAACATCATAACAATAGATGTTTGAATGATTGCTGCTGATCCCTTCTTCCATCCCCTCTTTTTGGGTGTGTTTTTTATGCCATGGAGTAGACATTTATTTTTTGTTGTTTGTAGTATTGTCATACCTCTCAACCTCTTAGAGCAAGAAATCTGGACAAAGCCATAAATAAAAGTGTGACAAAGGCACAAACACAGGGACGTTTTTTAAATATTAGAACAACAACCACAACCACCACAAACCAGGTACCTGTGTCCAAGAAAAAACAAAGCCCATAAAATGTGAAATAAATGTTTTTAAAAAAAGTTTTGAAATATTGCTCTTACAAACTTAGCAAGTTGATAGAATAACAGCTTTTGCATTAGCATGAATTTTCTGAAGGGTATGAAGTCAAAACTTATGTCTGTCATTATTTTCTAAATTAAATCTTTAATGATTTTCCACAAATTTACCAGAAAACCACAATTTTATTAAAAATGGACCAAAAATATGAGGCAAAATCTGGAAATTCTGTGAAAATCTGTACAGCTGAGTGGTATGAGCATTGTCTTTTCAGGGCTCAGCTTTTGTATCTCTGCTGGCAGGAAAGCTCTGAAGGGCTTTGTGCCAAAACGTATCTTTTAGTCAGCTCAGCTTGAGCTGCTTGACAGTTTGGGCATATGGAAGGTGCATGAAAGCTTTGGCAGCTGGCCAGCTGTTATAGCCTTGGCAAGATATAACCATAAAACTAAGGCTACTGCAGCATCAAACATCTACTGTTATGGCAAGTTTAACTTACACAACTATACTTTCTCCCTTTCTCTCAAAACCAGCTAGAGCAGCCTTTTAGCCCAGCTTGTATATGGGCTACCCATCATAGACACAGCCTCCCAAAGGAGCTTATCAACTTTCCCGACAACCTGTAATGAAAAAATGTTGCTTCAGCACTCATTTCATCCCACAGGAGCACTTCTGGAGATGGTTACCAGTAAAACAAAGAGCAGATCTCCTTCTGAGTTTATGTCTTTTCAAACTGCTCCTTCCAGACTCTTACACCACTGGCAGCAAAGCTCATAGTTAAAACCGTAACCTACAAACTGTGGGGTTACTCACAGATTACTACAATGCTTTACCCTCCAAGACAAATCTACAATGCACTTGTCATGCATTTTCAATTCCAGTCCCTGGTCTCTGGGAATCTCTGCCTACCTCATCTAAAAGCCATGAACACTTACCACAATAAATTCAGACCGATTAAATTGCATCTCCAGCAATAAGCTCATTGCAAATGATCTTGGCCGGGCCACTTACCCTAACCATGCACAACTCTGCTTCCCTTCTTATTTTTGTTCTCATCTTCCCCTCTTTCTTAAGAATTTACATGAACTGACAAAATCTTGCCTATATATACCACATAAATGCACTATTTATTCTAATCATCTAATGTGAATGACTCACTGTTTTCTGCTTATATGCAATGTGTATATAGGTACATCACAAATCCTAACTTTTGTAGACAATCTTGGGACCATGTATTTGTTTACTCTTACTTTGTAAAACTTTTTTTTCTACTTTTGTGTATTACTGCATTGTTTTGAGACTATACTTACCCTGGGCTATGCCTGAAATTGGTCTGTGGTGATCGGTGCACTACCCTAGTAAAGAAATCTAAATAAACAAAACAGGCCAGGGGTAATAATATGGAATTTCCTAAAGGGAACTGAGGGGGTATGCAGAATACTAGGAAGCAGGGGAGGAAGCCCCGGGTAATTGTATTGTGTGACCTGAAGCTAAGAGAGGAGAGCTAGCAGAATGTTGGGAATGCCACCAATAAGAATATGAGAAGCTATTATCTCTCTGTAAACACAGTTGATAAGACCCTGTCTGCAGTCTTGTATGCAGTTTAGTATTTGTAATTATTTTAAGGATAGAGAATGGAGAGACACAGTTTAATGTACAGAAGCAAACGAGTGCCATGCTCTGTAAGTGCCAGGCTCTGTACCACAGGTATAAACAGGGGCATTACAGTTTACAAGCAAAAAGACAGAGTGAGTTTCATGACAGAAAAAAATAAGTGCTTCTGTTTAGATAAGGTTTCTAAAAGCTTGATAGCTTAAGGGGAAATGAAAAAGTGTAATTTCACAGACAGGGTGCCAGATGATTGCTCTACCTCAGGAAGTAGTACATATAAATAAGTAACATAATTCAAAAATTCATGGACAATGCCTTGTTATGGTAGGGGGAGAAATAATTGGTTGGTTGAATTGTATCTACAGATTAACCAGTAGGTGCGACATTGAATAAACTAGCTGTGCCAACAGTCCTTATCTACTATCTGAATCTATATCTTGGGATTCACTGCAGCTGCAGTGGCTTATGCTGACTCCTTTAGCTGAGGTTACTATAACTCTTTCTTTTCCTTTGTGTCTGTTTGTGATAGCACATTGACTTCACCATTTACTATACTGTATTTAGAGACACATTTCTAGCATGTTTCATATGGGACACTTGCCACTCAGGGATTCTTTGCTAATCATTCTATCAGAAGTCTGACTGTTTATTTTTATCATAAATTGGAAAAGGTTGGCTGCTTCATGTATAAATAATGTATTTTTCTATGTTCCGTTATAACAACCTTGCAGTTGATGAATTCACAAGTTGAATCTGCTGAAACAATATCATTACCACTATTACAACTGTTGTGACATGACACCATAGCCAGACATTGGCAACCTTCAAACACTGGACCCCACGCAGTTTGGGTTAGTGAAGGGCTGATCTTGTCTCCTGAATCTGATTGACTTCTTCAAATCAGTCTCCAAAGCCATCAACAAGGGTAAGGTGGCCCACACAACCTATCTGGACCTCGCCAAGGCCTTCGACACCATCCCCCACTCTGAAATCATAGATAAACTTACTAAGCTGGGCATTAATCCCTACATCACTTGATGGGTTGCCAACTGGCTTACTGACTGAACCCACACTGTAAAAGAGATGACCCCAAATCCAGCTCCAGACAAGTGACAAGTAGAGTACCTTAGGGTTCAGTCCTGGGACCACTTTTGTTTGGAATCTACTTCTCTGAAGTACAGGCCAACACTAAGGGACTCTGGCTAACAAAGTTCGCAGATGACTGCAAACTGGGAGCCATTACTGAATCGCCAAATGATGTGGATATTCTACAAAAGGGCTTTACAGAAACAGATGCTTGGTGCCAGAGCCATGGGCTCAAACTCAATGCCAAGAAATGTATATTTATCCAATATGGAAAAAAAAATGTACCCATGAATTATCACATAGGTGGCAGTACACTAAACAGTGAAAGTATGATAAGAGACTTAGGGACACAGGTGGACAGTGGTCTCACCTTAGATAACCACATCACCACAACAGTCAGAAAATCCTTCTATGTGGCACACCTCATCACTCAGGGCTTTTCATCCAGAAAAAAGGAGGTCATTGTCCCACTGTACTCATCCCTCATTAGACCCATTATAGAATACAACGCCCCATTTGGTATGTACCTCTTAAGACATCTGCAACAACTGGAAAGGCCACAGAAATACCTCACTAAAAGAATCACAGGCCTAAAGCAGATGCCTTATGCTGACCGTCTAAAAAAACTCCACCTATACTCTGTCGCATATTGTATACTCAGAGGCGATCTCTGCTTAACAACCAAGGCCATGTCAAACCCAGAGCTGTTGGATATGCTACACTTAAAGAAATCTCAATTCCTCAGAGACACACGCTCCAGGAATCTAAACCTTGCCATCATAATGAACAAAACATGCTGGAGGGATAGGTTCCTGAATCAGAGACTTCTCAGACTCTGGAATAGACTGTCCATACATGTCAAGCAGAGTGCCTCTTTGGCCCTCTTCAAAAGGAATCTTGATTGGATGGGAGATAGAAAATTCACGCTGGGGATCACGTCAGTCGCCCTGCTAGACAGGGTTCCAGGGAAATAAATACTGTGGGAAGAAATAGCCAGGGAATTGTTATGGCTAGGCTTGTATAGGCCCTAGGGCTGATAGCCTAGTACTAACCTATGAACATATGAACAGCACAAGTATATTAGTCACACTTCTTCAATATCACTTATTATCAAAATCACCTCTTATAGTTATAGTTCCCTATAAAATGTAACTGTTTCATATTTGCCTTATGCATACATGAAGGTGCCTACAGAAAGCTAAGTCTTTAAACTTAGAATAAGCCAGCAATTTTCAATGTTATGTGAAACCATACAAAAATAATAATACATTTCTATTAGCTGTTGAAGAAGTGCACCTTTTTATGGTATGCCTTACTCTCAATATGTAAGAGTTTTACATTTTTCCAGATTTTCAGTGTCAGCATACTGTGTTTCAGGGTTAAGCTTGGTAAGTGCGATGAGGTGTCCAGACAATCGCCTTTGTATCTTGTATGTGCTTTTAATGTGTATCACAAAACAACTCTTGTTTTTTTACTGGGTTCTATTCATTTGCCTGTCTGTTCATCTTTATGTGCAGGTGTTCCTAAAGTGGGGTATGGTGTCATGGTTTTAGTGATGGGGCATCAGTTACAGCACTATCCAAAAAAACTGTGCAGGTTTTAAGCAATGGAGTCTCATCCACAGCCATGATAACTTCCCTTTGTATGGTTTCCTGCTGCATACTGCATATAGGATGGAGATCTGTGGTCACTATTAAAATAAGAAACTGTTCCTTTCATGAAAAAACAAGTACAGTTTGGAAAAGGAATAAAAGAAGCAAAAGCACAACATGAACATCACACCTGTGCTGCTTAGGACCTACGGCGTCACATCTCACTCTGATGTAATCACAGTGAAACAGCCTTTGCTTTGTTGTGCACGCTGACTGCATGTTATACTTACCCAAATGAAACATGTTTCATGTCATTTGTATCATGCTGGTTTAAAAATAATCCTGCAAGCTCATCTACCCTTTACATTGCAGCATAACACTAAGCAAACTGTTCTTAGCAGTGAGGTTTTGTTTTGAACAGATCGGTGCACACAGCGGTGTGAGTCAGCCAGGGAAAACAAAGGTCTTATTGAATTTGACAGCCTACACTGGCTATCTCATTGGGAAGTGAGGGTGGGTCAATTAAGCTGTTGTGCCTCTCCCTGCCATCTGGCTGTTCCTGCAGGGGTATATAATAAATTGTTGGGGTGTGAAAGATTTACTGGACACTACAAATATTCTTGTTATGGAGCCTGATGAAAGGCATGCATTGTTATATTCAAAGCCACAGTACAGAACAGCAGGTCATTGCAAAAGTGCCCCATTTTTGTACTCTCTCTATGTGATTTTGACTGAATAAGAGAGCAATAATTATATGTATTTTCACTACCACGTCAGTTTCACTACTATAGCTTCAGGGTTGGGTGGCTAAGCAGACAAATGCCAGGCAGTGATGACTGAGTTTTGTTAAAATATGGCACTTGCCAGTAAAATTTGCCTTTCTTAGTTTCCTTACTTAGGTGTATACAAGATTATGGCTGTTTCCAAATCAGTTAGATGTCAATATGATGTGAAGCATAATAATTTGCAATTCTCATTTTACAGTAGTTTAATAATGGCTAGTCATTGTTTTGTATTCTGTTCGGCAGTTTAAAAATGCATAGCATAACATTAGAACATTATATATGAAATACAACTGGGAAAACGTCTGGTATTATATCATGGTAAGTTTTTTTGGAAGTATGCTTTCAGATGAACACATTCTTTTTTCTGGCAGATGGTGTCACAACCAGTTGCTGAAGCCTATTGCAGTACCACAGCATAATGTTTCCTCCTGGTCTGATTCATGATGAGACAGTGTTGGCTTTCATTATGCTAAACCTTAGTATTAATTTATATTGCACACTGAAGGACTGTGCAGTGTACATTAGTCCACCCCAAAAGACAATCTTCTGCTTGATTCAGTGAAGTGAATATATCTGGAGACAGAGTGGGTGAGCAGAATATGAGAAAGAGAGAGGGAGGGGGGGGGCGTCTGAATTCAGATATCATAGTATAATTATAAAGTGATGTCAGGAAATTAAGATATGTATTTCATTCTTAAATAAATGGTGCTACTATGATGGTATTATTTTAAAAGATACTCTAAGAAAGATTAAAATATATACATAATACATAATTCAATCTGATGCTCTCTAGTCAGTTGAATGAGAAATATAGAATAACCCTGCATTTGTCATTGTTTTCACTGACCATGAACCAGGCTGAAGAGAGACAGATTATTTTTTTTAGTGCTGAAGTTGCTTTTACCTTGCTTGGCCATTACTGTTGCTTTGATTACAATGTCAAAGAAATGCATGTAACAGAAGAATGACAATTGATGGTCTAACACGGACATTTGCAAGCTACATTACCAGGACTTGACACTGACAGTGGAATAAAACTATGCACTTTATTAATGGATAGGCGGGAAACAAAATATTCTGGTAAAAGTATGACAAGTGAAAGACACATATATATAAAGAGCACTGATCTAACAAAAATGAGCAGTGTTGCACTAAACAAAAGTGTGAATAGTAATGAGAGAACTGCAAACAGAATGCAAATGAAGAGGCAAGATATATTGGAATCCAGTAAGAGGTAACAGAACAACACATATAAGGCACAGAAGGATAAAGCAGCACAGGAAAAGGGCAGTAACCTGCGGTTAAAAAATAAAGCTCTCGGAGCATTCTTCTTGTTTTATTTTGAGGATTGTGATTGCATTGTATACACTCATGTCCATATAATCAATCAATTCTATTTTTTCTTTTGTTGATTTTGTATTCTGGAGCTTTTCTACCTATGACTCTGCCAAAAAGGGGGCAATTTACCCCGATTGGTCTACTCTAGTTAACAAATGTAAATAAATAAACATACATATATACATACAGCATGCAAGCTGGGGTATTTATAAATTAATGCTGCTTCTGACCCGCAGTTTAATAGAAGGTACAACAGATGGGGCTAAATGCCAAAATATAAGGAATTTCAGCCATAGTTAAGCAGGAAATTTCACTTAAGAACAAGTAAGGATTTTCAAACAGAAGTGCCTAGTAAATTTAAAACTTTTATTTAGATATGATATTCACCCTAAATGTCTAAAGATTATAGCCCATTTGAAGGGGCCTTAAGCTGTCTGAATCCAGGTAATGTCTGGATTAATGACATTATTCATAGTTTACATGTTAAACTTGGTTGACTTCTTCGAAACAGTCACCAAAGCCATGGACGTGGGGAAGAAGGTGCACACCACCTACCTTATCCTAGCCAAAGCCTTTGACACTATTCCCCACTCAGGCATAATAGATAAACTCTCCCAGCTAGGCATCAACCCGTATGTTACCAGATGGGTAGCTAACTGGCTCACTGATAGAACCCAGTAAGTCAAAGTGGGGGAAACCCACCTCTAGTAGTAGACCTGTAATGAGTGGTGTACCCCAAAGATCAGACTTGGGGCCTCTGCTGTTTGGGATATACTTTTCTGAGGTGCAAGCCAAAACCTGTGGTCTGTGGCTGACAAAGTTTGCAGATGACTGCAAGCTGGGTGCTGTCTTAAATTCCTAGTGATGTTAACATCCTCCAAGAAAGCCTTACCCAAACTAATGATTGGTGCTAGAAGTATGGCCGCAAACTGAATGCCAAGAAATGCATCATTATCCCCTTTGGGGAAAATGGCTTTCCCACTAATTATCACATTAATAACAATGTACTAAGCATGCAATCAGTTGTGAGAGACTTGGGCACCAGATTGATAGTAACCTGACGTTTGACCACCACATTGCCTCCATTGTACAGAAGGCTTTCTACAAGGCCCACCTCATAAATAAGGATATTTCATCCAGGAACAAGGAGGTCATAACATCCCTGTACTCCTCCCTTATCAGACCCATTATCGAGTACACTGCTCCCTTCGGCATGTACCTTGCCAAGCACATGCAGCAGTTGGAGAGACCACAAAGGTTCCTGACCAGGAAAATCCAGGGTCTCAAACACCTATCCTATATAGATAGGCTAAAAGCCCATCCCCTCTACTCAGTCTCATACAGACTGTTCAGAGGTGACCTGTGTCTGGCATATAAGGCCATCTCAGACCCAGCCTTGATGGAGTTGCTACATATCTGTAAGACAAACTCCACTCGTGCAACCTGCACGCATGGCCTTAACCTGGTCTGGACATTAATAGAACTTGTTGGTGGGATAGATTTGTGTGCCAAAGACTCCCCCATCTGTGGAATAGATGCCCTCTCCATGTCAAGCAGAGTACCTCTCTATCCCTCTTTAAAAGGAACCTGGACGACTGGATGGGAAACAGAAAATATACCCCTGGTATCCCACCTTTGTCCCTGCTGGTCAGGAGAAACAAGTGCTGACTTTTAGGGAACACGGGCAATATTCTTGACTAGGCTTATAAAGGCCTCCGGGCCAATAGCCTAGTATCATCCTATGAACCGATGTTAAAGCATGAATACTTTTATCAGTTTTCCTAGATGATAATGAGTTCTATGCAGATGTGTATGTCTGCCATTTGCCTTATGTTATTCCATTTGTGTTTATAAAGAGTGACAGCTTCAGTCTCCATTTTAAAAAGAACAAATCTAAATTCCAAAATTTTAAGTAAATTAAGTAGAATTGATTCCTTGCAGTACTTTCCTCTCTAATTTGGTTCCTGGCTGAGACACCTTCTATATGGACTCTGCATGTCCTTCATCTGTCATGCAGTTTTTTGTTGGGATATCCTGTTTCCTTCCACATCCCAAGGGCATACTGATAGGTGAATTGATGTTTCCTTAATGTGTGTGTGTGTGTGTGTGTGTGTGTGTGTGTGTGTGTGTGTGTGTGTGTGTGTGTGTGTGTGTGTGCATGCATGCCCATGTCTGCATTAGATTTTGTATCATGCATGTAGGTGGATATTGTACCAAGGAATGGTGTCTCAATCAGGACTGGTTCTCCACTGTATGCCATTTGCATACTGGGAAAACTATGGTTCCACTATGATCCTGAGCACGATAAAATAAGTATCAAAAATAAATGAATGAACTGTATTACATGGGGACAACCAACCTAGAAATTCATATAAAAGACATAACTTTTATGCAGAAGAAATGTGATCTTAAATTTGTCAGGACTGCATTTGGTCTTATTTGTTAGGTGATCCATCAGTAGGAAGTAGTCAACCAGAAATGAGCTTTATGGATGCTGATTGTCGTACTACATACCAAAATAAGACATTATCTACAAACATACCACAAAGTGTAATTAGATAACACTGAAAACTTAAACATTAGAAAGCATTGTATATAAAATAAGCCAGAAAATAAAAATTAAATACTAAAGAATTTGCTAACATGATTACAGACTTTAAAAACTTGCCATGCATTGAACAACTATTTAAATAGTTAAGAACTATGTTTGTAAAACTCAATTAATTTAAAATGGAATTTTTTTGTGATTTCCCATTTCACATACCTCTTGTTTTAAGGCAGCTCAGAACAATGTTAAAATGAATTTACTAAAAATTAATGGATTAGTATTATGGTCTGGTTGCTTTGAAAAAGGAAAATCAAAGTCCACACAATATTTAATGAAAAAATATAAGTTGGATGAATCTGCTAACCAATTAATATTATCCATCAGTAAGAAATTAAATGAATTTATGGATAATATGAGTGAAGAGGAATAGAACACTATTCACCCATTATATGAATATATGGATGCTGTTATCTAAGGTAGATTGACCTACAAAGGAAGCTTGTCCAAGTTACAAAACATTAATTATAAATAATAATAATAATTTCAATGCAAAATTCTGGAACTTTTTAGATAGTAGTGTACTGACTGACTCAATAGACGGTAAGAATAAAATGTTGTTACTTAAATGAGTTAGTCAAACTTCTTCATGTTTATATTGAAATGTTCGGTACTTACGTATTATCGCAACCACATTTTCACGGCAATACCGGGTTGCTTAGAAATCTAAGAGCACACACGCTGTTGTTTGTTTATGCACTTTACTACTTTACGACAGCGTGTTGCTTATGGCAAGTGCACTGAGCGTTCATTCTTTTACACGCAATCAACCGGTATTATTGCCAAAAATGTGTGGTTGCGATAATACGTAAGTACCAAATGTTCTTATATGGAAATATATACATAGAATACTTGTTACTCCCTATAAAATCTCTAAGTTTAGAAAAATGACTTCTATATTTTTTTGGACATGTAGTAAAGATGTAAAAGCTGATTGGATACACACATTTATGGACTGTGAAAAATTAAATGTTTATTGGGAAGAGATAAGTATGTCTTTTAAGGGGTTATGGTCTGATAATTATTTTTAAGTAGATTAGTAATATTAATGAAAGCTCCACTGCCTGTATCTGTAAAAAACAATGAGCAAAACATGTTTTGGGCCCTCTAGGCAGTCACTAGAAAAGTTATTACAAAAAATTGGAAATTTAATTCCTTTTCTTCGTTCAAGGATTTTCAAATTTAACAGCAAAACTATGTAAAACAGAAAAAAAGAAGTGATCAGAATCAGATCTATAAATCATACTAAGACTTTTAGTGGCTCAAATAACCTTGAAATGTTGCTACTGAAATACCAAGATTCTTAATGCGTTAGTTGTATAAGACTACCTTGATGATTCAATGTATTCCTATCATTGTATAACAATATCTGAGTTGAATTTCTTCCTTTCTGTGTATATATTGCAAATATGTTAAATTAATAAAAGTTTTCTTAAAAACAAATAAAAAAAAAACAAACCAAAAAAAACCAAACCAAAAAAAACACTCCATCAGTCCGATGAAATATTGATGACAAAAACATTTGCTATAAAAGTTCTTAGTTCTTCCTATTTGTGATAATAACAATAATATAGCTGAGCAGAAACTGCATAAAAGCTGAAATGCTAGTAGCATCCATACCTCTGCCTCCATCCTACTACAATGGTCCAAAAATATAGTATTGAATACATAAAAAAGCAAGTATGTCTTTGTGTGTGTGTGTGTGTGTGTGTGTGTGTGTGTGTGTGTGTGTGTGTGTGTGTGTGTGTGCGTGTGTGCATGCGTGTGTGTGTGTGTGTGTATGTGTGTGTGTGCGTGTGTGTATTTGGGAAGGTGGGTTGCTCTTCCTCTATCAAAGCTGTGCCCCCAATTCCACTTAAACATGCTTATAAGGGTATCACACATTGACCTATGAATGTCAGTTAAGAAATAGTAGATCTGAATGCCAGTATTTGAACTTTGTAAAATTACCTCATTCCGCATAACTAGTATACAGGCCTTAATTATATTAACTGCATATAATCTCATACTGTTTCTTCTTAACAGCTGATGCACTTGATGCATTAGCCAGCTGGTTTTGTCATTGATGGCATTTCTGAATGTTTTTCATTCTCAGATATGCACGTTAGGTTCTACTGTCGTATTATAATGCAATTCCCTATTGAGAAACATGCAGCAAGGCATGACACCTGAAATGGAAACTTGTAATAGCTTCTCAGTATAGAACAGGACTAGACTGTCAAACAGAGATAAAGCAACTGGAACTAAGATCTTTAGAAAAGGGTAGGAGCAAATTAAATAGGAAAAAATGGGAAATGTGAGATTAATACATGCAAAGGAGGAATGAGGTTTAAAAGAAGACAGGATTTGAATGAGCAATGTAATGGTTGACTAACAATGACTGCATATATTAAAAGTGATGTATAATGTTTGCAGCTACAGTTGTGTCTGCATGGATTGTAATGTCTTATGCTTGCAACTGAGATTGTGTCACTATGGTTTATTTTTCATTTATATAAATGTAAGATTGCCTGTGTCATACATGATAATTTGATACAGATGTATCTTGTTAAAAAAAGGACTCGACTGTCAAAAAGACTACTTTACACCACTGTGACAAATATAGATACAAAAACAGATGAAAAGGTGGGCATTTACATATAGGGTTCAAGCTTGCGTAAAAAGTTAACTGAATCAAAAGGGACTATATTACCTCCACAAAAAAAAACTTTCTGTGAACGACTGCTCGCTGAACGATAACCAGCAAAATGTAACTTCCTTGAATGGCCATTCCAGCTAATTTTTTTTAGGGGAAAAAATGCTCGGGCAACCTAAAACCAGACATTTAAAACCCTTCTAAGTGGGGGAGCTTTGCTCCCACACCCCCCCCCAACTAAAGTGCCAACTCTGAGATTGCAATACAGTGGGGAAAAGGGCAAATTCCTGATGATAGCCAAGCTTCCCAGTTTCCCATTGTTGTACGACCATGGAGTTAGCTTATAAAAATAAGACGGGTAACTAGGGTCATTTTTGACCTTTGTAGGGTGGTTGTAGAAGTAGTGTGTTTTCAATAAGTTGTGATGGAGAATTCTCAGTTGTTGGGGTTATCTTTTTATATTATGTTGTATTGGACAACCCATGACTTTGACTGATACAAGGTGCTAGAAGGTAGAACAAAGAAAGAACTTGAGTGCTCTTTAAAATGCATGCCACCTCTAGCAATGGGGATGAATTGGGCTCAGAATCTGAACAAGTTCATGTTGAAGGGTGACAGAAAACCTCCTAGTTACATGGGGAATAAGAATTAGGTGAATAAAGGCATATGCACCTCAGCTGTAGACCAGATGGCATGGCCTTAGACGGTAAACAAACTAACTTCATTTAGAGTAGAAGACATCCTCTGATGTCAAAGTTCATATAACTATCCATTTGTCCTACTGGTACCTCTGAGAGAAGTGTATTAATATTTAGCATGCATGAGCCCTAGGTTATCTACACTTGTTATGAGACAAAAAGTCAGATGAGAATGAACAGAACACTAAAGTCATACCCAGGAGGATTGCGAACGTTAATTCTGTCATTATCTTGAAACAAACACACTGATGGTTAGAAATTTGCAGGCTACAGTCCCATATAAAACCAAATATGAAATAAAGAATAAAAGATTACATTTAGATTGTTTCATAATGAGTTTGTAAACTCTCTGTTATCCTTCTATCATATCATTTCAGACCAGTTGAAGAATACTTTTAACATAACATTTAAGCAGGATGAGGATGACTTTGCTTTCTCTTGTTGCAAGTTGCCTTTGTTATTATGTACGGATGTAACGCCTTGAGAATGAGCTGTTACATGCAGAACAAATTCAGTTGGTTACTTGTTTTGATAGATTTTGATATAAGTCGGGGTAGATACACAAAATATATGGATAAAGAATGTTTAGTGACATTCATACACATTTAACAAGGTTTTCTGAACCTTATAAAATCAATTTATTTGATAAGCATGTTACTGAAAGGCAGTTTGAAAATATACATGTTGACCCCACTTCTAGTGTCATTGAATACTGTAATAAAATAAGTTTTACTTTGTAACAAATAACTTAGTTCATGTACATTTAGCTTTGCTTTTTCTTCAGCTGTATGCAGTAATCTGTTCATCTAGTTCTTAATACCTTATTTTCTCCGTGATACTGCCACTAAATATCAAAAAGATCAAATTAATCTTGTTTATGCCTAAAGCTATGCTAAAACAAGATGCTATCTTCAGATTAACATCCTTGAACAATACCACTACTGAAATGGCATTTCACACAGAAGTATTAGATTAATTATAGCTAACATCTAAGGTTTGCTCAACATACTGATAGCATATCTCAAATAAATCAAAAGCCGGGAAGTTTATATGGATGCAAAGCATATCTGTCAGGGAAAAAAAAAAATCACTGATCAAACCTGCAGATGGACTTATGCCCCGAAGTGTAAAGTATTAATCATCCATACAGATATTCAAATAACTAATCTATTCAAATTAGAATAATGTGCCAATCAATTGCTAAATTGCCACAAATCCTCCTAACAAAACACACTGCTGTTTAACACTACACAAATTAGGGTGGCTAGAACTTAAAAACACAATTACACTATCACAACTTAAGGTCATTCGCAATATTCTCTTCAAACCTATCAGGTATCCTAACCTAAAAATTATAATTCGAAAGTATATTCCACCTAGACTTCTATGATCTGAAAATCATAATCAGATTCTTCCTATAAAATCAAATCAACAATATGTGTTCTCTCAGTTCAATATATGTAGCAACAATTACGAATGCATACTCAAGAGAAATATGATTAGAAGCAAAACTTAAAACTATGTATAAACAACTCAAAGCTGTTCCCTATGCATAATGTGCTATGTACATGCATTTCCAAACCAACCAGATAGGTAACATTAAATTATTATTTCAACAAATTATGCTGCAAAAGGCTAAAAAGTATAAACCTACAAAGTAACTAAATGTTAACCATTGTCTCTCTCCCCCTTCTACTTATCTTCTAAGAACATTCTTTAACGCTTTATTGCCCTTTCTTCCTATTGTGTAATATTATGCATCTAAGGTCAGTATCAGTATCATTACTTTCTGGGTGTAGTTTTCTCATTAATCTTATTTCATAAATCTAACTCCACTTAACCAGGCATCTATCACCATCTGTTTATACTATACTATACTATACTGTACTATACTATACTATACTATACTATACTATACTATACTATACTATACTATTCTCAAATACTAACTGATTAAATTAAAATTATTTAACTCTGTACTTGAAAATATAAAAACATTTCTAAGATTTATGTTTCTATAAAAAGTGCATACTATTCCTGTAATCTAGTCATTGTCAAGTAACTTACTCCATTTGTTACCTTGTTTAAACATTACTGGAATAGATATGTGTCAATGTTTCACATTTATGTCTGTGTCATCTTGTGGAGCTTTTCTCCCTGACTCTCTAGTGAAAAGGGGGCCTTTGCCACAGTTGATTTATGCCTATTAACAAACAAAAAACAGACAAATTCATAAAATATGTTGAAGAACTTAACAATGTACTCTGTATCTCTTCGTATACACCAAGATTAGCAGTCCCAAGCACTGTGCATTAGTTCTTATTTTGTATCCTGTCCTTTGGATAGCACATAACTGCAGTTGCAATTTTCCCATCAGGTTTGTAATTAGATTGCCTTGTTTCAAAAATATCATTAATCTGACAACATTTTGTTTTTAATGCTGACTGTTTAGGCAGTGGGGCCATATTGTCAGTATACTCAGACAATATGTCAGTGGTTTCGTACAACAACAAACAAGATGGAACATGATCGTACTCTCTTTGTCAAGAAGCTTTGAGAATCTGGTAGTGGGTGATGTCTTTGAACCACCTTCTAGCAGCAATGCATATACCTGGGACATCCTAAGCAGAACTATATTACTGCCTCACAAGTGGTCTCTCAATGAAACAGTGGCAACAGAGATTTTCAGCCACTGGAGCCAACCTTACTGCAATCTTTTTGCTTCTTAGCTAAACAACGAATGCAGAAGTTACTTTGCCATCATCCCTCCACAGGGTCAGTCAACAAAATATACTCTAGTCCATTCTTGGCCCCCTGGTCTCCTTTTTGCTTTTCCTTCCATTCCTGTTATCACCATGTTCATTTAGAAAGTTATGGAGTGCAAGACCTGGATAATCTTTATTGCCCTCTTCTGGCCCCAGCAGGTATGATTCCCCTTTCTTTGGCCTTACCTAGTTCATCTAACATGGGTTCTGGATCCATTCCCAGAACTCCTCACACACCCCTCCGGGCTACCTCTACCAAATCTAAAGACCCTAAAACTAACTGCATGGTTTCTCCAATTCTAACAATTGCCAGAGATGCCAGGCTTTCCTTCCCAGTAGTGTGAATCATGTCTTCTTCTCAAAGGAACTGTACAAAAAAGACTAACAAGAGGAATTGGAAACATTTCTCCATCTGGGCATCCTCTAATGGGCTACACACCTTTTCAGCACCACTTCCAAAAATTTTATAATTTCTTTGAGAACTTTGCATGGCTGGGTCAAGTTATTCAACAACTAAAGTACAGTTGGCAGCCATATCAAACTTTCACATTGCTTAAAAATATCTAAACTAGTACTTGCTTTAATGTAATTTGGTGGTCTGTCCCATGCATCAGCTATTCTGTCAGAGAACCAATTAGTACACTTCTCATTTCTATAGACTTTTCTATATAGGTTGTCTGATGATTTTCTAGTACTTTTTGATAACCCCAAATATTCCCAGAGGTTGTTGTCTCTAAATACCCTATATACCCGAGTAAAATCTCATCTTAGATATCTGTAAGAGACACTGTACAAGTTCAGATATTTTAGTCTTTTATAATAACTTAAATTTTCAACATCCATTGATGCTTTTGGTATATTTCCACTGTACTCTTTCCAGTTTACTCATGCTTGTTTTCTTATAGGGTTTCCATATTGTTATTCCATACTCAAGTTTGGGTCTAATGTAACTAATAAGCAATGACTTCATCATTTTTGATTTCCTAGACTTTATAAATGTTTTTATACAACCTATAGTTCTATAACTATCATTAACCAATTGGTTGATATGATCAGAAAAACTCATAGCTGAATCTACCCATATAACCAGGTCCTTAAATGACTACAGTTTCAATCACTGTGTCCTGTATTAAATATTCACCTTTCAGTTTATGTCTTCCCAAAGCTCATATGCTTAGTGTTTGGTGTATTTATCAGCATATTATTCTCCTGTGCCCAGATGGTCAATTTAGTCACGTTATTTTGAAGACATGCCTTATCAGTAACACATGTAATAAGTTTTCCAATTTCAGGTCATCTGCATATAGAGGTTGACATAATGGGTAAGGTGTTTACCTTACACACACAAGGTGCAGGGTTTGGTTCTCAAATGGAATAATTGGGTAGGCTTAAAATGGCCCAAAAGGGCAGTTAGTCTAGTACTAATCTATGAATCTATGAATAATAGTTGCACCTGTGTACTCCCTGCACAATGGAGGCAGGAAAGGGGAAGGTATTGGCACAGGTGAGTATGAAGAGGTAGCTTTCACATAATTACCTCAAAACGTACACTTATTTTATCCTCACAAATCCTCTAATTTAATTTGGGTAAGATATGAGATATTCTAGCCTTATATTGAACAACCGTGTAGACAGGAATGTAGAAGTATTTACAGTTGAGTATGTACAACCTCCCTACAGGATGCCATGTGCTGTATTGATATACAATACCTGTTAAATGGGTATAGATCACATTGAAATTTACTAACAGTAATGTCGTTTAGTGCAGAGGCAAAGGACACAAAGTAAAGCCACATTTCAGCATGAGTAAACACCAGCATTACTTACAGCCTAGTTGTGCTTTATTGTTATTAAAAATGGATTACTTCCATTTGTTCTGTATTATGCATGCCCTACATGTTTCCTTTTCTCTAGCTGCTCGGCGCTTTTGTTCGTTGACATGTATATGATTTGATTATGCTTTTCACCTGTGGGGAACATAGTCACACATGCTGCAGATGAACTGACTAGATTATTTAGTGCAGTCATATAGCTGAAAAACATAGAATGAGACATTATGAAGCAATGCCTTATTTCCTGCTGATGATTTAGGATGTTTTTTTTTTCATAGTTAGCCTCACTGCTGCTTAGTGAAGGAAATATAGTTGAGGCCATGTTCCTATTTTTTCTCACTAACTGCAATGATTTTTATAGTGCAGTCATGGAATCTCTTTCCCATGAACTCCTACATGATTTCCTGAGGAAAATAAATCCAGTTTGACCACCTGGATGATGTCTGATGTTATTGTTGCTACTGCATTTGAAGATAACAGCATATGTTTCTTTTACATATAGTAGACAGGAGCTTGAGAAGGGTTAATGTACTACAGCTACACTTTTTGTGTTTTTCATACCTAACTTTTTATGCAGGTTATCTTAGGGAACAATGTAATCCATCTGTATAGCATAACTCTGCAGTGCCCCTGTTTATAGCAGTTTCTGCTCACTCCTAATTAAATCATTGTGAGGTGCAACATTAATCATAGAATCTGTCATAAATACTACAGCAGAAGGGCAGTCAGCACAGGTTGGACAGGAGAGTCCATCAAAATACAAATTCAGTTAACATGTTTTGTGTACTTACAGTATAGAACCATGGTGTACACTCATCCAGAGCCAGATAATGTAAAAGAAATAGTACATGGGGCCAATGGGCAGGTGGCATCACCATATGGGATATAGTACAGGCATCTGATTTTCAGGAACTGAATCCAGTTTTTTACAAGATAGTGACTTAGAATCCCATACTTAGAGGTAAAATGTGTTTTGGAACACATTAACAGTTTATAGCAAATACCGCATACACATATACGTACAACATACAGTAACTCATACATAACCACACACACACACACACACACACACACACACACACACACACACACACACACACACACACACACACACACACACACACACACTCACACTCACACATTGTTCCATTACAAAGGGACTATGTCCCAGCACAAACCTAAACATTTTAACTCTGAGGTCATCATGTTGAGTCTTGGAGTCCAATGATCATACAGTAATCACTACGCTAAGCACATCACTCCCGTCACATTCACAATTTCACACATTTATATCTACAGCATTCATGCACCACTTTACCTACAACACCATTCAAAAACATCACAGCTAGACACCATCTGAATACACTACAAGCACAGTCAAATGCAGTTATATTTTCATTCTCAAGAATAATCAGTTCAGAAATATAGCTCTCTGAACTTTACTGTTTTCCCAGCCATGTGTGTAAGACGGAGGACCTAAGCCAGGTGAAACAATGTCTGCAAAAATAATGGAAGGAAAACCAGCAGTACTGAAGATTCCAAAGATTAAAATATCTTTCGTTAACAAGAGGTTAGCACTTTTGTGCAATAAACGCTTCTTTACACCATGTCCAGAATATATTTGTACTGAGTTACTGCTTTAGAAGTAAAATAAAATGTGTGTGTGTATGTGTGTGTGTGTATGTGTGTGTGTGTGTGCGCGCGCGCGCGTGTGCGTGTTTCTCCACTGTTTTAGTCCCATTGAGAATAGCTAATTTTCAAATGAAAGTGGAGGCCTGAAGTGGTATTCATACTGAATAAAGGTGATTTGTCTAAGGCAATATCGAGACTCACCTACTGTTCATAGGACAATGTCAGGGGAATGACCTATTATGAGGAGGTGTTATGGAGGAGGAGGTGAAGTTCCTGGTTTTAGAAGAAACTTTGGAGGAGATGGTCGCTCAGCTGCATTGTAATGATTTTCTCAAGCAACTGCTGACAGATTTGGCCATTGCAAATGGTGATAATGCAGCTAATGGTGATGCTACCTGGTTGGACATTCTGGAAAATTGACAGACAACTGGATTATGATTTTCTACTTCTTTTGCAGTGAATTTTGCTAGTTCAGTGATTTCTGCTTTATGAGATGGTATCCCTGACAAGTTGCAAAATCTGTGTACCACCAATGAGTGATGACTGTTATTTATAGCAGTGAGATCCACTGAAGGTAAGTTTGAAAGAGTAGGTTGAATTTGTTGCAAGCCATTTGTAGAA
Organism: Protopterus annectens; assembly: GCF_019279795.1. Classification (NCBI taxonomy): domain Eukaryota; kingdom Metazoa; phylum Chordata; order Ceratodontiformes; family Protopteridae; genus Protopterus; species Protopterus annectens. Next base: position 789,555,090 of record NC_056741.1, on the reverse strand, counting down.
ATTACATACCAAACAAAGAAAACTGGAGATATTCCTGAAATTACCACAAGATAACATTAATATTCAGGGACTTGGTGGTTTCTTTCTAGCTGAAAGACAGATATGTTTAGAAGGCGGTCTTAATGCATTTATAATTTACTTTCTGTAATATTAAAACTATAGTTAATTACTATCTTGGAATTTTCTTATGTTGTTACTTTTGAGACTAAGGGGATTTTAACTCTGCTGCAGAATTTTGCATTAGTTAAATACTAATCTTCATCGGACTCATGTGATGGGCAGTAGTAGTTCTGTAATAACTGCAAATTGTTTTTATTATGTTTAAAAATGTCTTTATGGCAACTTACCTTATTTTAAACTATCTTAAGAGGTAACTGTGACTCTTCTTCTGATTTGCACAAATCCAAGGAGAAACGTTATGTTTAGACTAGGAGAATTGGGAAAAATACTCATTTATTGTAAACATCAACTGGAAACTTCTAACACATTCATTGTAGTTAATATTCTATTATATGTGTTTTTGGGGATAAGACTCATTGTATTCCCTGTATAGAACTGCTTATTTTTAAGGATTGTGAGTAAGAAAGTCATTTTTAGGGAAATCTGAGTGTCACATCTGGATTTTCTTTCCTGACAAAAGGAAATAGTGTGAATTTGTTGTGAATCTATTTGCCTCTGAAGATGTCAGAGACATGGTTTTGGTGCCACAAAGTAAGTCTAGCATAGGACAGCAGGCAGGTGGGAGTGTGGACCCAATGAGGCTTATTGATATTACTTTTACTGGGCATTGTTTAGTGGAAAGTAATTTAGGAAGAACAAAGTTTCTGTCTTATTCTAAGAACCTGATGAAAATCTACAATTTATGGATGATGTGGTGTAGATGGCATCTGTAGGCAAGTCAAAAGGTTAAAAGCACACAGCAAAATAAACTGAAGGCAAAATGAAGATTGCAATGAAGTTGTTAGCCTTTAATTTAAATGGACTTGGATCATTTGGAAAGTGATGGAATATTTTTGTAGGAGTTAGGAAAATAAATGCTAATGTATGTATTTTCCAGAAAAGTAGTTTTTTGTTAGAAGTGACTGGCTACATTTTTTATATTCATGGAGGTTTCTGCAAGCTTGAGAGTTAGAGAATGCCATGGTGCAGTTATTTTTGTCATGAGGATTATGTAATGGTGCAAAACCTTTTTGAAGTCTATGAAGGGAGAGTTTTAAAGTTCAGCTTTTTTTAATTTCAGTCTGAGTGTAATTTTGTGGCATATTATAGGTCTGCCATGACTAATAGGAGAAATAAGGGGGCCTACTTTAATTAAACGAAAGCAGAATCCATCGAATACGAATCCATCGACACATAAACAGCGAAATGCGATAACATCGAATATGCAAAACCGTGAAATTTAAAAATCAAAACCGCAATAGTCGGCCAACCCCACCGCCCGTAGCATACTACCTACGCAAACACAACAACAAAAAACACATGCATACACTAACCAAAACCCTACTACTAACCCTAAATTAAAGCACCAAAACTCCTCTTGTAACCCTGCACTAAAACCCACATACACAACTATCTATGCACTACCCTTAACCCCTCCCTAACCCTATGGTCTGTAACTACTGCACACTTATCCTACAGAACTATACCCATACAAAGTAAATATTCCACACACATACACTTAACAAAACCCTACACTAAACCTTACATACATTACCTATCCGTGCACTTATCTTAACCCGCACCCTAACCCTAAGGTCCGTAACTATCGCACACTTACCTTACGGAGCTATACCACAGATGGGACAACTATGACAATTCAACATTTCTGATTTCACTATTTAGTGCGTTCGACATTTCCGCGTTTAATTGTTTACGTGTCGACGGATTCATATCTGACGGTTTCCGCTTTCGTTTAATTAGACTCGAAATAAGGTACTAACAGAGGAAAGCATTTTGTTCACAGTAAAGGGAAAGTGGTATATGCAGACTTTATTTTTAATTTGGGCGATTTTAAGAAGAGTAACAGTAGGAAGGAAAAAGGTTTGGATGCTTTGCTAAGTAGTTAACTACTGTTGTTTAGCTAGTTCCCCAGTTTGTATGATAAGGAACATGCTAAAAACAGGCCTGCTAGAAACTAGGATTGATTCATTTTTGGCAATTAGTGTTATGAGGCTGTCTGTGGTTAAGATCTATTAACAGGTTTCTCCAATGATGGTGGGTTATCTGTGGAAGTTCAAAAGTATGCTTAGGAACCTGGCTTTGGGAAGTGCACGTTTAAACTGGAATGTGATAGACTATGTAAAGAAGGCATTAAATAATTTATTGCTAGGGTGTGGGTGAATATAGGCATCTCTTTGCAAGACTTATGATTCTTGGGCTACTTCTTGGTCTGACATGAAATAAAAGATATTGGGAGTATAATTATAGAGGTAAGAAACTTAGAGTGTGGAAATTAACCAGTATAGAAAGTAGTTGTAGGATTGACAGATATTGTTGGAATGTAGGGGTAGGGTATTAAGGGAGAGTGAATTATTATTGTTTTATTTAATTGAGAAGTAAATGGAAGATTATTGTTTGTCAGATGTATATTGTAAAGGGTGATAAAGATGCTCTAATTTCATTCTTGGTAATACAAGAAAAAAGTGTTTTAGTATGTCAGGAATATTGGATGGGGAGGTACTGAGGTGAAGTCTTTATGTGGGGTGACTGAGGGTGGTCTGCTGTTTCTTTGTATATTGTATTGCATAGTGTATCTTAGGTGACTGTTTAGTACCTATAGTATTGTATGAATTTCCTGCTCAAAACAGTTTGCTGTAATCCTGCTGGTTTTGTATAATGTGACACACAGTGTCTACTGTAAGACCCTGCTAGAGGGCTACACTGTAACTACTTTGATAATTATGCTTGTCTCTTATGAGTGATTTTCTGACTGTGTAACTGAAGCTTTTCTCCCCAGGACTCCTCTGAAAATGGACATATATCCAGTCGGACTATCCTGGTCAACAAATGTAAAATAAAATAAATAAATAAATATTTTTGGAAGTTTATGGAAGGCAGATAGGGATTTTACTGGAGTCAGCCTGGGAATTGTTTGTTGTAATGGCAGAACCTATTTGGTTGATAGAGAGATTATAAGGTTTTGACAACATTCAAAATTAATGTTAAAAGCACACTAGGAGATGAGCTGGGTTATCATTTTACAAAGTTATGGAACTTTGGCTATTGATTTTTCTCAAGATATTAAATAAATGGCCTGGAGTTATTGAGGAGGATCAGTGGTCCTTACAATGAGGTGTTGTGAAGCTCACTTGGAAAACGCAATAGAAGGACTATAGATGATTTTGACATTTATTTCCCTGACAAATACTTCCTGTATGATTTTTGCCAAAATGCTGCAATGAGATATATCAAACACACTGTAGGACTATGGATAGAGGATGGAGTTAGGGAGGGAAATTAGCCCTAATTGCTATATTCAGGTAATGTATAGTGGAGTAACGTGCTTTATTAGTCAGTCTAATTAAGAGAACAAGTATGATATATTGTGTAGTTTGGATGTGGATAAAGCTTCTGTCTGAATTAATCATGATAATTTAATTCAGATATTAGGATATGATGGCTGTGGTGCATGGTTTGGAGTGAAGCTAAAGAAATTCTATAGCTAGTCAAAAGGGGACATATGTTGAATGACCATCTGATGTATTGGGTAGATAAAATCTGAAAGCATTGTAGATACATTTGTATGTAGTTTCACATGTCATTAGAAAGTGACAAACTAAAACACTTGCAAAACATTCACTGTAAAATAAGAGAATAACTGTAAGTTTTCTTCAGAGCAATGAACAAAAAAGCTGTCAAAAACATAATTATATGGCATAGTTGTGACTTAGGCCTTTACAATAATATACATTCATGTATCAAAGTGATATTTTCTTTATTTTCAAAGGTTATGATATAAGAATAACATTTGAGTTTATTTTTCAACAAATTCAAGATACAGCTGTTGTACAAAAATTATGTTTTCATACTGTTTTAAATGGTGTGACATAAAAATGGCATTAAAATGTATTTTAACATATTTGAGATGCAGCTGATCACAGGATCATAGCCTCATAGGTGGTTACTAGGCTAATGGCCCTGGGGCCCTTACAAGCCTAGCCAAGAGATTATCCCCAAAAAAGAAACCTCAGTCAGCACCTGTCACTTCTGTCAATGAGGGAGAAAGGTGGAACCCCTGTAACAAATGTATAGTTTCCCATCCACTCATCAAGGTTGCGTTTGAAGATGGTCAGTGAGGTACTCTATTTAACATGTATGGGAAGTCTATTCCAACTCTGGGAGACAAACCTGTCTCTCTCTAGCAGGTTTTGTTGATGTTGCATATTAGATTTAGGCCTATCAAGCGGGTAATGAGCAAGGAGTTAGACTTACGGATATGGAGCATCTCTAGTAGCGCAGGGTCCGATATTGCCTTGTAGGTGAGACACAGATCACCTCTGAGCAATCTATATGATACCAAGTATAGTGATAGTGACTTAAGCCTGTCCACACAGGATACGTGTTTGAGGCCATGGATTCTTTTTGTGAGGTATTTCTGTGGCCTTTCCAGTTGGTGCAGGTGTTTGGAGAGGTACATACCAAATGGGGCATTGTACTCAATTATAGATCTAATAAGGGAGGAGTACAGAGAGGTAATAACCTTTCTTTTTTCTGGATGCAATCCTTTTACTTATGAAATGAATCAAGTAAAAAGCTTTTCTGACCACCGCTGCCACATGATGGTCGAATGTGAGATTGTTGTCAACCAGAGTACCCAGGTCTCTCGCCACAGCTTGTGTGCCTAGGAGATTTCTGTTGATGTGGTAATCAGTAGGGGCTGTGTTTTTGCCGAATGGTATGATAGTGCATTTTTTTGCATTTAGGTTAACGTCATGACTTTGGCACCAGTTATTTGTATCTGTGAGACCCTCTTGCAGTATGTTAACATCAACTGTGGAGTCAGTGACAGCACTGAACTTAGAGTCATCCACAAACTTGGTCAGCCACAGGCCCTTTGTCTTTGTCTGGACCTCTGAGAAGTATATGCCAAACAGTGGGGGTCCCAGGACAGATCCTTGGGGAGCACCAGTAGTAACAGGTCTGTTGTTGGAGGTGGCAGCACCTATTTTGACCTTGTGGGTCCTATCTGTGAGCCAGTTAGCCACCCATCTGACTAGAGAGGGATTAACACCAAGTTGTGTTAGCTTTTTGATGATGCCCTGATTTGGGGATTGTGTCAAAGGCCTTGGCCAGGTCAAGGTAAGCTGTATGTACTGACGTTCCCTTATCCTGGGCCTTGGTGACAGTCTCAAAGAAGTCAGCTAGGTTCAGTAGGCAAGATCTGCCCCTGATGAATCCGAATTGGCTGGGGTCGACTGCTTGGAAATTGCCTATGTCCTTGTTTATGAGATCCATAGTAATGCGCTCCATGATTTTACAGATCAGACTTGTCAAGCTGATGGGGTGACAGTTTCTCGGGTCAGTAGTGGAACCACCTTTGTGCAAAGGGATGACAATGGTAATTCTCCACTCTGCTGGAATGAAGCCTGTAGTTAGGTTGTGTTTGAATAGTGTGCTCAATGGCAAAACAAGTTCTTGCTGGAGATGGTACAGAATATAGCCTGGGATACTATTAGGTCTCATGGAAGCTGTGTTCTTTGCCTTGGATAGGGCCTTTAACACTTGATCTACAGAGATGTGAGGTGTGGAACAAGTATCGGCGATGCTGACTGAGTCTTTAGGGGGTGCGATAAGGGGGTGAAGTTTGCACTGAACCTATTAGCCAGCATGTTGGCTAAGTCAGCAGGATCAGTGTAAGTGGTACCATTAAGTACTAGTTCAGAACAATATTTGGCTTGGCCATGGAGGTTCCTAACGTAACTGAAGAAGGACTTGTGGTTTCCCTTTGTTTTGGAGGCTAGTTTCAACTCATAATTGGCTTTGGAGGTTTTCACTAGTGATCTAATTTGCTTGTTGAGGTAGAGGAAGGGAGCTTTTCCAATTTAGAATTTGTTCCTTTTTACCCTTGGGCAACAGTTTCTTCCTTTTTTTTAAAAGCCTGTTGATAGAGAATGTTCACCAGACAGTTTGTGTTTCCTTGAGGAGCAGATTTTAATTTTGTTGGGTATAGCTGAGTCCATGCAGTTAAACAGGTGTTTATATACTGCACTGGTGTACTGTTCAGAATAGTTGTCTGCATTGTATGGGGGGGTGTTGGTGTGAAGCTGCTGATACCCTCCCTTAGGAGGTTGTAGTCAGCTTTTGAGAAGTTTTTTAGCCTGGTTACAGCTGGGGAGGGGTTGTAGATGCATCTCTTGCAAATAGAAGAATTATGTGCTAGGAGAAGGGGACTGTCCGTGAACATGAGACAGTTGCTACACTGTTTCAGTATGCCCATGTCAACCAGGCTGGCAGGAGAAACTGATGGGAATTGTCCAGACATAGTGCTCTGAGTACTTGGCGGACTTATGGAGAACAGGGTTTGATAAGGGTTTGTCCACAAAAACCCTAAATGTAAAATAAATGCCCCGAAGCACAAGTTCTACAACCAAAACCAAGATGCTTAGAATATTAATCAGGCTACTAACAAGCAGTAATAAGTGCAAAATAAGAGTACTTGTACATTTAAGAGCACACAGAACAGAAAACTAAGGTAATAAGGTAGAAGTTAAGTAACAGCAGCTGAATAAAGCATAAATATTTTTTTTTAGTGAACATTGAGGGAACAGAGCAGATTAAGAGACTATAGGAGTTGTCCTTCCCAAATGCTCTCTCTGAGTATCCTCCAATGTGTTTTTATTGATAATTATCTGACTGTCTTTCTTAATGAAGTTCACAAAAACATCTCAAACTGTTTGGAGACATAATCCTTTATGTACAGAGAGGAAAAGTAGTCAAAATAGTCAGTAGTCTTGAAAGTGGTTAGTAATAAGGGTTTATGCCAGTAATGTGGTAAGACTCTGTGAAGAAGCAGTGTGTGTCTCAGGTGTATCACACTTGTTTAACTGGTACATATTCTTCTGTTTTAAAATTGTGTGTCTTTTCCTGTGGCATATTCTTTAATTCTGGTTTTCTATCTTCTGCCATATATTCCACTGTTATATTAATCATAAATCTTCCTTGGGTGAAAACAGATGCCTGTGATTTAAGCTCAGTTTTTATTGGTTTCTGTGTATGGGGATTGCCTTTGGTACTATGAGGTCTGGCTCTACAGTCTCTGAATACAATCAATATATACTATCTCAAAAGGCATATTTTTAAGTTTTGTTCTTGCTGTATTCCCATAAGTGTACACGTTTCACCTATCCCCATTTGCTGATAGCCAGTGATATGCATTTTCTATGTCTGAAAATCTTGAATTTGTGTAGTCAGTGAATTGCTGTTCATTGAAGGGTCATTACACTTTTAAATATTTTATTATTTATTTTATTTTATTTTACATTTGTTGACTGGGCTAGTCCAACTGGATATATGTCCATTTTCAGTATAGGCCCGAGGAGAAAAGCTCCAATGGTTATTACTAGTTTAAACAGCAATAGGCAATACAATACAATAGGCAAAACAGAGTTAGTTAATATATGTAATATACAAATATGACAGGAGCAAAAACAGAAGAGAAATAATAAAATGTCTTAAAAAATGAAATAAAAAGTTTTTTTTTTTTTTTTACAATGGTCATACAGTATATATGAGATAACATTTATCTACATGGATGTTATGTAAAGGGACAGCTATCAAGGATATACAGTATATATGAGATAACATTTATCTACATAGATGTTATGTAAAGGGACAGCTATCAAGGATATACAGTATATATGAGATAACATTTATCTACATAGATGTTATGTAAAGGGATAGCTATCAAGGATATACAGTATATATGAGATAACATTTATCTACATAGATGTTATGTAAAGGGACAGCTATCAAGGATATACAGTATATATGAGATAACATTTATCTACATAGATGTTATGTAAAGGGACAGCTATCAAGGATATACAGTATATATGAGATAACATTTATCTACATGGATGTTATGTAAAGGGATAGCTATCAAGGATATACAGTATATATGTGATAACATTTATGTACATGGATGTTATGTAAAGGGATAGCTATCAAGGATATACAGTATATATGAGATAACATTTATCTACATAGATGTTATGTAAAGGGACAGCTATCAAGGATATACAGTATATATGAGATAACATTTATCTACATAGATGTTATGTAAAGGGACAGCTATCAAGGATATACAGTATATATGAGATAACATTTACCTACATAGATGTTATGTAAAGGGATAGCTATCGAGGATATACAGTATATATGAGATAACATTTATCTACATAGATGTTATGTAAAGGGACAGCTATCAAGGATATACAGTATATATGAGATAACATTTATCTACATAGATGTTATGTAAAGGGATAGCTATCAAGGATATAGGGAGAAGAGAATGAAAGTAATTATGGTAGAAGAAAAGAGAGAGAGGAAGAAGGAAAGTTAATCTGGGTTGGTACAGGAGTAAAGCCTGTGATTATTGAGATGCATTTTCAGTTGTCTTTTAAAAAGTGGTAGTGCGGACAAAGATGAGATATCAGAGGGTAGTTTGTTCCACATTTTTCCAACAGAGTTGGAAAAGAGGCAGTCACCTGCAGAGTTATTTGGTTTGGGAGTATAAATCAGTAGTTTGTTTGAAGAACATAGGTGTTTCATGTTATTGTATGGTGAAATGAGGTTAGAGAGTATTGGTATTTTAGTTGGTTGATATAGAATTTTGTGAGATATTAAGAGCTGTTGAAGTATTAGTTTGTTGGGAAGTTCAAGCCAACATAGTTGTCTTAGGTTCAGGCAGTGGTGAGTTCTAAACTGGGATCCTGTAGCAAATCTAGCAATATTATAGTAAGATGTAGCAAGTTTCTTGAGGTTGTTTTTGGAGAGATTAGTGTAAATGGGGGAAGCATATAGAAGAGTAGAGATAAGATGAGATCTGGCTAAGGTGGTTCTTGCTTCAGGTGTAAGGAAGGGTTTAATTCTGTAAAGGGATCCAATTTTTTTGTTAACTAATTTTATTGTGTTGTTGATGTGAGAGTCAAAGCTTAGATTATTGTCAACAGTTATTCCTAGTAATTTTATAGTTGAATCTGGAGAAATGAGAGTGCTATCAGTGGAAGTGAGAGTGAAGTTAAGTGGGGTAGATTTGCGGGTAGGTGAGAACTGCAACAGTTTGGTTTTCTTGGAGTTGAGGAGAAGGCAATGGTCTGAGAACCATTGTTCAACAGTGGTAAAGGCTTTTTGGGTAAGAGACTGGAGTTCAGTTTGAGAGGTAGCACTGCAGATTATAGTATAATCATCTGCATATTGTATGCAGGTAGTGTTAGGGATAGCTGATTGGAGGTAATTAATAAAGACAGCAAATAGAAGGGGGCCTAGGATAGAGCCTTGAGGTACACCTAAAGAGGTAGGAAGGAGATTAGGTAGTGAATTTTTCCAGAGTACTGCCTGCTGACGGTTTTCTAGGTAAGATGTAAACCAAGTTAAGTAAGGGGTATCAAGAGAGATTTTAGTATGTGCAGAAGAAGTTTATGATTGACCATGTTGAAAGCTTTAGATAAGTCAATGAAGACTGAAGATGACAGACAATTGTTGCTGCGGTTGTAGTTGATGGTAAAGGAGAGTAATGCTGTGGTAGTACTGTGGGAAGGTCTGAATCCATGCTGAAAGTTAGCAAGTAGGTTGTTATGGAGAAGGTGGTTAAGTAGTTGATTATGGATACATTTTTCCATAATTTTAGCTAGAGGTGATAGAAGTGCTATGGGGCGAAAGTTTGAGAAGTCATTAGAGTTCCCCCTTTGTGTAGTGGGATGATGTGAGATATCTTCCAGATAGAAGGGAAAATTCCTTCATTTATAGATCTATTTATCAGAATAGAAATGGGATAGGCAGTGGCTTTGGCACCTATTTGCAATAATTCTGCAGGAAGTTTGTCTGCAGAGGGGGTGGTAGGTTTTAGTTTTTGGAGCAGTGATGAGACAAAGGAGGTAGGTACAGGTTGTAAGTGAAGGGAAGGAGGAGTATTACCAGTAGGTAAGAGTAGCTTAGAGGTGTCAGGGGATAGGTGACTAGCAAGAGTTTGGATAGTATTAGTGAAGAAAGAATTAAAGTTATTGGCTATTTGTGTGGGATTGTCTGGGTTAGAGTCCTGAGGGTTTGGTGTGATAGACTGACCTGGGGATAAAAGATTATTAATACTGGTCCAGAATTTTTTAGGTTCATTTTTGGAGGTTTGTTGTAATTGAAGGTAATAGTTTTTTTTGTCTGTCAGGATGGCTTTTTTTGTACTGTTTCTAAGCTCCTTGAAGTATTGGTGGTCAGTTAGATTCTTTGTGGTACGCCATTTAGCCCAAGATTTGTTTCTGAGAATGATTTTTTGCCTAGTATTGTTGGTCAGCCAGGGAGCTACTTTAGCTTTGGTTCTAATAGTACGACTAGGGGCATGGTGATCAAGGATAGATAAGAATGTGGAACTGAAGTATTCTACTGCTTCATTAAGTGGGAGATATTTTAGTGGGGACCAATTACATAGTCTTAACTCAAATAAACCAAACGAATATGAGCTGTAGGAATCACAAGTTCAAGGCTAACGAAATAAATGAAATTTAATAAAGTAAGCACACGCTTTCGGAGGGATCAATGGCACCCCTTCCTCAGACAAAGAAAGTCAAAATTCCAAAATTACAAACGCTTGTATATACAAATTACTTATGTTAATTAGATGTGTTCAAACAAGCAAATTAAGCAGGACTAATAACCCCATTAAAGGGGTATATTCATGCTACTGACACCAAGAATCAAACTAAACGCATTCACCTTAAAAAATGTATACAATGTGAAGATCTTAAAACTTTAACCACCATAAATAAAACTTAACTAAAAAATTAATTAAACTTTATATGGTTAAATACAAATACACTTTGTTTTAAAAATTGTTAAAAACAATCTGAATGATTATGTGTCTATTAGTTGTATTTTAAAGAATTTATCATTGAAAAGATAATATGGTTAGATTGTTTTTATGGTGGTTAAAGTTTTAAGATCTTCACGTTGTATACATTTTTTTTAAGGTGAATGCGTTTAGTTTGATTCTTTAATGGGGTTATTAGTCCTGCTTAATTTGCTTGTTTGAACACATCTAATTAACATAAGTAACTTGTATATACGAGCACTTGTAATTTTGGAATTTTGACTTTCTTTGTCTGAGGAAGGAGTGCCATTGAGCCCTCCGAAAGCGTGTTCTTACTTTATTAAATTTCATTTATTTCGTTAGCCTTGAACTTGTGATTCCTACAGCTCATATTCGTTTGGTTTATTTGGTTTGTCATTTGTTCGTTTAGTGCTTCTTGTTTGTCTATAGTCTTAACTCAGTTTGAAAATGGTCAACGTTAAATTGCTTTTTTGAGCGTAGTGTTCTGTAGGTAGTAAGTAAGATTAGGTTGGTTTTATGTCTAATGGCATATGTTAGCGAGTGGTCGCTTAGGTCATCTGGTAGGGTACCTGATTGGTAGGTTTGTTGGGGAGTATTAGTAAGGATCCAGTCTAAGATGGTTTCATTATTGTTGGTTTTATTAGTTCTAGTAGGACTATTAATGAGTTGTATGAAGCCATGTAGGTTTATATGGGAGGTGGGGTTTGTATTGTTACAGGAATACCAATCAATGTTGAAGCCGCCTAGGACTAATGTTTCTTGAGGGAGGTTGGAGGAGAGTGAACTAAGGATACATTCAAGAGTGTTAATGTTATTTCCTGGAGGGAGATATGCACAAATGATATTTATGGCTTTACTAGTGTTGACTTGAAGTTTGGAGCTGATTACTTCGGCATTATTATCTAGGGTACAAGTCAGATTTATAGTACTAATTTGGAATTGTGTTTTATAGAGAATTGCTACTCCTCCTCCCTTTTTGGTAGTGCGGTCAAGTCTAATGATGTTATACCTGGGTGGAGTGATTTCATTGTCTTTAATGGTAGGCTTAAGCCACATTTCAGTTAAACATAAAATATCAAATTGATGGACATCTAGAAGGGCATGGACTTGAGTAATTTTGTTACAAATACTTCGTATGTTGAGATGGGCAATAGAGAGAGTTGGTAGGTATGGAAGATGACAGAGGAGTAGTTTTGTCTTGTTTTATGTAGGCATTGGTATTGGTATGGTGTGGGCCAGGGTTAGGATGAATATCTCCATCCAATAGTGAGTGGAGGAGTTTAAAATATTTTGGTTGGAGAAGTTTGTAAAAACAGTCAAATAGTTTCCTAGTTTTTATTTTGCTTAATTTGAAGTGTGCTAGTCTGTGGTATTTGGCTAGTAGGTAGTTAGGCTGAGTGGTGAGATTTAAGAAGGTAGGAGAGAAAGGTGATATAGGTGTAGAGGTGTATTTAGAGGGAAAAGGAAGAGTAGAGTTAAATGGGTATTCGTAGGATGTTAAGAGGTAAGTAGTTACAAGAGAAGATAAAAGTGATAAGCAGATAAGTAGTTTAAGTTGTGAAGGGATGAAAGTTGTACACATTTTAATGATTGGGGAGGTGAGCAAAGGAATGAGAAGTAGATTATAGGTACAGGTGGGGAGTAGTAGTATGACTAAGTAAATAGGGGAGGAGGTAGATTAGTTAATTAGTGGGTGTGTTGTACAATAAAGAGGTTTGGATGAGTTTATGATGTTATCAATCTGATTGGAGTGGATAGGATAGTGGTGTGTTTACTAGCGGTATAAATGTAGGAGCACTGGGGGCGGGTGCGAATTGGGGGCAGGGTAGGGGAGCGGAGTGTGCCCGAAGGGCGAACAGAGCGGGTTGAGACAAGAGAGTGGACTACTATTGAAGACAATCAGTAGAAAGGAAGAATTCAGCAGGTAAGTTTGAAAGTGAGGGAAAGTAGAGGTAAGTTAACAGGCTAGTACAAGGAGCATATATATGTCAGAGAGTTTGAGTGTAGAAAAAGTGTACTCTAGGACAAAGGTGGGAGGTTGAAAACAACGTCTATGTAGAGAAGAAACTGAAAAAACAACAGGGTTAGGAGGTCTGAGTAAAGAGATAATTGTAGTGAATTGAGGTACAGAACGGTAATGGTAAGGCGCCACCTAGTGGCCAGTAACTTAATTGCAATAAATCGTTCTTATACAAGGGTAGCAGGCTACAAGGAGAGAGGGAGTTGGGCTACTTTTGAAAACAGAGAGTATAGGCTGTATGTGAGCGTTTGGTAAAAAAACAGAAAAAGATAGTTGGAGGGGAGGTTGTAGGCTGCTGGCTATCCTGAGTGGGAAACTTGCCTAGCGTAGCAGGGTTCATAGACCAGAAATTCTGGTGCAAAGTTCTAGTATCTAGAGCAGCACATACTTTCACTGTCTTAATAAGCTGGCCTCTCAGGGAGCTGGTGGGAAATTCCTTAGTTCGGACAAGTTTCCAAAGACTTCCAGGAGGGTGAATTCAGGTATTAGGTACAGGAATGTACTGGTTCACCAGGCTGGTAAAAGTGGGATGAGAGAAGATAGAAGGCATAAGAAAACAGGTATACAGCTAAAACTATATGTAGTTGACACATAAACATTAAAATACCCAGATTTGTCTAAATTATCTAGACATAAAAATACTTAAATTGTCTTAAATCATCTAAAGAGTACAATAAATAACACAGATACAGCTATAATTCTAATAACTTTACTAAAAAACATACATATATCTAGGTTGGAAAGAGCTGCGTTAGCTTCTCTTAACAGGCAACTTGTCTTAACAGAGGGTTAACAGTTGGATATTATTTAAAGTAAACTGTGTCTGAAATTGTGCTCAAGAGTATAATGCAGTGATAAGTTATACAGAAGCCAACTTGCATGTCACTATCTATGTTTGCGAGGGTATGGTACTTTTAAACACTATGGAAGTAGTTGTTTAGATGCTATGTATAATTCCCTAGGAGTGTTTCTAGAGCAGAAACTGAGTAACGCCTAAGGCACAATATTCTGCTTGTACAGGCAGAGATAGCGCTTGGTAATAATAGAGTAACTTCAGGGGCAAGTAAATGTAATGGAATATAATACAGGTAAGCCGCTTACAACAGCTCCAGCAGAAACAACGTTAACTCTGTTTAAGCTGGAAAGGAAGATCCGTTTTATTTAAAAAGAGGTTAACGGATACGATAGAAAAAGACAAAAACATGTAAAGTCAAAGGGCATTACTAAGGGTGATCTAGGCTAAGTAAATTCAGTATTAGATGTAGAATTAATATAAAAAGTTCAGTGATAAAACAGTTTCATCCTAATAAAGTATGCCATTAGCAGAGCAAGGCGACTGGGATGCTTATAGCGTTCCACGTGCACAGCGCTAGTTATGTTAAGAAGTATGAATATCCTAGCTACGAATAGTAGGTTTCCAGAACCCTTAGTCAATTAAAGCCCCTCTGATGTATTCCTTCAACTAGCCAAGTTGAGTGGGGAAGGTATCTAGTAGTATATCAATACTAACAGAGCGATAACAGTTATGCTCGCATATAAATCTTAGATGATTAACATAGTGACAGGGTTATCTATTTAGAAGCGCATATTTATAACAGGAGGTATTCATAGTCTACTAAAGCACTCATTCCATAGAGTTACCTATAGTCTTTTAAATGACAAGAACATAATATCAGTACAATAATCAATGCTAAAATACGACAACATTAACCAAGCCTTTAGTAGCATTCCCACATGTTCAGCTCTATGTGGGTGTTAGCGTCTGTAGAGAAAGTGTTGTAACAGAAACAAGTAATTTGGACAGCAAATTGTTACAAAATAAAAATATGTAGAGATGTAGGGCAATAATCAAAAGTTAATTCTTTCATCAGTAGCCGACCTTTAAGGCCATTCACACATAGTCAGCGCTATATGAGTGCAAGCGTTTGCAGTGAGAGCGTTAAACACCAACAATCACTTTTCACAGCAAACAGTTGTGGAACATGAACAAAGCCATATAAATACTAAATAGCCCTATAACGTGCCTCCAGATACAATCCACGTGCAAACGCTATGTGGGAGACAATGTTATCAACAATAGCTTTTTTAATAGTAAAAACATTTACCTATCTCTCCTTTAAAGGCAGCAGTAGTTCTTCATTTAGAAATAAACAGGCATTCACAATTCTGTAGACAATAAAGAGACAATGTGTAAAGTTACTATAGGACAAACACCCAAACAAAGTGCAAAGCAGACAGGTAGAGAGCGGGAGAAGAAAGATGGCGTCCCTGATTGTGGGGTATATTTATAAGGTGAGAGAGGATGTGAGGGCAGAGGGGGAGGGGAGTAAACCATACATAAATGTGTGGGGCAGAAGTCGCGAGATAAGGAGAGTTTGGTTTGTTGTCAGGGGGAAAGAGTAATGTAGATGGGAGGGGCACAGAGTTATAATTATAGGAATAGGTGGGGAATAGCAAACACAGCTGAATGATATCCAAAGATAAGGAGTAAAATAGAGTGTATAGAGCACTGTAGATGGGGTAGGGATACTAAGGGTATAAGAGCTATAGGGGGTAGAAGGAAACTAGGTCGCAGAGACAAGAGAGTGGACTACTAGAGAAGACAATCAGTAGAAAGGGAGAATTCAGCAGGTAAGTTTGAAAGTGAGAGAAAGTAGAGGTAAGTTAACAGGCTAGTATAAGGAACATATATATGTCAGAGAGTTCGAGTGTAGAAAAAGTGTACTCTAGGACAAAGGTGGGAGGTGGAAAACAACATCTATGTAGAGAAGAAACTGAAAAAACAACAGGGTTAGGAGGTCTGAGTAAAGAGATAATTGTAGTGAATTGAGATACAGAACGGTAATGGTAAGGCACCACCTAGTGGCCAGTAACTTAATTGCAACAAATCGTTCTTATACAAGGGTAGCAGGCTACAAGGAGAGAGGGAGTTGGGCTACTTTTGAAAACAGAGAGTATAGGCTGTATGTGAGCATTTGGTAAAAAGACAGAAAAAGATAGTTGGGGGGGGGGTAGTAGGCTCCTGGCTATCCTGAGTGGGAAACTTGCCTAGCGTAGCAGGGTTCGTAGACCAGAAATATTGGTGCAAAGTTCTAGTATCTAGAGCAGCACATACTTTCACTGTCTTAATAAGCTGGCCTCTCAGGGAGCTGGTGGGAAATTCCTTAGTTCGGACAAGTTTCCAAAGACTTCCAGGAGGGTGAATTCAGGTATTAGGTACAGGAATGTACTGGTTCACCAGGTTTCACTGTCTTAATAAAAATATGAGAAATATAAAAATTTTTGTCTGTTACTCGGATTATGGTATTTGCATACAAAGAAGTTACCAACACAACTTGTCTGCTATAGCATCCTGAATTTATTAATGGTTGTTTAACAGTAGAAATATAAAAATCTGTCCTGAGTTATGTTTATGGTTATTTGGGTTTGGAACAGAGGTCTTTATTTTCACTAAGACTTTTCTTTTAATCATCCTTTGTGGATTTCACATTCAATTTGTAGTATTCTATCGTCTGAAAATTGAAGTACTATTAGTATTTATTCCTCTGAATAAAAAAATTCCCATTACTAAAGACAGTCAGTACATGCTTATATCTAGCACACTTTTTTGAGAATGCCAGCATATATATATTTTTGTTTGTGCCATGAATTACTTTGACACAATTCCTTAATTTGCTGAAGCAATAGAGCATGAAATGCACTTCTCATTATTTAACGGTTTGAGCAATAGGCAATTAAACTTATATCACACTGCGTTTGTTGCCTTGATACACTTCCTTCCCTCTTTCTGGTTTTTTTTCCATGTAAAAACTGTCTCTTTATACATCGACCAGTCTATCTCATCATGTTTTAGTTGGAGAAAATGTCTTTATGTATGGTTCACATTTGGCACTCACTGTGTTGTTTTTTGAGAATATTTGCCTTCTCATTAGTTATTTCCTCAATGCACTGCTTCACTAAAACCTATCTTTTCTGCAGTGATAAAGTTTGACGGTCATTTCCCATTGCCCTGAACTACAAATATAATCTGACTCTGATTTTAATAATCTTAATTGTGACTCTAGTTTTAGATATCCCTTTGATTTGCAGACACTGTTTACTTTTGTAGGGAAAATCTTTTAAAAATGAAGTCTTTTAAAAAACGGTTTAGCTGCAGCAAATGGATTCACATAAGATATTTCAAAAATGAAAGTGGTTTATTTTGTGAGTAAACTATCATCTTCAGTAGGTCTTTTCACATGGCAGCAATGTTGGTACATACATAAGTGTCAGTATTAGTGAAATTTATAAATAGTTTTGTGATTCTTGATTACTGGTGACTTAACTGATTTTATTATGTTTGTTTACTGCTTGGATGATAGTTACTTTCTGTTAGATCTCAGCTTTCTGTAATCTTGATCTGAGGTGCAACAAAAATTGCATTGTTTTCCTGTAGCTGGAAAACCATTATAGGAGAAATGCCACCATATTTCATATATAATTACTTGATAATTTTCTTTATTTCCCCCCTACGTTTTGATTCCCTCTGCCCCTCTCTCTCTCTCTCTCTCTCTCTCTATATATATATATATATATATATATATTGTTTGAAAGATTTGCCTGCATGAATGTGTCATTACATTTTTATTTTATTTATGCTTCTTTCATGTCAATATTTTTGGGATATTCTTCAGACATCTCAGATGTCCTGCCATACTGTAGCAAGTCTTACAAAGTAATGTTTTATCACTCTCTGCTGCCATGCTAATACAAATGTTATATACGTTTTTGTTTGTCATGTCTGTAATTATAGATGCAAGTATGTTGTCCTTAGTTACATTTGTTTTAGTTCAGTAGTTCTCAAATTTTGAACTAATTTTCCTATTTTGGACCTAGTATTATGTGCACTATTGGGGAGGAAATGAAAGCATGGTATTATTTAAACTGAATTTTATAGTAATGTTTAAATAGTTTCCTTTTCACTTTAAATATATTTATGTGTATTTGTTTCTTTATAGCAACCAACAGTGTGAGTTTATTTAGTCTTTCCTGGGTGATACAGCTTTGTGCACTTCCACTGTTTGAATGAAATAGTTATGTATCACTTTATGTCTATGTCTATGTAACTTGGATTGCTTAATTTAACATTTTAAGTAAAATCTTCCTTAGCTTTTGTAGTTTCAGTTTCATATGAAGACCTATAGTTCTTATATTATGCTGCAGTTTCATGGCAGTGTTTAACTGGATTACAGTAATTTACTGCACCACCATTTTTCATTGCAGTATATTGAAGGCAAAAAAAAGTCTGAGATGCTGCACAGAACACACCGACTGAGGTAGTCCCACATAGCGGTATGTTTAACTTGTACCATGAGATAGCACTTGGCTTACATTAAAGTAATAAAAGAAGCAGAAATGCACTGTGGCATGTTTAAAAGAATCCTGCTGGTTTAACAAAACATTGCCAAAGTTTTAAGATTTTATACTTTTTTTAGCCAGCAACATCAAGATTTCAAGTTATAACTAAAACTGTTATTAGGACATCAAAGACAAATGGAAGGAATACTTCCAGCAGCTTCTGAATGAAGAAAAAATTCCACAGAAGCTGTACTGCCCCAGACACAGCCTTCGATGAGAGAAGAAGAGGAACTCCCTATAGAAAAATTAAGAACAGCACTAAGGAAAATGAAGTCAGGAAACGCATCAGACTCAAATGAGGTCACAGCAGTAATGATAAAGATACTGGGTGAGAGAGGGGAGAGGGGAGAGTACTCGTAGTATTGTATGGAGAGAAAGGTGTATCCCAGATGACTGGAGAATAATCATACTCATGCCAGAGTATAAGAACAAAGGGGGCATCCACAATTGTGGTAGTACAGAGGCATCCACAATTGTGGCAGTACAGAGGCATCAAACTCCTGTTACATTGCATGAAAGTTCTGGAGGGGGAGATTGATAAACTGATATGCAGAGTAGAAGAAAGTACGATGGTAGATGAGCAGTTTGGATTCAGATCAGGATGCAGCATAGACAACCAATGTTTGCAGTGAGAAAGATAGTTGAGAAGAAGCTAGAGATGAGGAAAGAATCCAGTTGGGCATGCCTAGACTTGGAGAAAGCATATGACAAGGACCTAAGAAAGTAGATTTGGGCAGTCCTGCTGTGTGTGGTTCAAAGTCTCAGAAACATTTGTAGAACTAGTGCAGGCTATGTATAAGGACCCAGTAACTCAACTACAAACAGTGCTTGGTCTCACAGAGGGGTTCCCAGTGACAATGAGTGTGGATCAGGGTTCAGCTGTGAGCCCATTTCTGTTTATACTGGTGATTGATTACATTAGAAAACAGGTCAGGGGGTCAGATTAACAAAGTTGCTATATGCAGACAATATGGCATTACAGGCAGATGAAACAGATAAGACAGTGTTACTTGCAGCAAACTGGAGAAATCAGTAGAAGCTGAGAATTGAGATAGAAGGGAAGATAATGGAAAAGGTTAACGGCTTCAAGTATCTGGGAAGGGTGGTTGAGGAGAAGGGAAGCCTGAATGAAGAGGTCAAAGCTGGAATCAGAGGGGCTGCAACTAACTGGCATAGATTGTCAGGTGTAATGTATGACAGAAGAATGCCAAAGTAAATGTGCAAAACAGTAGTGTGACCAGTATTACTATATGGTTCAGAAACGTGCGCAGTAAAGGCAGGACAGATTAGAAGCTAGAAATGATGGAAACAAAGTGCCTGAGACAGGTAGAAGAATGCAATTTGTGGGACAGACAAAGAACTAAGGACATATGAGCAGAAGCTAAAGTAGCTCCAATTGCAGAAAAGATCAAAGAGAACAGATTACAGTGGTTTGGGCACATGTGCAGAAAAGCAAAAGACAATCTGGTGAAGAAGATTTGGGAAAGACAGTTAGCATGGAAGAGGAAATGAGGGTATCCAGCAAAGAAGTGGATGGATTATGTGATAGAAGATCTGCAACAATTCGTCATGAGTGTCAAAGAAGGCAGTAATGTGGCATTGAATTAAGAGAGATGGTGACAGTTAACATGACTCCCCAATCCCATGTAGAAAATTGGAAAAAAGGGATTGTTGATGATGATGATGATGATGATGGTGATGATGGTGATGATGATGATAAAAACACATGCGTAGCACCTGTAAAAGAAAGAGGATATTACCATCTAGAAATAACTATTTGATGTATTTCAAAAAGGCACTAGATGACCAATGCCCGACTCTCTTTATGATTGAAGATACTGGCCCTCCCTAGCTAGATCAGTAGCTCTACCAATGCAGAAAGACTGAGGTGATACAGCCCATGCTAGGCAAGTTTTGGACCTTTAATGCTTTATGAAGTAAAGTGCAAAACATGATGGGGATGACACTTTTATAACGAGATTCTTGAAAAACTAACTTCAAATGTGAATGAAGTAAGAGAACACAAGTTAAAAGGCATCTTGTCACACCAGACCACACACAGTAATATGGAGAGATACATAAATAATTTATGTAAGTGTCCCTGGAACTGTTGTCCATCTTAGAGTGGTGGAGTGAAAGAGAAACAGTATTACCCACAAGACAGATATCTCCCCACGTTAAATGAAGTTAAAGTTAACCTACACAAAATGCTTCCCAATACACCCAGGAAACTAATGTCAGGTATGTGGCATCAAGAGGGTGATGGGCATTAATTTATAAATGCTATCAACTATCAATAATGACCAGTAACAACCTTCTGTGAATGGGATGATGGTGATCCAGCAAAAGGCCATTGTCCTTAGCCAGCCTAACACCACTCTGGATACCAAGCAATCTTTGGCAAAATCTGGCAAAACTAACATCTTTGACAGACATTGAGAGCCAACAGGTGAATAAGAAAAATCTTCACTGCTTCATTACATGAACATCAGGAGACCAAAAAACAGCAAATGATAAAGGGAGACCAAATTCTACTTGCTGGAGGTACACTTTACAAAAACTGGTGAAATGCAGCAATGGAGGATCTATAAATCCTTTTAGGGCTAGCTGATCAAAACTGTGACATCAGCCAAGCTGCTACTCCTTGCCCATCATCTATAGAAAGTCTGGAATTGGGGCAGGGTTTTTATGCTTCTTTGGCCAGCTCTCTGAATTTCATGATTTGCAAGTGAGAAAGGCTTTCTGCTAGTATGTTGCTTTTGAATGAGACATGCCAAATTTATCTTCAGACTTTGCAAAATGCCTTAGCAATGACTGGACCTTTTTGGATTTAGATATTCTTTTGGTCAAAGCTTATGCTACAGACATGTTGTCACAGTGAAAAAGCTACCCTGCTATGACTGAGCAGGTCATCCCAAATGGCAGTTATTGTCCAAATGAGCATAAGTTCAAGAAATGCAATGTCCATCTGAATCTGGGGGCTACAAGAAATAGGCTAAGAGGAAGAAAACCATTTGCTTTGGAAATAAGCACCCATGTCAAAATCCCCCACTGCTTCTGTAAACGAGTAGCTCAGATGAAATAACCCAGTCCCTTTACCAATACAATACCATTGTAATGTAGTAAAATGAACCTCCGAATCCAAATATCCTCTTTGACTCTTTCTGTCAGTCTTACCCAATGATGTTAAGTTTAGCTCCTTTTAAAAGAATGGCCGATCCCTGAGTAAATGGCCTGTGGGGGCAATCGCCTGGCACACAAAGTTGAATAAAATCAAAAATTCCATGACTTGCTAAACCCTAACTTTTTTAAAACTTAGGAATTGGACAGTAGCTGCCATCTCAGTTCTTATATTTTTGCAGAGGGAAGTCCTTCTTTTTGACACCAGAACTCCAAGTTCAGAACACAGCTGCATAAAAGTTTTCAGTGCCTGAATGGCATCCAAACCCCCTTCTCCAACAAACAAAAAATCATCCAAATAGCGGACAGCCAATTGCTTTGCTGCTGTTTGTTGCCATGTACAGTAAAGAGTGGAACTAAATTTCTTGAATGTGGAGCAAGCCACTGGGTACACCATGGGCATTTGCTGTATCCATGAAAAATTCCCCACCAATGCACATCTCTAAGTTCTTTGCCATCGATGGACCATATGTTGGAGCAAATCCAAAAATAAGGCACTACCCTTGTCTTAAGTGGGAAAACAAAGAAAACCCATCCAATGGTTCCATCTTGGCTGTCCCATCAGGATAACTAGCCAATGGCAGTATTACGACTTCTAGCTTAACTGGAAGAGGGATCTTGTTATCTTCTATAAGGAAAGTGAAAGGAAACTCCTCTTCCGCTAGCACCCCAAAAAAGTATGGCAACAGTTATACCATTCCCTGAAATCCCACCTGAGGACAACCCATCAGTAATGGGAATTTTTTGTGCTGACACCTGACCCTCCTTTGCTCAGCACTTAAGGACATTATGGTTCTTGCTACAGTGAGAGAAGAAATGTTGGAAGTGGCAAGATGACCAAGCACAAACTCCATTGTTGTATGCCTAACAAGCTTTTAACTTACTACAGTTTTCTTCCAAGTGCCCAGCCGAAGAAAGTCTGAGCTTCTCTGGCATAACCACCAACCAAATATCTGCATGTTCTTTTTCCAACCTAAGACAGGGGTCTACCACCTTTAATTTTCTAAACTTTTGTCATAGTGCAAAAAAGACAGCCCCCACCCCAAAAAAAAATGTTGTGCATCTTTGATGGTTTTGAAATATGCTAAGGGGGAGTGCTTGATTGCGTTTTTTTTTTCCACTAAGATGGCCGTGAAAGAAATCAACCCTGAAACCCAATTACCCCAGTTATGAACACAAGCCTTTCTTAATTGTGTCTTACCCAAAACTGATGTGGCCATCATTAAGCCTTTACTCCCTGTGACTTGAGATCTAGAAGCCTCTGAACACCTTCATTGTCCACAAGATCAAAAATGTTGGTGAATTCACCTTTCAAAACCTTGTCCCTTAAAGCCAGTGTAATATGTGAAATAATGGCAGATTCCCAAGGCAAGTGCATTAACCAGGGCTTCCAAGCGGTTAACCCCTTGAATGACCTGGGTGAGGAGTGGCTCCCACAGAAAACACTGAGGACCTTGTACAGAATCTATAACTTGAATATCCCTTTGCCCTTCCACTCCCCTGGAAACATTTTCAAAATATATAAATTGAAAAAAATACATCGAGCACTATCTGTTTGTGATAAAGCACCCAGAAAACTTTGTAAATAATATTTTGCTGTCTGTGTCAAACCCAAATCCTCTCTAATAATCAAATGAAAGGTGTTACCTGAAGAGCCAGCTAACTCTTCAGATAATGATGTTGGCACTAGAAGTTCATCTACCAATAGTTCTCTCCCTCCTTTGTGTCCCTGCAATCTGAGATGGTTCTCAGGTGGTGTGATTCAGACTACTACAATGCTCTGACTGTGGTCTCTTAGCCATAGTGATTACAGGAGTGATTACAGGAGTCCTGTTGTGATTTTGATCTGCTGTCATGTACTCAATCAGCACCTTAGCTTGAGATATATTAATAAAAATGGCTAATTAATCTCCTACACATAATCTGAATTAAATTTGTACTAATCTCAAATAGACTATTGAAATGAATTTTAGAGAAACCAATTGTCAAAAAATAAAGTGGTACAGCAGTTATCGTTGTCACCTCACAGCAAGAGGTTCTCCAGTTCGATTCTCGGCTGGAGTGTCTTCTATGCAGAGTCTGCATGTCCTCCCTGTGTTCGCATGGATTTCCTCCGGGTGCTCCAGTTTCCTCCCACATTCCAAAGACATACGTCTGGAGAGTTTCCACCCTGGCCTCTGCTGAAAATGGGCTCTGTCCTAGTCAGACTTCCTGGTAAACAAATGTTAAATAAATAAAAATAAATAAAATAACCGAGGTATAGAACTCAGTACCTAAGACCTCCTAACCCTAGAATAAAGCAATGCCCTAGTAAGAATCTTTAATAGAATCTGGATCAAAAACCAATACTGACGATGCAACTTGCAGGGAAAAATCTGCTGAAAGTTACTTTAACAAAGAAAATACACCTTAATCCTTGCCTTATTTAAAAATGCTCATCTTAGTTTACTATATTTTTAATGAACTAGATAAGTTCCTACCAAATATAAAAACAGCACATAATGCCCACTAGAGAAAACTGTGGCATATTGCACCTACAAAACTTGAATATAAAACCAAATATAAATCATAACAAAATATGGAAAGGTTCTGGAATTAAACCTAAAACTAGTAAAAGCCTGTTGCAGGAACAAGCTCCCAAATTTACAGTTTGACTAACTAATATCATTTGTTAATTCAATATATATATATATATATATATATATATATATATATATATATGTTGAGATAAAGCTGTGAATGCTTAAATCTGAACTTAATTCATAGGTTCATAGGTTCATAGCTTGGTACTGGGCTATCGGCCCTAGGGCCTATACAAGCCTAGCCATAACAATTCCCTGGCTATTTTTTCCCACAGTATTTACTTCCCTGGACCCCTGTCTAGCAGGGCGACTGACGTGATCCCCGGGGTGAATTTCCTATCTCCCATCCAATCATCAAGGTTCCTTTTGAAGAGGGCCAAAGAGCCGCTTTACTTGACATGTATGGGCAGTCTATTCCAGAGTCTGAGAAGTCTCTGGGTCAGGAACTTCTCCTTCCAGCATGTTTTGTTCATTGCGATGACAAGGTTTAGATCCCTGGAGCATGTGGTTCTGAGGGATTGGGATTTCTTTAAGTATAGCATGTTCAGCAGATCTGGGTTTGACATGGCCTTGTATGTTAAACAGAGATTGCCTCTGAGTAGACGATATGTGGCAGAGTATAGGTGGAGTTTTTTTTAGACGGTCAGCATAGGGCATCTGCTTTAGGCCTGTGATTCTTTTAGTGAGGCATTTCTGCGGCCTTTCCAGTTGTTGCAGATGTCTTGAGAGGTACATACCAAACGGGGCATTATACTCTATAATGGGTCTAATGAGGGATGAGTGCAGTGGAACAATGACCTCCTTTTTTTTCTGGATGAAAAGCCCTTAGTGATGAGGTGTGCCACATAGAAGGATTTCCTGACTGTTGTGGCGATGTGGTTATCGAAGGTGAGACCACTGTCCACCTGCATCCCTAAGTCTCTTATCACACTTAAGTACCTGAAAACACATTTTCTATACCCTGAATTCTCCTTTTCTTTTTTATTGCCACCATCCTTAAACCAAAGTACTTAAAATACTTGTAACCCTGAACTAAAGGTTAACAAATATAGCATTGTAAATGGATGGGTACCTAAAAAAACATCTGACTGCTTGCTGAAACTTAAAGGAGGAAACCCAGTTGGTGCATTGTGCCTACTTCATGGGTATAAAATCATCTTTTTAGTTTAGATGATAACATATATTCCATATTTATTGTATAAAATCCTTCATGGAAACCTGTATGTAATTGTGTTTTAATATGAAGCTTCAAGCAACAATTGCGTCTTTCCTTTCCTCTCTCACTTTTTTTAAAATATGCTATAGAGAATATTGGAGCTCCTGCCACTGCCTCCCAGGGATTCCATCTGACAGGAATCCTGCAAGGCAGTAGCCCTTGGTATGTAAAACAAAACAGTCTGGCATGTAAACTGCCTTACAATCAGTGAAATAATGAGGAGATGAAAACGCTTGCACAGAAGGATAGCAAGAGCATGCTGATATAGAAAAAGAAATACTGCTGGACCAATAAAATTGTGTACTGTGCTGTGTTTTACTTGGTATCGCTAAACCATAAAAGGACAAGTATAATGAAAGAAAACAAAGGTGAAGGGGAAACCTGGGACATACAGTGCAACCTAAGTTCAAAACCCAGTAAGGAGACAAGACTATAACCAAGCTAAAATACTTCAGTAAGGAAACAAACTGCTGTCACCATAATAACCAATAAAGGACTACAAGGAAATGATGAAGGGCTCTGAAATAACCATACCCTGACCATCAATGAATACAACTCTGTCTTTTAAAAATGAAGATATGATCCATGGGTCAGATATGGGTAGCCTAATTCCTAAGCCATGAAAAGAAGAATAAAACCAAACCACCACACAAGCACTTGGAAACTTCTTTTATAAAGAAAAAAGCTAGAATCAAACCTTATCTTAAAAGAACCTTTTCCTATATATTTTTTTATAAAATGGTGGTAGTGGTGAGCAGCTGTCAGTGGGATATCTCTCAATCCCTCACCAAAATGCAGTCAACCTCCCACAGTCACAGGTTAAAATGCCAAGACATGCCCCCCCTGCTCTTGACACAACAATTTTCCACTGGCACAAAGAGTATACAAGTAGCATAATTAAACCTTGACACGGTTATTAATAGGACGTGCTGGAGGGACAGATTCATCACCCAGAGACTCCCTATGCTGTGGAACAAAATCCCGGTAAATGTGAGGCAGAGCACCTCGCTGGCCTTGTTCAAGAGGAATCTTGACCAATGGATGGGAGATCGCAGATATACCCCAGGGATTACTTCAGTGTCACTGCTTGACAGAGGCACAGCAAAATAATAGGCATAGTTTTATTCAAACTAAAGGGGTGGCGAAAGCCACATATCTATGGGCTAGGCTTATAAATGCCCTTGGGCAGATAGCCTAGTATGAACCTATGAACCTATGAACCTAATTGTGCAAACGTTTGCATTGCTGCCTCACAGCTCATGGCTCTCTGGTTTGGTTCCTAATTAGGATTCTTTTTTTGTGGAGTCTGTGTGTTTTTCATGCTTCCTGGTGGGTGTTCACTACATGCGCTGATTTCCTCTCACATTCCAAAACACATGCTGTAAGTGAATTAGAAAGCCGTCCAACCAATGTGTGAGTGTGCATGTGTGTGTGTGTGTGTGTGTGTGTGTGTGTGTGTGTGTGTGTGTGTGTGTGTGTGTGTGTGTGTGTTTATATATATATATATATATATATATATATATATATATATATGTGATTTGGTCAAAATTAGTCAAAATTTCAAATTGTTGAAACTTATATGGCTGGGACCATATGCTATCAAAAAACAACTAGGAAAAAAACAGTGTTTTAGTGGGAATGGGGGGACAAGCTCCCCTGCACTGCTACACCACTTGCTAATTATATACACTAACCCCAAGATCACACTACAGTGGGGAAAAGGGCACATTTCCTGATCCCCACTGTACCATGATCTTTGTGTAACTTGGTTTCCTTCCTGTAGTTGTTTTTCATATTTTTACATTGTTGATCATGTTGTTGAGACCATATGAAATTCAACAATGTAAAAACTCAACTAACTAATACAGACCCATATATATATATATATAATTTATTTATTTTATTTTACATTTGTTGACCAGGCTAGTCTAGCTGGATATATGTCCATTTTCAGTAGAGGCCCGGGGAGAAAAGCTCCACATAGAAGAAATACAGAAACAGAACATTAAACATTAATTACAAGAATCTTGTAGACAATAACATGTATTCCATGGTAACAAAAAAATGTTTTTTTTTTTCCCACTATGAGAAGAGAGAAAAGGATTTAGAAGTATGTGGTAGACCCCCAAAGCAAAGTAATGAGCAAGAACAAGAGAACAAGCTACATTAAAAGTGGCATTGGAAGAATTAGCTGAGGGGTAGTAACTTGTTGAAAAGACAGTAAGATGGCCAATTCTGTTGTTCCTAGTTACGATGAGTCAGCTTAAATGGTTGTGGCCTTAAAGTTGAAGAAAGAGAGATGTAAAAAAGATGTTGGGCAAGACTAACAGTGAGAGATACTCTAGTCAGGGTTAGTACAGGGACATAGCCAGTGGGTTGCAGGGTATGATTTAAGTTTCTTTTTAAATTGTGAAGTTGAAGAAAGAGATGTAAGTTCACCAGGAAGTAGGTTCCAGCTTTTGCCTACAGTGTTAGCGAAAAGGGATTCTCCTGCTTTATTGTTAGGTTTTTGAGTAGTAATGAGTAGTTTGTTTGCAGGGCGTAGGTTTGTAACATTTTTATATGGGTACATTAGACTTGTCAGAATTGCTGTTACTTGGTGTGTTACTTATATATATATATATATACCACGGCGACAAAGCAGAAGACGCCGAAAATCGACAATGCAGAATCGAGAATGCGACAGACCAGATAGTGTAATGCCGAGGATGCCGACATGGGACCGCTATTGTATTGTGAGTAAAGCGTGTGTGGCAGCGGTGTGGGGAGTGGCGGGGGTGTAAGTGAGTTAGGGTTAGGTAGGCGACGTTAGGTGGGATAAGTAGAGTTAGGTTTAGGGAGTTGATAGAGAGGTGGTTAAGGAGTTTAGTAGGGGGGGTAGTAGATAGGGGGTTAAGTTGGAGTTAGGTAGGGGAGGCGAAGGGGTGGGAGGTTAGAGAGTTAGGGGTTAGAAGGGTTAGGGTAGAAGTGGTAGGGCGGTGGTGGGCGGACCTTTAGGTTTGGGAGATGAGGTTAGGTTGTTCTTTTGGGATGGGTTTGTGTGTGTGTGGTGTGTGTTTGGTTTGTGGAATGGGGATGTGTTTTGTTTTAATTGTTATTGTTGTGTGTGCAGTTGTTAGGGTTTAGTGTTTGTGTACGTCGGGGCGTTTTGTTTGTGTTTATGTGGGGTTTTAGTTGTATGGGTTTATGAATATGTGAATTATGGACTGTCATGTGGTTGTGGTTATTGTTGTGGGTTTAGGTGGTTGTGATTATGAACCATATATATATATATATATATATATATATATATATATATATATATATATATATATATATGTACTGTTTTTGTTGACTGGTGCTTTGGTTGACTTCTGTCATCTGTATAGTTGATGCAGTTTGGTCCACTAAAGAGATGGTCGACACTTGTTGACAAAAGTAGTAGACTGGACAATTCTCAGGGTTGTGGAATTTGCCCTTTATCTGAGAACTGTGTGATTGTAGAGTTAGAATATATAATTAGCAGGGGGTATGGTGGGCTTTTGTTGCAAACTTTTTGCATGCACTATGATTGATGTTCACTGCATGAGCAGTAGCTTTTCAACGTTAATAATGTTGATCAGTTAGTGTCAACATTATGCACGTTAACATTAGTGCCATTCAACATAAGTAAGTAAGCATATCTCTCTCTCTCTCTCTCTATATATATATATATATGTATATATATATATATATATATATATATATATATATGGGCATGTTAGTGACTTTGGTGTGCACTTGCACACACTATTGTGTGTATGTTCTGCAGTGGAATGGTGTCTCATTCAGGATGCCTTTTCTAGATTATACCCACTTAGTGCTGTGACATGATTCACCTCTCCTATGATCCTGTAGTAGATAAAGCAGGTATCACAGAATGAATGAATTATTGCTTGTGATGCAGAAAACAAAGGTGGTAGCAAATAATTCAAAATTCCAGTAATGGAAGTGAGGTCAATCTTGATGCTTTTTGCTATGTCTGACAAATGTGCTGCAAAAATTTATTTAAGGATTTGCCTTTTCACCTTAAGGGGGAGCATAATAAAAAATTGATTCACCAGACTTTTATACTCTTTTTTTGTGTAAATATTTCACATGAAATATAGCATTGCTATGGCAACACACTGAAAACATTACATTGTATCATCTGGCATATAAGGTCCTATAATTTTCTTCTGGAGTTTTTTTTTTCTCTTGATCACATCAGAAAGAGGTATGAATGTATATTATGGTGGCCCACTGGCATCTAAACCCTTGGATTATAAGATTACATGGTCATAGGAATTACAAATCAAGTTAGTATTTACACAATTTAGACCTTGCCAATACCCACCCTCAGGGTATACTTCCCACCTGAAGAAGGTAAAACAAGTCAGGCCAGAAATACATTTATAGATGTCCATCCCATCAAGGTTTATCTTGAAAAATGTGAGGCTTTGACTTTGTTTTGCATATGAAGCAATTTGTTCCACAGATGGGGTATGCAATGTGTAATATAGCTATAATTCTAGCATGTTTCATTAAGATGTTGGAAGTTTAAGTATTTGTGGGTCTCTTTATCTTTAGGAGGTACAAGAGATTGTGGAAAGTTGGTTCCTTAATATCACAGGATTCAAGATATACATCTCCATGCATGAATCTGTAAGAGACAGAATACAGGTGTAGGGCTTCAAGTCTGTATTGGTAGCAAAGGGTCTTTAGACCAGTAATATTTTAGTTACAAATCTCTAGGGGCTTTCTAGCTGGCTGATGTGTCTAGTATGTGTTAAATGGGGCATTGTACTCTATAACTAGTCTAATTATAGCAGAGCTCAGTGGGATGATAGTATTTTTGACTTATCTGAGATGCTTTTCAATATTAGTTTTACTAAGTAGAAGGATTTTCTGATTACTGATGCTTCATGGTGGTCAGAAGAGAGGGAGTTGTAAACCAAGGTGCCAAGATCTCTGACTACTGTGTCTGTTTGGATTTGGCTATAATGTAAACTGTAGATGAGGTTTGTGTATCAGATGTGACAAAGAGACCACTTCTTTTCATTTAATGTTAGCTTTTTTTGTAAACTCTGGGTTGCATTGAGTGATTCCATATCCAGAGGTGGACTAAGAATAACATCCAGCTAACAGTTAGATAAAACTGGCACATAAATAGAAATGGTAGGACTTAATACAAAATCTGATTCTCTACATGAGAATGCCAGTTCATACTCCTAGTTCATGCAAATGTTATCCTAAGGACCAAATTGGCCAGAGGGCTGTCATTGGGGAATAAATGGGTTCATTGTGTACCTGGGGTCAATGTTTAATGGTCAAACAGAACATTCATGGAACGGCCATTCATCATACACAGACCATCGGAACTTCCCTTCATTAAACAGCCATAATATTGTAAATAATTTCACTGCTCGATCACTTATTAATAATGTAGGGATAAGGAAACCTGCCTATTCCCCACTGTAGTGCGATCTCGTAGTTGGTATATATAATTAGTGGGGAGTGTGGGGGACACAGACCCCCACATAAGGAGGGTCCAGTGTTCACCGAATCTCCTCTTGTGGGGGGCTGTGCTTTTCACCCCCCCAGTAATTATATATACCAACTCTGAGATCACATTACAGTGGGATAAGGGCAGGTTTCCTTATCCCTATGTTACTGATAAGTAAGTACTACGTTCTGTTTCTTTTATGTTGACCAACAATGATCGTTTGATGAAATTATTGAAGATTATATGGCCGTTCAATGAAGGGAACTTTCGATGGTCTATGTACAAAGAATGGCAGTTCGATGAAAGTTCTGTTCAACTATTAAACATAGACTCATGTACCTGTAAGGAATGGTCTTGATGACCAGTGATGGTACTGGGCCAAACCATAGAAAAAAGTTAGATACATCTATAAATATGAAAAAATCTGTTTAACACAAAAGAACAACCTTTGCAATCAGACTGGTAAAGCCTTTTAGCTGAATAATCTAATAATTTTGTAGATTTGGCAAGCACTATAGATGTAAGCAGTAACATGCAGCAATCCTTATTGAATTCACAGACTGAGCCCCATTAGTGCCAGCCAGTACAGCATACACTAGGAGTAAGAACATCAATAAAGGTTGTTGTGAAAGTACCAGAACAGCATATCAGAGGAAGCTCCATAGTTGACAAAAGGCAGAGTGCATTAGGACTAAAATATACCCTTCCCTTGGGCAGATTACATTTTTAGATTTTGCCATCTATTTTTT
Source organism: Protopterus annectens (assembly GCF_019279795.1). Taxonomy (NCBI): domain Eukaryota; kingdom Metazoa; phylum Chordata; order Ceratodontiformes; family Protopteridae; genus Protopterus; species Protopterus annectens. The sequence goes on along the minus strand of NC_056741.1, from coordinate 789,523,405 downwards.
TTAAATGCCCTCTATCTATGGTGACACTATGCACCTTACAAATACGTGTAACTGAAATCATCTGGCAATGTGGATGAACTAAGACCATGAGCAGTTAACAAACTTCATCTCTTAGTGCAGGTTTTGATTATCTCAGATTCCATTTTCCTAATGTGTGACTCTGAGCAAGTCACTGAACATGACAGCGCTTCCATATTGTGAAATGGGTCCATGTGGATCAGTCCACTACTCTATCAAGCAAATTATCACAGAGATACAGCTGATAGTTACTACAGAGGACAGGGACTATGAAATGCTAATTAGCTGCTTCCTATAGTCCAGGGTTTAATTCTGTCAACCTCCATGTGTTACTTGGTGACTCTTAGCAATCACCTAACCAGATTGGAAAATTAGGCTATACTCCTTGGTGGTGTTCTGGACCACGTGTATTATGGATCTAAATAAATAATTAAATAAAATGTCTTCTACTCTCTAAACTCATTTAATTGGCATCTTAATCCTCAAGGGAGAAGGCACACCCTATTCTGAATGTAAAGGTATGTTCTGGCATAGAAAAACTGTTCATTGTAGTCAGGAAGTTACCTTTGTCATGGATAAATCTTTTTACCAAGCATTCTACATCTTATGTCCGATGAATTTCTTGATTGCTGTGGTTCACTAAATATTTCTTAGTGGCAGCAGTACAGCTCAGGGTCTATTATATTAGTCCTATTCACACTACATCCAAAAAACAGTCAAATCTTCTAAGCCCTAATAAAATCACAGTAGTCAGAGTAAGGCCCTCATGGGACAGCTAACAGAGCAGCTTTCACCATGAATTGTTGACTACATTATAAGCCAGTGAAGGAATGTTATCAGAAATAAATGGCCTGAAAATGGCATAGGGTAGCTGTAATCTGCACAAGAGCACTGCAATGTGCCTCTGTAATCATGTTTTCATCACTGTAAATGACTTTCTGGCTTTTTAATGATCCTTTCAGCACCAAAGGCATCAGTTTCATCTCTAACATTTTGCAGAAGAGGAAAGACAAAAAGATGACGTTGTCAGTGATTTAATGAGTCTAGAACAGATGTGAAGTGATTGGTTGCAAATTTTGTTTGGACTTATAGGACACATACCAGAGCTGTTCAGCAGAAAAAAAAAAAAAAACAGCAAAGTATACGCAGAGCACACGTAGTTACTGGTTTACAGCTGTTATGGAAAATGCCTTGGGATGTCGGTTTGTATAGTTTTCTCACCTGATGCAGCATTGCAGCATAGCCCTGCCCTGAATTAAAGGGTCAAAAAAAGTTAGGTAGCAACACTGGCAGGTTCACAGGCCTTGTAATTCATAATTAAATTCCACAACACCACAATGGGATGACCTTTTCTGCTCTTGTTTCGTTATTCCTCTCACTTAATGAGAAGCAAATTCATTATTAAAGTGTCACGTATGCTCTCTTCTTATCGTACTGTCAAGCCACAGAGCCATTAACATTCGCTAGGAGAGAACTTGGGCTGCTGGCAGCAGCTGCATTCATTGATCTACTTTTCTTACTGGAAATTAATTTTGAAGCTTTCTTTTTTCATTTTTGCTTCTGCACCACCTAGTAACTTTGCAGTTTCTAGTATGATCCTGTTTTTTTTCTCATGTAACTTTACCACCCCCACAGTGTCTACAGGCAGTGTTATTCCTGTCTTAGGCAGATTAGATACATTCTGTACTTTGCCACCGCTGTTCTCAGACATGTTGAATGGGACCTTTGAAATTTCAAGGAGGTGAGAATCATGAAAGCATGCGCATGCAGCAAATGTCAGCCCAATCAAGCAGTCACTGTTGTTTATTATTAACCTTTTGTCATGGTCACATCCATCTCTAGATTGATCAGGTTATTTTATGGTCAGGTCAGTTTTGTAATTTGCATTCTTGCTGGATTGTCACTGTTTTTACCTTAAGCATTACAGTCTCTTAATCAAGCCTGCTGCTTTTTGCCCTCTGTACTAAGGAAATATGTTGCATAATAAATTTTCTTACAGAATACTTATTTTGTCTGATCGTAACTTTTGCAAAATAAGATACTAACCTTGGACCAGCTCATACTGATATTTGCTTTACAATGTATGTACTTTTGGCATTTGATAAAGTATATGAAGAGCATGGTACCAAACATGTATGAGAAATATTGCATAAAATGAGTGGTCAACACATTGTATGATGCCTAACTTACTTCATGTTACCTTTACTAAATTAAAATGACAGATTTGGTGGGTCAGAAACACTGAGGTAACTACCCTGTTAGTGACTGCATGGCTATCACAGTGCATTACAGGATCCATTGTGGTAGTCCCAGTCCTTTTTTAATTAGGCTGCTCACATATTCATTTGGTTAAACCATGGCTTAGTGGTAAATTGCTTTGTGTATGGTGTGCAGGGTCCTGGGTTTGAGCCTTGCTGAGGCTGTTGGGAGGGTGGCCTAATGGTTAAGGTGTTTGTCTTACAAACGCAAGGTGCAGGGTTTGAGTCTCACAAGGGATAATTGGCTAGGCTTGAAATGGCCCACAAGGGCAGTTAGCTTAGTACTTATCTATGAATATTGCTTTTGGCTGAAGAAGCAGAGATTAAGGGTAGTATTCATAGTCATTACACAAATGCATAAAGACAGTCCATGCTTCCACACCAAAGGAGCAATTCTTAGAGGTCATTTACGCTAACATGCAATGGCCACAAATAAGCAAATGCAGTAATAATGAGAGGCAAATAAAAAATTATGTTAATTTGTGTATGTGAAGTCCTTCTCCTGCCTGTTTATGATTCACAGTCATAATCTGACAGTGTACCTTTCTATCTCATATTGCAAGAAATCTGGACAAAGCCTGTCAAAATGGGGGACAACGGCCCAAAAATAGGGACAGATTTTGAATATTGCTCTGATAAACTTAGAAAGTTGCTAAAGAAACAGGGTTTGTGTTAACATACATTTTCTGAAGGATATGAAGTCTGAAACTAAAATGTATGTCATTATTTGGTGACTTCAGTCCTCAGAGCAACCTAGTGATTTGCCAGAAAACCACAAATTTTATGAGTAACAGACCAAAAACATAAGGCAAAAATCTGGACATTGTGAGAACATTTGGACAGTTGAGAGCTTGATGCATTTCCGTGCCTTCCGCAGATTCATTATAAAAGGTGGAATTGCATCTTCTCTGTTTACTTTGCAGTCCATAAAGATGCTTTCCATTGCTGCTAGTATCGCTGTTTTCAAGTGTGAGAAGCTTGCTTTGGCCGAGCCAATACTGCGTGTGCCCAGTGGTGCTTGCTGCCTAAGAAGGCAGAAATATAAATAGACAATAACATAATTTTGATAATCAGGAGCTACTTGACAGAATTAGAGTGGACAGGGATATTGTAAGAGTCCTAGTGAGGATGTATTGTCTCCACAGGGGTATTGGGGGATACTTGGCCTTCCTATCCCTGTGTATACTAAGGTATGTATAGCCCTCACTATACATGCTACAGTGACCTTCCAGAAACAGACAAGGGGCAGTCTGTCGATCTCACAGGCTTCTGTCTGGAGGATACTTTAGTTGTTTCTCTATGTACTCTTGGCATTTGTGAATCAGTACATCAATTTTCCAGTGTCACCTCAGATTTCATACCAGACTATGTGTGCCTTTTATGGGGTGGCAAGTTTCTCTGAGGTGCAACAGATTGTACCCATGTTGCAATTAGGGCCCCATCTGGTCCATGTGGTGAGTGGTACAATACAAAGGGCTATTATTCCATCAGTTGCCAGGTAGTGTGTCATGCATGAGGATGCATTACCAACATGTGTGCCCAGCATCCTAACAATGCACATGATTCCCATATGTATAACACTAGCTCACTCTACCAACTCTTACTGCATGGTAGGATGGATGCCCAGTAGCCATTTTATTGGTATTTTCTTTTTTAAATTGAAGTAGTTATTTATGTTAAAGCATATTGCTTAATACTAAACCACTTTTTATTTATTTTGTCTTTCCTCTTTTCTCCCTCATTGTTGTTCTTTCAGGTGATACTGGATATCCACTGGAGCCATGGCTCATGACAAAGTGCAGCTGCAGAAGACACTTTTAATATAGCTTTTTCACAGCCCCATATTGTAAACGAGAGGGTCTTCAGCATGTTGAAAAGTTGACTTAAGTACCTATATGAGTCTGCAAGTGGCCTTCATTATTACCAAGCTATTGCATGCAGGATGTTTACTGCATATTGCATACTGCATAATATGATTTTATATCAGTCTGGTGATGGAGTGATCTATGCTGTCACTGCAGCTCCCAGATAACCAGCCAGCAGCAGTAGCAATTGACCTTATGGGGCAGCCTTGTGGATGGCATATGGTTACATAGGTAAAGAGGTGGCATTTAGTCCAGAACTATGGACCATGACATTTACGTTAGTGTTTCCTTTTTTGTAAAAAAAAAAAAAAAAAAAAAACACGTAAGAGTATAACTGATGCATGCAGTGATGTGTGTATTCTATACTGTATGATGTATGGTCTATGTCACTGTTTATCAGATATTCCCTCATACCTTTAAATATTTTTTCTTTATTTCTGAACAGGCACTCATATTATTTTTAACAAAAGTCATGCCTGAGTGCTTACTGAATCCTGTTCCGTGATGTTGTTAGGCATTGCATAAGGAATAAATTGCATTTTTACTGTTTTGCACAACAAGTTATGCTTAGGCGGTATACTTAAGTATGGACATACTGAATCTCCTGAAGTGGTACATTTAATTAAAAGTGTTATTTTAGCATTTAGCATGAGTTCATCTCTTAAAGATGAATGAAAAATTAATCACTTTTTTGTATTATGCAATGTTTACTCAGTTTTAACTGTTACATATTTGAAGTGACTATTTGTTCTCTGTTAAGGTACTGCACATCAGATTATTTCAGTTTGTCATAAACGGTAAGTTTTGTCCTGAGAGTCTTCAACATTTATGCAGTTCTGAGGGTGAAGTGGCAAAAGTGCAAGTTTATAAGGCAGGATACTAGCGTGATCTTTTTTATTTTTAAGCTGCGTTTCTCTTAGTATTTATTTTATTTTCTTGGTAACTGTCATCTGTAACATTGATACTATATAGACCATTAATGGTGCAAGTCATTGCAATCTGAATGTCATGATGCACAACTTGCTTTTCAGATCTCTCATTTAATTGTAAGCTGATGTCATGCATTGTACTACCTTCATACTATTTTTATACACTTTATCTATTCATAGGCATTAAACAGTGGATATAAAAAGTGTACACACCACTGTTAAAATGCCAGGTATTTGAGATATAAAAAAATGGGACCACAATAAGTCATTTCAAAACTTTTCCCAACTTTAATGGGACCTATAACCTATACAATTCAATTGAAAAACAAACAAATCTGTTAGGGGAAAAATATGAAAAATAAAAAACGTACAATAAGCTGGTTGCATAAGTGTGCACACCCTTAAACTAATACTTTGTTGAAGCACCTTTTGATTTAATTACATCATTCAGCCTTCTTAGGTAGGAGTCTATCAGCATGGCACATCTTGACTTGGCAATATTTGCCCACTCTTCCTTGCAGAAGCACTCCAAATCTGTCAGATTGCGAAGGCATCTCTTGTGCACAGCCCTCTTCAGGTCACCCAGCAGATTTTCTATTGGATTTAGGTCTGGGCTCTGGATGGGCCATTCCAAAACTTTAATTTTCTTCTGGTGAAGCCATTATTTTGTTGATTTGGATGTATGCTTGGGATAATTGTCTTGTTGAAAGGTAAAATTCCTCTTCATCTTCAGCTTTCTAGAAGACACCTGAAGGTTTTGGGCCAAAAGTGACTGGCATTTATTTTAGAGCTGTTCATAATTCCCTCCACCTTGATTAAAGCCTCAGTTCCAGCTGAAGAAAAGCAACCCCAAAGCATGATATTGCCACTGCCATGCTTCACCATGGGGATGGTGTTATTTTGGTGATGCAGTGTTGTTTTTGCACCAAAAGTACCTTTTGGAATTGTACCCAAAAAGTTCAACCTTGGTCTCATCAGACCATAACACATTTTTCCACATGCTTTTGGGAGACCTGATATATTGTTTTGCAAATTTTAGCCAGGCCTAGATGTTTTTCTGTATAAGAAAAGGCTTCTGTCTTGCAACCCTACCCCATAGGCCAGATATATGGAGAATAAAGGAGATTGTTGTCATGTGTAGTACACAACCAGCACTTGTCAGAAATTCCCGCAGTTCCTTCAGTGTTGCTGTAGGTCTCTTGGCAGCCTCCCTACCAGTTTTCATGGAGTCTTTTCATCAATTTTGGAGGGACATCCAGTTCTATGCAATTTCACTTTTGTCCCATATTTTCTTCACTTTTTGATGACTGTCTTCACTGTGTTCCATGGTATATCCAATGCTGTGGAAATGTTTTTGTACCCTTCTCCTGACAGATACCTTTCAACAATGAGATCCATTTGATGCTTTGTAAGCTCTCTGCAAACCATGGCTTTTGCTGTAGCAGGCTACTGAGTAAATGTCAGGCAAATCCTACTAGGACAGCTGAACTTTATTTGGGGTTAATCAGTCTCTTTAATTGATGGCAGGTGTGTACCCAAGAAGACTGAATGGGGTAATTAAAGCAAAAGGTGCTTCAACAAAGTATTAGTTTAAGGGTGTGCACACTTATGCAACCAGCTTATTGTACGTTTTTTTATTTTTTATATTTTTCCCCTAACAGATTTGTTTGTTTTTCAGTTGAATTGTACAGGTTATAGGTCACATTAAAGGTGGGAAAAGTTTTGAAATTATTTATTGTGGTCTCATTTTTATATCACAAAAACCTGGCATTTTAACAGGGGTGTGTACACTTTTTATATCCACTGTATATGTTGTTAGAATGACTAAAATTGTCTATGATGTAACTCTATAGAATAGAACTGTCCAGATGTGTACTATATCTTGTGACCTACTTTACCTTCTATCAGTTTATTTTTGTATAGTATTCCTCATGTCACTTATATTGTTTTTGGACTATAATGTATTTGTGTTGTACTGTATGTGGAGCTTTTCTCCCAGGGACTCTGCTGAAAATGGGTTCTGTAGACCCAGTTTGACCACCCTGGTAAACAAATGTCAAATAAATATGTGTATATGTGTATATATATATATATATATATATATATATATATATATATATATATATTTATGGGATCGGTACTGATCCCCGAAGGAACTTTTCACCGAAGCACAAACAGCCGGGCATACTTCCGTGAAAGTGCTTTTTACCGAAAAAGCACTTTCGCGGAAGTATGCCTGCAGCTAGAGAAAGTCGCGGGGAATGACTGTTGTGGAGATCATACTACGGTGTGGTAGTATGATCTCGGAGTGAGAATATTAAAGTAGGGGGTGTGGGGGGCACACCATAAAAGTAGATTTATTGTTTTTTTTTTGTAACTCACTTTAACGAAAGCGCTTTTTCGGTGAAAGCGCTTTCGTTAAAGTGTGTTCGGTGATTGTGGATTCAGACTATTGAACTTTTGTTCAATAGTCCTAGATCTATATATATATATATATATATATATATATATATATATATATATATATATATATATATCTGGGTCTGTATTAGTTTGTAGAGTTTTTAAATTGTCGAACTTCATATGGTCACAACTATATGATCAACAATGTAAAAACTGGAAAAACAACTACGGAAAAGAAACCAAGTTGAATGGAGATCATAGTAAATTGGGTATTGGGAAATGTGCTCTTTTCCCCATTGTAGTGCAATCTTGGAGTTCGTGTATATATAATTAGCAGGGGATGTGGGGGTGCAGCAGGGCTTGCCCACCTGCTTAAATGCTGTTTCTTCCTCTTAGTTCTTTTTTGATATTTTAAACTGTCAATCATATGGTCTCAACTGTATGAGTTTTGACAAATTAAAATTTTCGACCAACTAACATAAATCCATATAGCTCTTTATCTCTCTATTTATAGATAGATAGACATCATCTACACACACACACACACACACACACACACACACACACACACACACACACACACACACACACACACACACACACACACAGACAAATTTACATAATCTAATCTGAGAATAACAAGCCAGAGTGAGATATAATAGAAAGTGTTTCCACCATTGGAAGGCCTAGCCTGCATTTCACAAACATTTTGTGTGTAAGTCTTAAATCAAATTTTTGTCACAGACAGATATTATAATGACATTTTATTCTGGATATTACTGTGTGGTAGATTTACTCTCTTTTACATGTAACAGGCTTGCTTTGTTTGATCTTTTATGTTTTTTTCCAATGGTTAATTTATTTATTTTTTTTCTTGAGTGATTCTTAAATACACAGTGAATTTCTTGTCTTTGTCTTTTCTGATAAGACTCCAGGCCTGCATTAACTACATGCACTGTTGATGACTCTCGGTCTGGTGAGGAAAGTAAACCTTTATTTTTTTTGTCTGTGAGTTGTTTAAACTGATAGAGCTGCTTTCTGTTTTACTTTCTCCATTTTATTTTCTATTTTAAGAAATCTGCCTGGCCTGGTGTTTTTGTTGTAAGTGGGAGATAGACACTTAAATTATCTAGGTTGCACATTTCACGTTTTTTTCATTGATTAATTTGTTTCTTGATTGATACAAACTGAATTTCTGGGTCTTTGTCTTTTCTGATAAGACCTGAAACCTACATAAACAACAAGCACTATTGGTGATTTTTTGCTAGTTATTTTCCCACCAACTCTCCCATTCCTTGATCCGCTTTTTAAACCTGGTGATTTTAAGCTCCCCACCTTTACTGTAAATTGAGCTCTATAAGCTCCTCCCGTTCTGCACTGCTGTTGATATCTTGAATTATTTATTTGCCTTTCCTTGTACTTATTTTGAAAATAGTGCATTCTGCCTCTCAGTGTCTGTTCTGCTGATTTACTTGCTCTGAATTCATTATCTAGCTAGCTGGTGCCTGAATTATGTAGTCTCTTTTTGCACTCTAGCAAGCACTTTTCTGTGTTTTTACATCAAGAGGTCAGTGGATTTTCCATCTACTGGCACTGGGTGGTAGCCTGGTCTGTGCCAGTTGGGGAAACACTTGAGATTTTCTGCATGTAGTTGTTTTATTGGCTGGAAGGCTTATTAATCAGCTTATCTTGTTTTCAGTGCCTTTATAAATTCTGTAAAATTGAGTGGCTCATTGCTCATTTCCACAAAGCAAAGTACTTTTCTTAATCAAATTTTATAAGCTGATTAAAGTACACTGTGTATCTGTATCTTTAAGTTTGTTTGTGGTAGCATTTCACCCCGGACACTCCTTTACTGTGCTTGTTCTTTAGGAGGACTGGGATTATTCATCTAGTTGCAGTAGGCATTTACCTGGTCTGTCTGAGCTATGAAGCACACAAAAGTGCTCTAAGTGTAGTCGTTGTATTGGCCACAGGCTTTAGTCAGTTTTCTGTATTTCCAGTACTGATATAAATTTGGTACATTTGCATGGAGCTTTCCACTGTGCCAGTGCTCTGTACTGATGCAAACATCTGGAAACATTGCTTATTTTCATTATACTGTGAAAGGTTACTGCAGTAGTTACCTTATTATAGCATTCAGGACTATTGCTGCTTAGAGAGCATCTGATTTGAAACTGTTAAGCAATCACTGGTTAGGTTAGCTACATATTTCACCATGTAAGCACACTTCCCTCATCCTGTTACAAACACCCTCCACTCCTATCTTTTCAAATACTCATTTAGAACCTGCAACCATTGATGGGCTCTTTCCCGCTATCTCTGCATCCAGATTAGTGCACATGGGTATTCTGAGGCAATGTAACAATTGCCTTATAAAAACTAACAACCACTTAATTCTTGAACAGACAAATACAGTATGTGAGAGATGTACTTACACAATGACATTGGAGGCTAGACTCTCACATACAGACACAAAAAGCAAGAAACAGGTTGTTAGCAACTCACACACATCACTCACTGCACCCACAAAGGACAACACATAGAACCAAATATGCGGAGGTGCTCACATGTAACTTACCCAAACCTCAAAAGCCTCTCAGGTGCAGTCCTCAGAAATTCTGCATGTACACAAACAAGACAATTCCCATAACAACACATAAATCAACATCTCATTTTGTCTCAGCTACCAAGCTCATAAGGCGAAACACTCCAAACCTAATATTCTGGTCATAGTAGGCTCCATTGTGATACACGCTGATGTCCCTCTTACTAGACTGGATAAGGGGAAGGTTACAGTTAGTTGACTGCTAGGGGCCAAGATTTGCCAGATCATACAAGCACTGAGGTCACTTACCCCTAAGTACCAGTATGGCTCAGTCATAGTCCATGTGGGTGTGAATGACCTGAGACATACCTCCTTGGACTATATTAAGAAAAACACTATTGCTATCAGAATATGTGTTACATGCAGGTATGAGCATAGCACTGAACAGCATTCTACTGTCTCTACTATCTACTATCTCCAAGGATAGTGCCACAATACCAGGAGAAAATTATCAACTTTAACAATTGGCTTAGCTACTTGTGTCATTCCAAAGGGGTCCAATACTTGTCAGGCTGGAAGAACATAGGTGATAGGCCACACTGCTTTTCCATGGATGGTCTTCACGTGTCACCTCTAGGCTTCTGGATATTAGCCAAAACATTATTCACACCTGTAGTGCCTTTTTTAGGCATTGCCAAATAGACAGACATACCTTCCAGCATACCAAAAGCTACTTAGGACAGGCTAAGGGTGTTACTGCTCAATGTTAGGAGCCTCAACAAGAAACTGCACTCCCTGGAAGCTCTCCTCACTCTAGAGAATGGTGACATCTGTACAGTTGCTGAAACATGGTTAGGAGCCATGGAAAGCACTCCAGCAGTGCGTGGATATAATGTCTTCCACACATTCTGACTATCCATTGAACATGAAAGAGCAAAAGGCTAAGGTGTATCTATCTAGATAAAGGATAAGCACACCTCACAACTGGTAAACAATATGCCATGTTTGAGTTACTCCATGTCCAACTAACCATGGGAAAAATCTATTGCCATATTTCTGCTAGCTACAGGTCCCCACAATGAACCAGGAAACCCATATATCATACCTGAAGTTAATAGAATCACTTACTATCCAGCCCAATACCATACTCATGAGTGATTTTAACTACCCCACCATTAATTGGGAGGCATACATGAATGACCATTAACACACACCAAAGATTTCTTGACTTTGTAAATTCAAATGCCCTGGAACAGCTAGTTTCCACTCCCACTAGGGAAACACATATCTTAGATCTGATGCTCACAAATATGGGAGAGTGCTGCACCCCCTAGTGTTATGTCCTCACTAGTAATATAAGATCACAAAGCAGTCTCCCTTAAAATAAAGGTAAAACTAGTTCCCCAACTAACCCCCAAAACTTTAAGAACTTCTCTAAGCTAAATTACCTCTATTAAGGGATGGAATGGCCAGTTTCCAAGCTCCTCCAAATCCAGAAAACACAGAAACCTATGCAAAGGTATGCATAAAAGCCCTATATGACCATATAAACAACTGCATAAAAACATCTGTACCAAACTGAAATAAACCCAGGTCAAACTGCAAAAACAAGACACCCTGGTGGACCCCTAGTATTAATAGGTTGTGCAACAAAAGAAAGAAAATCTGGTTGAGAAGTAAGAGGGATGTGCACAGCAGAGAAATAAGTCCCTCATTAGCCTAAACAAGCAGATCAGGGAACTAGTCAAGTCTTTGAAAGCAGACGTTGAGGTAAAAATAGCCTCCAAAGCTAAAGATAACCATACAGAATTTTTCAGTTATTTCCGCAATCTTAAGGGCAGCACCAACAATGTGTGGAATTAGTTGTACATGGCATCACCTATACTCAGCCAGAGGACAGCAAATCTACTGGCTGACAAATTCAGCTCAAATTTCCCCTCCTCATATTTTCTGTTTCTCCCAAAAAAATACCCTTCACCACTCCACCGCCTATTATCACCAGAAACAGGTTGCCACTGTGCTCTTTGAAGTTAAAAACACAGCTTCAATGGGGACTGACAATATACCAGGTTGTCTGTTAAACAGCTTAAATCAGAACTTATCAGGCCCATTAGGATCTCTATTTAACCACAGCCTCTGGACTGGCTTTGTCCCGATAGAGTGGAAGACAGCAACAGTCATCCCTCTGCATAAAGGGTGACCAATTACTGATCTGGGAAAGTACAGACCTATAAGTTTGACTAGTCTTATATGAAAGGCCACAGAAAGAATAATCATAGACCTTATAAATTATGTCATAGATGACCCCCAAACACTATACCTAAACCAATTTGGCTTTGTCAAGGGCAGGTCATGACTACTGAATGTGGAGGATTCCTTTGAGAAAGTCACTAAGGCCATGGATGAGGATAAAGCAGTACATACTGCCTACTTCGACCTGGGCAAAGCATCTGACACAATTCCCCACTCAGGTATTATAAATAAACTCACAAATTTGGAATAAATCCCTCTATCACCAGATAGCTAGCCAATTGGCTCATGGACAGGATACATAGTTAAAGTGGGAGAATGCAGATCCAGCAAGAGGCCATTTACTAGTGGTATGCTAAAGGGCTCAGTACTGGGACCACTCCTGTTTGGAATATACTTCTTAGAAGTCAAGGCAAATGTGGAAGGCCTCTGGATGACAAAGTCTGCTGACAGCTGCAACCTGGGGGCAATCATTGAATCCCCTGGTGATGTATCTTTCAGGAAGGTCTAAATAAGACAAGCAATTGGTGCCAGAACCATAACCTAAAGCTAAATGCAAAAAAAGCATTATCATACCCTTTGGGAAGTCAAATACCCCTGCCAATTACAACATCAATAGCACACCCCTTAGAGCAGATTTAGAGGTGAAAGATCTAGGTACACAGTTAGATAGTAGCCTGAACTTTTGACAACCATGTGTCCACAGTGGTAAGAAAATCCTTTTATATGACACAACTTATAAGTAAAGGTATAGCATCCAGATCCAAGGAAATTATAGTCCTGCTGTACTCAGCCCTCATTAGACCAATAATTGAGTACAATGTACCATTTGGCAAGTGCTTGTCTAGGCACTTACAGCAGCTGGAGTGACCTCAGAGTTTCATTACAAAAAAATATACAGGGTGTAAACAACATGAGCTGTGAGGATAGACTAAAAGCTCTATGCCTTTACTCAGTCTCCTACTGACTATTAAGGGGTGTCCTATGCCTAATCTACAAGACAGTCACAAATCCAGCCCTGATGGAGCTGCTATACATCTGTAAGTCAAACAGCATGAGGGTCACATGATCTAGGGTTCTAAACTTGCTCAGCAACTCAAAAAAAAAAAAACATGCAGGAGAGACAGATATGTGTCTCAGAGATTGCCTCTTCTTTGGAACAGGCTTCCTATTCACATTAAGCAGAGCCCTTCCCTAGCCCTCTTCAAATGCAGTTTGGATCAATGGGTGGGGAATCACAAATTCACAGCTAGGGTAGTGCCTATGTCCCTTATGGACAGGAGCAGTCTGTAAGATAATTCATGCACAGGCACAAATCCATGCCATCCTCTTGCCCCTAAGGGACATATATTGGGTAAAACTGGGTAATATTGGCTAGACTTGTAAAGGCCCTAAAACCATTAACCTAGTAATCTCCTATGAATCTATGAACCTGTAAAGATGCTAACATTTTTTTCTTGTTTAACAATGTCTAGGAATCAACTGGCTAAAGTGCTGGTTCATGTAGTTACTTGTGGCTAGAGAGACAAAAAGAGGGATGATTTTATTGTCCTACTAGATGCTTCTGTAAACCTGTATGAGAGTTTGGTGGCCTACTATGAGTATCCTGAAACAGAAAGGGGGAAATAAGAGAAGAATTCCTATCAAGGGAAGTTGTCTAAACAGCTACAGGTGATAAACCCAAACAAGAGAGCAGTGATAATTCCACAGGATGGGGAAGTGGGTAACCCCACCTGCCTAAACAGTAGCGCTACAAGCTTTCATCGGGACAGAAATAAAGATCTTATTGTAAGCTTTAGTGGTGTATCAGCAGTTTACAGATACTTAAAAGAATATCTGTATTTTAGAGTAACTAAGATATGTGCAAATTCCAGCAACAGACAAGGAGGTAATGAAAAGAAGTGCTCTTAGAAGATAGGCTCTGGCATATTCAGGAATTAAAACCATACAGAAGAGTACAAAAAGACAGCTTGACATTCCAAAGGAATAACATGATTAGTTCCTCAAGACTGCCCACAATATACCCACTGGACATCTGGAAATTACATGCCATACCAAGAGTTTAGCCAACAGTCTTTTTTTCAGGTTTTGACCCCTGTCTCCTTCACATGGATTGAGATGCTCTTAATCAACCCGTTGACTCACCTCTGCTCCTGGTATTAGAACAGATCATTAAATGTACTTGTTAACCTTCCACGGTGGTGCAGCGGTAGCGTTGTTGCCTCACAGCAAGAGGTTCTCCCGTTCGATTCTCGGCTGGAGTGTGAGGAGTGCCTTCTGTGTGGAGTCTGCATGTCCTCCCCACGGTTGGGTGGGCATTCGAAAGACATGCATAAATGGGCGTGCCTTTGTTGAAGGTTGAACGTTGAGCTGGCACCATGGTGTTCATAAAATTCTACTGCCAATCATTAGTGGACCGGAGTTCCGCTGTGGTGACCCCTAACTGGGAAAAAGCCGAAAGACAAACAACAACAACATTAAATGTACTTGTTATCTTTTTAAAAGTGGTATTAAAACTTGCTAATTTAAACCTGCTGGAACATACACAACCAGGATATTCTGCCATTTGTCTTCCAAAATAAAGCTATTCATTCCACATGTCCCCAAACTATTATTTAATTTGAAACACTAATCAGAACCAACCAGCTGAAGTATATTTATAAAGTATATTTTTCATATTTTTCTCCTATCATAACAACATTCCATATTCTTTTTATTAAACATCATTCAATTTTCCCTTTGTAGACTGACATTGACCAATAGCAGGTGAGATATGCAACAATTGTAGAGATTTGGGGATAAAAACAAGTAAAATAAAAATATTTGGATACCTAAAATTTTTACCATTATTAATCACATTTAAGTTTTTAATGTTTGAGGTGAACCTCAAAGAGTGGTTTTCCACTGTAAAAAGAAACTCAAAACTTTAACACAAAATAGTGGGAATGTCGGCAAGTCTTATAAAATAATAATAAGCAGTATAAAGTACAAATGGCTCTGTAGGAAAAACAACAGTACAACCGAGGTTCTGGTAAGGTAAAACAGCCAAAACCGAGATGAAAAAATACTTTAATGAAAAATAAAATAGGAAGTGAACAAATCATTAAGCGCTTTGATCCCACTTGGGGGACTTCATCAGAATACTATGACACAGCTTAGCATAACACAATCTAAGGTACTGGACTTGAGATAAAATGCAAACACAATGGAATCATTTCTAAAGGCACTATGTATTATAACCATCGTAACATGAGTAGTCATCCAGTTATGTGGCAGTCAAGGCTGACAATGGTTATTTTTGTAATTTTAACAGATGTTATGGGCAAAACAGTAGACAATTTAAATGAACCTGAAGCTTTTGTTTTTACCGACTGGATCAGCAAAACTTTTTCTTCTATGGACATTAATCAAGGTTTTCCCCTTGCAGGTGAGCTTAACGTTCGGAATTTTGAAAGAAATTATCGGCGGCTTTTAAATACAAAATCTGTTAAAATTAAGTGGGTTGCAAATAGAAAACTCTTATTTAAGGGAATGTTTGCAAAACAGAAGTGTACCACAGGGCTTGAGGATTTTTAGGTTCCCTAATGGTTTGCACAGCTCTGATCAAATGTACCCTCAATTTTTGAACTTGTTCAACCAACATGGGTTTGCGTTAATTGAACTTATTATTAAATGGAACAACAAAATGATCAATAAATTGCTTACTGAAGTTGAAAAGCTTAATGAGTTAATGCAAAAAGATCTGATATTTGAACTACATAGTTCTACATTTTTAATGTTGTTTTTCTAGGATTGATAATAAATGTGATGTTAATTTTTAAAAAGAAGTATAAAAAGTTACAAAGGGATATGGAACAAAATAACAATAAAATAGCATCGCCCAATCAGAAAGCCACATATTTTTCAATAAATGAAGGAAACATTGGGGACAACAAGGTTTTCATTGATGACCCAAGGGATGGGGAGGAAAGGAACCACACTAATACAAAAGAGTACACACATCCGACTATGGGAATAGATCAGATTAACATTAATCAGGATTTTCCACCACTCCAGAGATCAGAAAGACTGGGCAATCAACAGGCACAAGTCAGGGACATGGGGCCCATCGATTGGTATCCAAATGGGTGTTACAGTTTCCCATGGAACAAGAGCAGGAACATGAGCAAGGGGTATAAGGGCAAACACAGAATGAAATATTAGAAAGATCAGTTCAGGTTAGTTATGACATAATTCTTTTAACTAAGAACGGATTTCATATTTTTAACTATAGTCACCTAGCCATTATGTCTGATTATTTTAACCTTTTAGAAAAAAAGATTTTAAATTTATACCAGCCAGAAAAGCAGATATTACTAACATTATTCTTGAATTTAAGTTATATTTAAGAAAATTGAACCTAGCCTTATTTTTTGTTAAATGGCAAGGAATGCGTGACCACAGAAGTAATGATTTTAAACTTAGGTGAAATAATGTTTTTGACCCCTCGAACACACCCTATGCTGGTTGCTTTTGAAAAAGGAGTTATTGAGGATATTTATGAGTTATATAAAAATCAAAACAATAAAAGAAAATATAATTTAAATAAGAAAGAAGCTGAATTATTAAAGGTACTGACTAAGGACAAATCTATCAGAATCATGAAACCAGATAAGGGAGGGAGATTAATGATTTGTGACACCATTGATTATATTAACACTATGTCCAACATTTTACATAATTCAGAATTTTATGTCACTGTTTCTAGGAATGAAGTTAACATAGCCTATAGAAACATAAACTTTTTTAGAAGAACTTTTTTTAGAGAATAAAATTACTTTGGAGTTATATCATTTTTTAAAAAGTAGATAGACCTTATATTCCTCCCATGTTTGAAATTCCCAAAGTTCACAAAGACATGGTAAACCTTCCAAACAGCCCCATTGTTTCTGCTAGTGGTTCCAAAACTCACCCATTAGGTGTAAATGTAGACAGTCAAGAACCTCATTTGTTGAAAGATTCATGGGATGTTTTAAGGAGGTTGATGCCAAACATTTGAGAGGAGACTGTGGCTTTATTAAATATTAACATCATAGATCTTTTTAACGCCAGTCCCACTGTAGAGGGATTACCACTCTTCCTGGTCACCTTAATTGATAGTGAATTTTTATCAGCTGAAAACATTGGAGTTTTATTGAATATAGTTGATCTAGTGCTTAACAATAATTTTATTTATTTTGAGGATGAGGTTTTTAAACAAATTAGGGGAGTAGCAATCGGGGCCTCGTATACTATCTATACTAATGGAGTTTTACTGGCTTGGGAAAAAATAAGATTTTTTTCTTCTGATTATTTTAGATTTATGAAATTGTATTTAATATATCTGGATGATATCTTTATTTTATGGACAGGATCAGATGAGTTAGTGGAAGAGTTTAGTGATTTCTTTCACCACTCTATTTTTTAATATTTACTCACACTTTAATACAAAGATTATTAATTATTTATACATGCAAGGAGAACATACAGGGGCTGGTTTTAAAACAAAGATCTTTAAGAAACCAACTTTCAGCAACTCATACTTGCATTATACCAGTCTACACCCCTTTGTTTTTAAGCAAAGCCTATTTAGAGGGCAGCACAAAAGAGTTGTGAGAATGACACACTGAAGTTAATGTTCATGGAAAGAGAATATCCAGAACCTATGTTTCAGGAAATCATTAGTGAAGTGATGAGGTCATGGGGAACTAAATTTACACCCCTTTTAGGAGAAAAACTAGTTTATGCACTAATGAATAACTTGCAGCATCAGAGTAAGATACAGGTTTCTAGAGGGCTTGTGTTGTTGGCTACAATGAATTATCAAGGACATTAAGAATATAATAAAAGTCAACTGGAAATTTATGAGGGGTAGTGATGAGATAGTTAAAATTGTAGGTAATGAACCCCAGTTCATTAATAAGACTCTTTTAAATTATAAAAAAATATTGGATGGAACCAGCATATAGAGGGAGGAAAGTGATAATAAAGAAACACAGAAGTTTGATGCTTGTAAGCAATGTCCCTGGATTAATGAACAGGGCATTATTAGTTTAAAGAATTGTTTAAACTCCACTATTCATTTTGTAAAAGGCAACTGTGCATAAAATGGTATTGTGTATTTGGCAAAGTATTTGGGATGTGATGGATTCTATATAGGTAAAACTGAGAGGGCATTAAGAAAAGGAATATATGAACCTAACTATGACATTAGTAAAAAGAATGTTAGCAATGTCCTCTCTAGGCACATGGAAAGTTGTAATAAGTATAACAGATTTTTGTCTGGCATTTTGGAA
Organism: Protopterus annectens; assembly: GCF_019279795.1. Lineage (NCBI taxonomy): Eukaryota > Metazoa > Chordata > Ceratodontiformes > Protopteridae > Protopterus > Protopterus annectens. Next base: position 789,504,820 of record NC_056741.1, on the reverse strand, counting down.
ATAGTAGAAAAAGATCACAGGGGGAATCACTGGGAAAACCTTTTTGAATATTTGTGGCAACTTAGGCTTAGTGTAGCAATGCCACCTGGTTTAAATGATAGCATTATTTTGCATCCTGAACTTAAGCTTATGGCTATGAAGTTATAATGTTTGGGATTGATTTTTGAAGTTTTATACACTTCTTTTTTATCTTCTTTACATCTATTACTGTACCATTTTAGTAGTTTTAGGTATTTAGATAGTTGCTTGTTTGTATATGTATTATAACAGAAACATTTTTTTAAATCCAAAAATCACCAACAAACTCTCTCAAAAAATGTAAAACAACTAAACAAAAAATACACAAACAATAAAAACGTTCACGAACGTCCAAAATTTTATTAGCAAACAAACATAAAGTAATTGGTAAGCACTTTCATTCCATACACAGAACTTCATCAGATCAAGTTACTAATGATTAAAAGACCAAATAAATACACTTTTAAAATCATGTGACTTCAAGCCTTTAATGAGTTAACCCTTTCCTTTTCAAAACTACCTTATAGTTCTGCCTAACATTTATTCCAGATGAACTACAGGCATTTAATCTTAAATGCCAACAATATTATTTCCAATCAAACTCATCTTTGGCTTCCAGTCTAAAAATCATAATTATTTACCTGATCAATCACAGAAAATTTAAAACACTTTATCTATTTCCATGAAATATGTTTGCTTTACATGTCTTGCCAAAGCATTACTTAAATCAAGGACTTCTACTGCACATAAATACTCATAAATCCTTTTACAAAATTCTTAAGCAGTTCTCCCCACATATAATGCAGATCACAGTTCGCAAAGTGCAATATAAACAACATACTTTGATTTACAATTAAATTCACATAACAATTTTATCTCATTATTTCTAGCATTTACTTTAATTTTATCACCTTCGTGTAGGTGGGTTAAATTTAGTCAGGTTTCTTATTTGTATTAATGTTTATTTTGACAGGGGTTGTGGTGAGTAAAGGCAGGGAGATGATCACTCAGAGTGTTTGGGAGAGTAACAGTTTCAGATATTTTGTTGAGGCTGGATACTAGAATCCAGTCTAAGATGGAACCACTGTTGTTGTCCTTATTAGGTCTGGTTGGGGAATTGATGATTTCTGTGAAGTTAAATAGATTAATATTTTAGGAGGGGAAGCTGGAACTGAGGTTTAGCCAGTTGATATTTACATCGCGTAGGGTGACAGTTTCATTGTTAAAATTAGTATGCAAGGATATCTTCTAATATGGCTATGTTGTTGCCAGGAGGTATATAAAGAACTGTGATGTAGAGATTTTTGCAGCTGTTCATTTTTAGGAGCGAAATAAGAATTTTGGCATTAGAAATTTGAGGAACAGAATTTGTATATGGAACTATGTTATAGGTGATAGGAAAAATTAGTGCTACACCACCTCCTTTTTTATGAGGCCTTTCATATCTTATAGATTTGAAAGTCTGGGGGGAGAAATTTTGAATCTGTAATGGATGGTTTTAGCCAGGTCTAGGTGTTAGCAATAATATCTGATTGATTATGAGAGAGCCAAGCATGAAAACTTGAAATGTTGCAAATGCTTTGGAGATTAAGGGCTACAAGATATAGTTCTTTGTGAGAATTATTGTTGTAGAGAGGTATGGAAGGGTTAGTAGAGGTGGACCCTGGATTGTATGTCACTGCATAAAGGTACATTAGTGAAGTTAATTATGTATGCAAGTAACTTTTGTTTTATTTATTTTGTGGTATACCTGAAGATAGTTGGGGGTATTGTTTATTTGGGTAAAATGGATTTTATTTGTTATAGGGATAGTTTTCACTTTGTATTGGAAGAGTGGATTTATTTGGTAGAGGCTTGGACATGGGATGAGAGAGTGAGGATGTGTGTGTGCTTGGTGAAAGCATGGCTGTAATTGGAGGGGTGAGTTTGATAGTAATGAATAGAAAGGATATGGCTGGATGAGCTATTAAATAAGGAAGGTAGTGAGTGTAGGGTACCAAGAGATATATATGGGTGCTTAGCGAGAGGTATGGGAAAGAAGATGGAGTTCAACAGTAAATAAAGCAGTATGAAGGGAATATGATCAGTCTTAGATAAGAAGGCAGATGATGGATAAAAGTAGGTAAGTAAGTTGGAAGGTAGAAGTATGATAGGAGGGAGTAGGGAAGGGTATGGTTGATTGGATGGAAGGAGGGAATGGTTATGACTGGATGCAGGAAAAGGGATATAGAGTAAATCAAGTATAAGTTTAGGTGTAGTGTGGGTTAGTGGGATTTGGGGGGTAAGATAGGGACACGGAGTGAGCCCAAGCGAAGCAAGGGGACATGGAGCGGGTAGAGCTTGACCATGAATGAACCTAGGACTACCGTAAGTTAAAATGCAAGTAGTTCAGATTAGTAAAGCATTTTCAGAATTGCACAAAGCACTTTGAAAACTTAAGTTATATTTGATAGGGAGAGACCCCCTTCCTGGAGTATGCCTTCACTTCATTACTGCTTTTATTGAGTTGTCCATCATCTATTAGAATTGACTGTATAAAGATTTAAAGTCTTATGTTGCAACTATAAGGAGAGAAAACACAAACACAGGTTCACCAAGTGGTGAGGGTCAACTGTAGAATTATATTAAGACCACTAAACTAATGACTAGAGGGTGTACATAGTTATACCTGAGTGGAACAATAGCGGAGCCATCTTCAGTAGTGTGCATGGCACTTTCTGCTACAAGTCTACTTACTTGGAGCACAAAGTAAGTTAGTTAAGAAAAATGTACAATATTTAAGGTATGTGTCAGGTTCTCTAATCAGAGCATGATCCAGTCCAAAGAGAGGGTGCCCCACACAGGATTGAAACAGGGGAGACTAGAAGCTTTGAAGAGAGGATAGAGGAGATTTAGTTAGGGAGAGTCAATGAAACTGAACAGCTGTTTTTCCATGCAAGAATACTGAACAAAACTCATTCCCCCCAGTACAGCTCTTTTGATTGTGCACCTTTAACTCCTAGTGGGCGTGGCTTGAGCCTTTAAAAAATAAAGTTATCACCTTACAATTCTAACAAATACTCATTGACATAGGTCAAATATCAATACAATTGTGTTTGCCATCATGTATGCTTCAAGATAAAATATTTTTAAACCTTGTATGTAGCATGGTTTTGGAATTATTAATGCAAATATGAACAAGCAATATTTGACGCCTAGAGGAGCAGTAGGAGGTAACTGCAGATGCACCTGGAGGCGTCACTCAGATGTAATGAGTTGGAGCTGTAAAACAGAAAATGCCAATCCCACTTTTAATATAGGAGAGTTTCAGTGATAAAATAAGACTACAGTGATAGTAAGTGATAAATATAAGGAGCACTGCCTCACTACATCCCTAGCCTGTTAGCCACCTTTTTAACATTCATGAACGCTATCGACAAGCATGAATATTCAAGCTACAGACGGCCTGATGATAAAGCTTAAATAGTCTAACTGTGGATATTCACAACCTTTCTTTTCATTACAGCAGTAACTGTATCATCTTAAAACATTTTTATACTAGTGATTTATGTAGGGTGATTTTCCACAGGGTTAGCTTATTGGCAATGCCAGATATGCCTTGGAGCCATGGCTTATGAAACCAATAAGAAACAAGGAGATTATGGCAGAGGATGCATACAGCACCACTCTGTCACAGACCTGAATCATAATTCTGGGTGAGCTCATCACAACTACCTCATCTGTCTCTACATTTATGGCATCCCCCAGTGAAACTAAATGTAGAAGGAGGTGTAGAGGTACTAGTTCTGTGAGATATAGATAGTGGATTTTAACCTCCTGTAGCGGGCTTCTCCACCAAAAGTGGAGAAGGACCAGCCATGAGAATGGTAATGACTGTAATGGGTGGCCACACATTGACATCTGCAGCATGCAGACTTCTGATACTGACTTTCCATTATGCTATTTAACTGGGCCAGGAATTTGTCATGCAGACCACATTCCACCACAACCAGCTCAGCTGTGACTGCATTGGTCTTTGCTTGTTTCTTTATAACAGCCCTGCACAAATAGTGAATGGTGGCCATAGAGACACTCAGATCGGGGGGGGGGGGAAGTACCCATGGTGTTGCCAGCCACCAGCATGTTAACCCTTGTTGCCCTTCCAATGCTCAATGGAGCTGGCAGCAATCAAGCTCCTTGTGCTGATATGTTAGCCAGCTACTATCATACTGTGGCTTCCTAGGACAGAAAGGTAGATTATACAGGCACAAGAGCAGTGTCCATAGAAGGGGGGGGGGTATGGCCATCACATTACCCATATCTACAACCATCGCTATTACCCATGACTTTGCTGGAATATGGCTGCCATCATCATCATTGGTCTAAGATGGTTACCTAACATCAGACATACCTACATCCACTATGGAGGAACCCAACAAAGCAGCACCTGTGAAAACACATAAGCATAACCAAGCATATGAACTCCCTCTTCACCAACACCCACAGCCTAGTGTAGATAAATCTCTATAACAAAGTGCTATGGAAAACCTAAAGTTAGCATACATAGAGCAGAGTGATGCTGTAGCTGTAGTTCTGAAGTGCCTGTAACAGCAAATGAGCCATGGTTGTTAGTTGCATTGTCTTGAAAATGTTAAGTAGTACAGACTATCCCACATGCTAGGTAATACCCATTGCATCACCAACTGATACTCAAAGTGCTGCAAGAAATTCTACTCCCAGGTTAGGTACCCCACTATGGATCTTTGAGCTGTCTGGTGCCCCAGTCAGAGATATCAGTCAATGGTGATACTGTTGGCAAACTACCAACTGTGGCACCTCATGCTTTTGCTGGCTGGGTTGCCTAGTAACAAGCATTGGGAATCATGTTGGTGAACATTCTTTGAACCCACTCATGGGTTCTATTGTGGCCACCAACTGCACTGGCTAGCTCTCCCAGGTCCTGCCATACATGGTCACAAAAGGCCTGATTTGATCTAACTTTCTCAGGAATTATTAAGCATGCTCAAAGATGGCATGCAGCAGGATGTCACTTTCTGCTTTCTTCCTGTGTAAGGCATGTCTACATGCAATCATAAAGATGTATATGAGTAACCTGGTGGCATGTAATACATGTTATACTCATACCTCAGGACCACACAAATATGCCTATTATTCTCATGGCCTGTGCTACTTGCCACCTACATTGTGGCACAAGCTGCCAAGTGTGGGTGCCAGCCTTTTTGTATCAGTCAGTATAGAATGGTTTTAGGTCTTGCACTGACACAGCAGGAGACCACATTACCTTGCATAAGAGACCATGCAGAATTACAGGGACATCTGGAGCATCTTGTGTTCTGTATGTCTATGGTCCACAGCAGCACACATACTGCCTCTACCAAAACTGTGGATGGATACAAGTTTTTTCAGGGTATCATGTCTGTGCCTTGAACTGTGGAAGGGCCACAGGCCCAGCTGTGCAATTAACATCCATTGCATGTCAACCACCATTACAATGACATATACCGTGAATGTCAGCTACAGTATGTCTTCCCCTGTATTGCTGTATTACTCATTAGAAAGCTGTGCATGTGCAGCCCAGTAGCAGGATGAACCTACTACAGGATATCCCTCAGGATGTCAGTGCCATCCCACAGTATTGAACTCATAAGGTACCCTGTGTGGATGGATGTGTGTGGATATGGCCTCAACAACCCCAGGCTAGAAATACAGCACCATTTCACACATGTAGTAACAGGCATCCCATAAATGCTACGTAGGACTTGAGATTATCATTTCCTAAGTACTCCATTAAACGGCCAAGACATTTCTGCTTGCTTCAAACCCTCATGGAGCATTACCAGGCCAGCAAACTTAGGCATTGATACTTTAGGTCCCCTTTCCACCTGCAGCTATGAAAATACATGCACTGTTCCCACTGCTACAGTTAATCACAGGTGTGATTCAAAAAGGTGCATGGATGCACCACCCATAGTGATCACACCATTCAGCACTGTGGGCTATACGTTCCCTCTCAATGACACTCCTAGTAGATGCAGGTTATGGGTATCCTACCAGAACAACAAAAACAACAGCAACAATAATGTATCATACTACAATATATATGTGTGTGTGTGTGTGTGTGTGTGTGTGTGTGTGTGTGTGTATATATATATATATATATATATATATATATATATATATATATATATGTATGTACACAATATATCATACTACAACTTATAAAGTGCAATATTCTAAGCAATCACAATGTGAAGTCACAGTCTTGCAATACCTGCTAGTATAATATTGTCTAATGTCTTCCTATCCAATTGTGGTAATCTATTGTGTTGTTAATATTTTAATTATTACTGTATGTGCATTAGTCTTACTTTCATTCAAACTATGCGTTTATTGTTATGTCTTGCACAAAGATCAAAGCAACGTAATTTCTTTTAGCTTGCACTGCTGTGTATATCTGATCGACAATAAAGTTTACTTTGACTTTGAAACTATATGTACTGTGTGACTGTCCTCTCAGCAGACAAAGCTATACTATGTAAATGCCTGCTGAGTTATGTCCACTAGACTGATGTAACCCTCCCTTGGAGAACACAATAGGATATATGGCAGCATATTCCAGATGCATACAATTATACCGAACTTAACACATAAGGGATATCAGCAGTCAGTTAATACACACAGTCCTCAGTCTTAAAGTGGGTGTAGGTGTCCCATGTAATACAACACATATCAAAACTTTCAGTGTGGTACTTAAACTTCTCATTACAGAATTTGCAAGTGTCTTACTATGTCACAGCCCCCTGTACATGTCTATATACCCCAGACAGAATTCACCTGTTGTAAGCTATACTCAGAAACCCAACCACTTCCCCAAAATTATTAAATATAGGTCAACAAGCAGCATATACCTACTGTACATGTACACATTTCCACAAGTATAAAGGCACTCTGCTGCTTGCTCAAGAGCAAATTCTGTCACACAACAAGCAAGCTAATAATCACAGCTGATTATTTCAAGGCTTCCAGCACAGTCATTATGCTAATGAGCCAATTTAGACCAAATACCTCTGAACTGCACTTTATCTGCAATGTACCCATGACCAAGGCTGTACAACTAGACTCATTTGACATCATGCATTTGTACGAGTACATACAAAGACCAATAAATATGCATGGGTTGTCAGTGACCTCAGAAGTAACACATTCACTACAGCTGAAAAGTTGACGTAATTTTTGGCAGAAATTAAGCAAATATATAATAAAAACATTGAAAACTAAAAGACAAGAATGGAAATAGAACTAAATGCTAAACCACAGTTAAGCTTGGAGAGATAGTACTACTACTTGTCTTTCGGCTTTTCCCGGTTAGGGGTCGCCACAGTGGAACTCCGGTCTGCTAATGATTGACAGTTTATTTTTACGTGCTGAGTTGCCAGCCCTAACGCACAACCTTCAACGAAGGTACGCCCATTCACACATATCTCCACGCAGAAGACGCTCTAGCTGAGAGTCGAACCGGTCAGCGTCTTACTGTGAGTGGGTGGTGTTAGCACAGTACAGGGTTTGATTCTGACCACTAGTAATTGGCTGGGCTTGTAATAATCTATAAGCTGATACCCTAGTATTTACTTATGAACCTATGAGCATAGGTGGTTGTAGCATGATGCATGTAGTCTGTGTTGTAACTGCTACTATATCTCTACGTTTAGACTAATACTGCTTGGCACTACTGTCCACAACTGACATTGTTATACCTTTAACTTACTACTCTTCCCCATAGGGTATTTTAACATAATACAACTTGAATAAGTTGTGTAACATTGACTTTAATACAGATATTCATATACTTACTCGTGCATATGCATGTTTACAGCTGTTTCACAACAAATACTTATATATAATATATTTCATTTCATCATGATACTGTGATTGTACCAGTGTGAATGCATACTTTTATTTGTTTATTTGTTATGCTTTTATGTAATGTGGATCAATTTACACAATGCTGTGTATCATTTTCTAATACTGCACTGTCAAAGATTTAATAATGTTTAATTTATTTATGCCAAATTACGTTGTATATTGCATTATATTGTAGCAATGACTCTTTTCCCCTAGACCTCCACTGAATGGGTTCCTACGCCCAGTATATAAGTTAGATAGTCTTAAGCCTAGCTACAGGTCTTTGCATATTATATGGCCCACATCTTTCTAGAATAAGTCAGAGTGAAGACCTCATGGAGGCTTGTAACTTTTTAAAATATTTACAGTAGTTGTGCTGTATATTGATGAATACCAGAATACTACATGGTGTCAGAAATGAAGAAGCATACTCAGTCTGGAGAGTTTTGTGGTTACAAGTGCAGTACTATAATTCACAGCTAGAAAAATGATCCACCTGCAACTGTTAAGAATTGTCTTGCCGCAAAGCAGTATAGCAGAAAACTAAAATGTTGGGATCCAGTTAGTTAATTTTTCCTCACTTTGAGTAGAATAGTCAAAAAGCCTGAAAAGATAAATTGTGCCACAGTTCTGCTTGCTGCTGGGGAATACATTTTGATGGTATTTAAGTAATTACCTTTCTACATGAGGAAGACAGAACAGGGTAATTACAGAGACGTTCAGGAATTATTGAAGCCTAGAAGTACCTTACTATTATTTAACCTTTTGGCCTTTACAGGCAGATATTTCTACAGAGATTATCGATGCTTATATGACTGACCTAAAAAAATCAGTCCAAAATCAGAATTTGGTGACTTGAATGATTCAGTAATAAGAGGCTGAATGTACTATAATATGGTATAAAGCAAATAACGGTCTAATTAACCTTTATTTTGGGAACTTTAACTATCTTTTAATAAACATGGACATCTATACCGCTAGTGTAGGAAATGTTACAAAATTTCTGGACTTAAGAAATAAAAATTCCCCTTGAGCAACTGGTAACTCAGCCTCATAGAAGACGTTCTTTATCTGATTCTTACAAATATGGCCGCCTGTTGCACTACTTCTCTGGTATCTCCTTCCCCAGTGAAGTCTGACCATAAACTTATGACATTCTCGTTTGAACTCCACAAAGTTCCTACAGCTAACCCCCACTGAATTTAAGGACTACAAACATGCTGACCTCAACCTAATATGTGATGATATATCACAATTCACTTATGACTTCACCCCCCTGACCTTAATACAGCAAACATATTCATTAAAGAATTGTACACCCATTTAGAAAAATGTAAAATGGTAGCAAGTCTTTACCAGAACCAAGTATCATGGGATATTCCAAACCAAACCACCCTGAAAAAAACTGGCAGATCCACTAAACGAGCTCATGAACTTAGGCTCTCCTCTTTAACCAAGGATAATAATAAATCCTTCTTTGGCTATATTCAAAAACAAACAAAAAATAGACTATCCTACACTGATCAGAACATATTCATAATCTGTCCTCCTATTTTGACCCAACTGACATTGCCAATATATCTGTGAATAAATTTAGTACCAACTTCATCCCTGAGACTTCTAGTCAAAGTTCCAAAATGTCTGAATCCCTAATTCTACCAATAGTTCCTAATGGCCATTTACTGAACGTGCTGACCAAGACCAAAAATATTTCCTCCACTGCTTAAGTAGTAATGTCTGGTTTAACACAGTTGATATGGACATACTTTGCTTTTTAAATTTATTTTAATTTTTTTTTTCATTCATTAAGTGGCTTACTGAACTGATCATCAATGACCCTTTTCTGCCACAACCTGGGCCTCAAACGCAAAGGTAAATGCAATATATATATATATATAACCTTAGTGCAGCCATACAACCAGCACCTACCCAGAGAAAATCCATATAGACACAGGGAGAGCATGCAATTTTACACAGGCAGTTACCAAGGATGAAGACTGAGCCCCAGACCTGAGTGCCATGAACTTACTAATTAGCCACCACTTTATGTTGTTTCATCATGTGGGACTAACATTTCTAAGTTTACTTGTGGCAGCAGCTATCATATCTGTAGTCTTATTAAGAGATGCTTCCACTTGCCTCTACAGCTCTCTGATACGTGTCTTTTCTTACTGTGAATTTTTCACATTTTTTTCTAAAAGGATATTCATAATGTCCTGTGGCTAGGTGATCACTTAACTGTTCATTGATGATGTGTTACATTCACAATTTTCCCTTTCAGTTTTCTGATCTAATTAAGAAATATGTGAATATTCTTTTCAACATTTGAGCTCAAACTCACCTCATAGTTAAGTCCGGATGATTTAAATAGAAAAGTAGTTTCTGTATTTTATTTGATATAGACTTGTTTTGTGGGTAGAGTGATGTCTGTAAGCTAAATAGAACCTCTTTTTTTCTATTGTATGTCTTCTTAATGTGAGTCAGCTTTACCTACCTGTATATCTGTGGTTTATAGAGCATGCATTCATGAATAGAGAAGTTACTGTCATAGTACACACTGCTAGCAACCCCGCAGATTCATCTGGGGCATTGAAGATACTATCCTAGTTTGTTTTTATAACTGTGCTATTTAGTATGTCATGGTTTCCACTGGTAAAGTGTAGGAAAGAATGTGTATTCTTAAAATACTTTTATTTTACTCTTAGATGAAAGCTGATGGTATCATTAGGTATGCTGATTATAGAGAATATGACACTAAACCCTCACCCTTGCTGCTTGACTTTGAGTCCTCTTTCTGCTGTAAACATCAACATTCATTGCCAGTACTTATAGGTTTCTGACACCATGGTTAATCTGGCATTCTGCATCCCTGTTACATGCTAGACAAAGTTTTTGGAGTTATGTATGTGTTAATTGAAGATGCTGTTTGTGATCATGTTAGGGACTATTGGTGTAACTACCTTGGATGGTTTTATTACTTTAAACTAACTACGCGAACCTAATCCCAGTGCATGTCTCAGGTTTAGCTAAAATAATGTAATTTTCTATGCACGCTAGTTAAAAATTATGTCGTTTTGTATTCACTCATAAAGTTGCTGGTCAGCTTCACTGTAATGGAATAGCACTGGCTATTTATTTCATCCCTGTTATCTTCAAGGCTTTGCTCTACTGTGGCTTTGCATGTGTATGTCTAGTATGTGTAATGCTAGGCATCACCAGCTCTTAACCCTAGTGGATTCTGTTCTTGTTAAAATGGAATAATATTATCTTCAGTTCTGAATTTGTAATTATCTCTCAGATATTACTGCTAATCCTTAAACCAATTTATTTCCTTACTTTTAGTGTCAGTCTTGCACTGTCCTGCTGTTACTGCTGGAGACAGACACCACCCCATTGTCCAGTCTTATGTAGTTCAGTCTGTTTCTTGCTAGTTGTATTTTTGGAAGTTTGCATTTGATATGGGTTGTCTGAATCATCACCTCCCTTTTTCCCATTTTTTACATGGAGTTATGGTGTCACATCAGCATTAGTCAATACAACCAAATCACCTACAGACAATATTTACACTAACAGGTGAATAGCCCTTTGGTGTAGGTGACAAATAAAGCAGGATGGAATCAGCTATTATCCAGCTGTTCTATCCCAAGAGAAGGTGTGAGGACTCGCTCTGGAACTCCGCATTTCTACTGAAGGTGAGAATAGAGGAGCACACCACCACTGTTCGAGTGATGCTACTGTATCAGTATCATGCAGATCCTGAAGTCAGAACCTTGTGTGGTAGTTTGTACCTGAGTGTCAAGCTTCTTGTTGAACTATCATGCAAGCACAGACTGAAGTTTGCACCCTGGATTTTAGTTGAGTTCTGGAAGGTCACAGCTAATTTTGGGGGCCTGAGTAAAAAAATGTATTGATATAAATAATATAAAATAAAATCTCTCAGTGGGACCTACGGCATGGGTCTCTGTAAGTTGCACTATTATGGAATCTGTTGTTAAGACCAAATTTTTACCATAAAAAAGAAAAAGTTTAACATCTACTGACAGAACGGTAATAGACAGGGATTATGCTTTATGGGATGTTGGATACTAAGTGAGCTATAACCACATGGTGAAAGGCATTTGCAGGACTGGTTACTGTGTTGTTTTTGAAGTTTTCTTTTTTTCTCTTGTTTTTTTAACGAGTGCTTGCATTTAAAATCAAGAATCAGTCTTCATAAACTAAATGTTTTAGAGGTTTGGAAAAACATACCTCCGTCTCACAGAAACATTATATCAATGCTTAAACTGTGTCTGCTTAAGCTGTTCAGAAGTACGTTACCCTCAGTACAATGTGACAAACTATACCCTCATACCCTCATGTCACAGAAACACCAGCAGCAATGTGTATTAGTGCTTCCTTCTTACTGTAAAAAGTAAAAGTGTTACCCTGGCTATAAGGTAAAAAAAGGTATAAAAAGAACAAACACCCCTGCTGGCGGTTACAGAAAGGACCCTGCAAGATTAAGTGGTGATGCAATGACTATGTGGTACAGTTTTGTACGAGTCTCCCCTGAAAAGGCTGCAGTTTGTAATCAGTGGCATCCAAAGTCGTGACTCCCCACCCAGCAGAAAAAGGAAAAGGAATTACAGTCCCCAGGCACATTGGTTGTGGCATTATCATTACCACAGAAATGTAGGAAACATTTTGCCGAAACATCAGACAGCTAATTTCACTATTAATTTGCTTGCCGGAGATGGAGGTTGAGATCAGTCCTATGGAGGTGAAAGAAAGAAAAAGATGTAGGTAATCTGTCTTTTTCTTAAATGGAAAGGGATTTAAGCCCATTGAAAGAGCTGAAGAAATTCCCTGACAATCCGGATATCTTGTGAACATATAAGCCATATAAATTCCTTTTAGCAAAGATGTGTAAGTTTAAAGACTATGAGTCCAGCCTTGTCTAATGTTGAAAATCTATCACTCTTCTTATGCGTCATTTATATGAAGCATTTGGAGAGCTGTCTGTGAAATCACTAAGTACAGTGTTACAACGGAGTGGAAAATGGAAAACGTATATTACAAATGAGGACCGAAGTGTGCAGGAGTACCAATAAAAATACTTGTGCATATCTGTGCGGAAGTGCTCATCTGAATAAACATGAGGTATACTTAGCTGATAGGCATGACTATGCAAAATGTAATGATCAGGAAGTCAGGAAAATACATACAAACTGTGCATGCCTACTTCATAAACTGCACAGTGTGTATTGATATAGTTCCCATTAAATATATTTAAAATGTAAAGAAGATCACTGATAAATGCCAGAGTGTGTGTGCATGTGTGTGTGTGTTTGTGTGTGTGTGTGTGTGTGTGTGTGTGTGTGTGTGTGTGTGTGTGTGTGTGTGTGTGTGTGTGTGAGTGTGTGTGTGTGAGTGTGAGTGCGTGTGTGCACATGTGTGTGTGTGTGTGTGTGTGTGTGTGTGTGTGCGCGCGCACATGTGTGTACATGTGTCTTAGTGGATCAAATGAAACAGAAAACAAAAACACACAATAGCACTTTTCTTGGCTGCCTTGGTGCAGCCTAATCCACTTCTCACCTATAATGGCTGTTGCACAAAGCCAGTTTATGTATCTGTTGCTTTTTTATTTTTTATATACATAATTTATTCACATCCAGAGCACTATGGTGGGATTACATCTGTCAAGTATTTTTCACATTTTTCTATTCAAAAGCTGCCTCTAGTCCTGTTGGTCTACAGACTATGATCACTTAACATTTGTTAAACTGTGTGTCAGCTGACAGGTGCTTGACTTTTCAAAAGACCTGCAGTCATGGCTGAACAGCTTGGGAAATAAATTCTAGAGTACCTTAATAGATTATCAATTGACTTTATAGATGACCATGATCAATATGTGTCAATAGTACTTTGGCATGGAAGTGTGACTTAAACAGTGAACTTTTGTCACAGTACTCATACCTTTTTCTGGGGGACCCACTCAACCTTGTTAATTCTAAATCCATGCATTAAAGCTATCTGTTTATTTCCTCTGCATTAAAGCTATCTGCTTTTCAGCACTCTTCAGAAATACAATCTGGACTTTCTTTACTTACTTCTCATTGGTCACTGATGATTTACTTGATATGAGTTAACCACCCATGTACATGAAAAATAGAATTTTCCAGAGGCTGTTAAGCAACAGTATGCAATATTACCACTTTGCAGTACAACGTCATTTGGAAATTCTTCAGAAGTTAGCATCCCATCAAGCCTTTACTGTACTGTCCCCTCATTTAAATTTCATAAATTACAGCAGGCAGGATCAGCCTTAAGCATACTAGTCACAAAGGGTGCCATGCAGCAACTGGGTGCATTTATTGCTTCTTTTTGTTTTAATTTTAGTCTTCGAATAGGACTGGGGTGATCTGTATTAAGTCATTCTGTCACTTATTGTTCCATTGCACCCTCACCACTGTGGTACTGTTAAATTATTTTTTCAGTTGTCACAAGCAGTAACTAATTCCAGTCCTCTAGCAACCAATTCAACAGGATATAGTCCAAAAAAATAATTTACCTTCTGCAGTCTGCATGCATTCCCCTCTCCCAACCAAGTAACGCAACTAGTCTCTGGCTTGTGTGCAGAAATGGGGATTAACTTCCAAAAGTGTAAGAGTGAATTATAAACAATATGACTGCTTCATTAGGCAGCAGACAGACCATCATAACGTAGGTACTCGTCTCTTTTTCCACTGTCACCAATATGTGATTACAGACTCTGTGATGGGAGTCATGAAAGCTGAGTTTGAGAAGTCAGAAATGAATACTGAGAAATAGATAGCTGTGTAGGTCTACTGATCACTGATAATTCTGCGATTGTGAAGTAATTTTCAACTTGCACCATTACAACAAACTTGCCGGTTCACCAGTATTCCATTTTTTGTATAACGTGCCATTTTCTGCATGTGTTTTGCATAGTTTCTTTTTATTTATTTATTTACTTATTTGACATTTGTATACCGGGGTGGTCTTAGTGGGTCTACAGAACCTGTTTTTAGCAGAGGCCCAGGGAGAAAAGCTCCACATACAGTAGAATACAAATACAGTATAATCCAATACAATACAAATTACATTAGAAATACTATACAAAAATAAGTTGAAAGAACAAACTATGTTACAAGATGTTGCAATATATTACTACATATCTAGACAATTTTATAGAGTTAAAACATTACACACAATAATAGTCACTCTCACCATACACAATGTAATAGTGTCCAAAAAATAGTACGTAGGTAGTGCAATATGTGACATTGACTGTTATAGTACATGAAAGATATAATGTTAGTTTCAGTTAGGAAAATAATAGTCAGAAACTTAGTGATGCAGAAAGATAGTGAGAGACAGTTAAGAAGAATAGAAGCAATAAAGCCTGAGCAGTAGCTTAAGGATATGGTATAGAAGCAGAGGAGGAGTTAGAAGAGCCTTAGCATCTTGCATCTGTGAGGGACTAAAATGTAACAGAAGAGGACGATGAGGCTAGTGTGGAAGAAGAGGAAGATCTGAGCATTAAGCAGGCTTTATGCAGGAGCAGAGCCATGTATTTTTGAGATGATTTTTTTAAAGAGCCTTTGAAATGAGTTAGGCCAGGCATAGACCTGGTAGCTGGAGGTAGTGAATTCCAATGTATAGAGACAGATTATGAATACAGAGACTGACCTGGTTTTCTTCTGGGTTTTGAGATAGCTAAGAGATTTTTGTCTTCTGACCGTAGGGATCGAGTTTTTGTGTAAGGTGTGACTAGATTGGCTAGTGCAGGGCAGGCAGTAGGCTTGAAAATAAGGTTGTGCAAGGTGAATAGCTGAATAAAGGCAAGCTGGTTGGGGAGTTCAAGCCAGTTTAATTCTGGGAGTGGTTTACAGTGGTATGTGTGATATTTAGAGTTTGTGGCAAACTTTGCAACTTTGTTGTAGCTCTGTTCCATCCTCCTTAGGGTAGAAGTTTGTAAGTTAGTTAAGATAGGGGCACCATAAAGAAGGGAGGGAAGTAAAAAATTTTTTGCAAGAGTAGTTTTGGTTGCTGCAGTAAAGAAATGTTTGTTTCTATATAAGAGTCCCAGTTTTTGATGAGTTTTCTTTACACTTTGCTGTATATGGCAGTCAAATGAAAGTTTATTGTTAATGATAACACCTAGAAGTTCGGTTTCCTGCACTATTTCTATGACAATATTGTCAGATGCAAGATGTTGAAATGATAAGTAACAGGGGAGGTGTTTTTGGGATGAAAGAGTACTAGTTTTGTCTTCTTTGGATTAGGAAAGAGTTGGGCATTTCTTAGCCAGGATTCGACTGCAGTAAAGGATTATTGAGTTTTTAAAAGTAGTTCTGGTACCGCTTGAGCAGTGCAGATTATGGTGGAATCATCAGCTTATTGAATGAGGGTCCCAGGGAGAAAGGCAGTGTGGAGGTTGTTTGTGAAAATGTTGAAGAGCAGGGGTCCTAGAATGGAGCCTTGAGGGACTCCAGTAGGGTTGTGGAGAAAGGGTGAGAGTTCATTGGACCATTTCACTGCTTGTTTATGATCCTTGAGGTAGCTCTGAAACCATTTTACTTTGTTATGTGAGAAGCCTAAGTTAGACAGTGTGTTCAAAAGTAAGGGATGAGACACTATGTCAAAGACCTTGGAGAGATCAAGGAATACTGAGGCTGTATAGCATCCTGCATCTTTGGCCTTGTTCACAGTGTCTGTAAAAGATAATAGGGCTGTACCTGTACTGTGACTAGGTCAGACGCCATGTTGTATTTTGGATAAAAGATTGTTTTGCAATAGATATTGCACTACCTGCTGATGGATACCTCTCTCAAGAATTCTGGATATGGGTGACAAGATGGATATAGGACAGAAATTGGATGGATCAAAAGAGTTGCCTCCTTTGTGGATGGGGGTGATGTGAGATTGTTTCCATATGGTAGGTACATTCTGACTCAGACAAAGACCAATTTATAAGGATACTGATTTGGTATGTTACTGAGTTTAAAGCCAGTTTGAGGTAGTGTGGTGGAAGATTGTCAGCTGAGGTAGAGCAGGGTTTTAGTTTTTGTAGCAGTTTCTTAATGGTGTCAGTGGGTATGGGATGAAATGAGAATGGGGTTTGTTTGACATTTTTTTGAGTGGGGAGGTAATAATGACAGGGTTAGAAGTAGTTGATGGTCTGGGGTTGGTGTCTGAATAGGTTGAAGGGCGTGGGGGGGGGGGGGCTCCAGCATTAGGAGTGTTAGTTAGTAGGTCCAAAATTGATTTTATGAAGGGCTTGTTAAAGTTTTCGGCTATTTGTGATGGAGGGGTATCATGTGATAGGGTGTGGTCTCCATTTCTTCCAGGGTTAAGTAGAGAAGATATACTGTGCCAAACTTTACTGGGGTTGATTTTATGCTGGAGTTGAAGCTGGGAATAATCTGACTTCTTATTTCTGTTGATTAGTTTTGTGACTTTGTTATGTCGTGTTTTGAAATTAACATGATTTTGTTCATTTTTGTTTTGTTTCCAGGTTGACCAGGCTAGGTCCCGTTGTTTCATCAGGTGTTTACATTCCTCAGAGAGCCATGGTGCTGAGTTCTTTTTGATTCTTTTCATTCGAATGGAAGCTGGTGTATTAAGTATGTGAAGGAAGGTGTTACTATAGCAATAACCCACGCCTGGGTGTGGGTAATGCGGGATTTAACCACGGTTGGCATGGTTTGGACCAAACAAAGACAACCGTGGTTAAATCCCGCATTACCCACACCCAGAAGTGGGTTATTGCTATTATACAATGACATTATTTAAGAAAATAAATAATTACTTTTCTTAAATAATGGCATTGTATAATGCCTCTTTGCTGCCCTTCCGCAGCTGTCTGGTATTCCGCAGCAGTTCTGATGTACTGCGCATTCCTACGCAGTACATCAGAGCTGTGGGCAAAAGCAACGGAGAACGCAAGATCTCCATTGCTTTTTACTGTTTTGCTATGTTAAATGGGTTTAACATAGCGAGACAGCTTTAAAATAAGCAACGGAGATCTCTGTTACTTATTTTAAAGCTGTCTCACTATGTTAAACCCATTTAATATAGCGAGACAGGTTTAAAAAAAAAAGCAACGGAGATCGCAAGATCTCCGTTGCTTTTTACACACTGTGTCGCTATGTTAAAGGAGTTTAACATAGCGAGACAGCTTTAAAAAAAGCAACGGAGATCTGCGTTGCTTTTTTTAAACCTGTGACGCTATGTTAAACTCTTTTAACATAGCGAGACAGTGTTTTATACTAACGGAAAAAGTCCGGGCGACCGGACCTTTTTCCGTTAGTATATTGAAGGATTTACAATGGGCACGCTGGTTGGGCTGGCCAATCAGCGTGCACGTTTTAGAGGAAGAATTGTATAATAAAGTATAGTACAGCATCATTAAGGGGTGTCCAGTCTATTTCCTGTAGGAGACTGTTGAATTTATGCTGACAAAAATTAGAAGCCTGCCCCGGATGGTTTATCACTATAAACAACCAGTGAGGTAGCATGTTCATGCATACAAAGACAAGGTGTCTGAAGTCTAAATACTTGACTCAGGTCACAGCATCTAATTTTATAGTTTGGGCTTTTCAATGTCTTTCCAGGGATATATTACACTGATAAGAGTGAAATATTCTGAGTGTTAATGTAGCTTTTCCTTCAGAGGTAAAATGCCTATGAGTGTGGGTGAGTAAGTGGGGGTGTGGATATCCTTCCAGCAGATTCAACACTACAAAACAATACACACTAGATTTAACAAATTAAGTTATTAGCTCAAGTCTTGGAAATTGTCTTACATAGATTTAACTCAGTGTGTTTGTTTCTTGTATACTTTTGACAACTGCAGGTTTAATTCAGCTGTGCAAGTTCTTTAGGTAGTGGGATGTGATAACTTTGCAGCAGCAGTCAGACTTACATATGCTTGTTTCAAGAGATTTAACTCAGTGTATTTGTTTCTTGTGCACTTTTGCCAACTGCAGGTGAAACTCAGCTGTGTAAGTTCTTTAGGTAGTGGGATATGATAACTTTGCAGCAGCAGTCAGACTTACATATGCTTGTTTTAATAGATTTAACTCAGTGTATTTGTTTCATGTGTACTTTTGCCAACTGCAGGTGAAACTCAGCTGTGCAAGTTCTTTAGGTAGTGGGATATGATAACTTTGCAGCAGCAGTCAGACTTACATATGTTTGTTTTAATAGATTTAACTCAGTGTATTTGTTTCTTGTGCACTTTTGCCAACTGCAGGTGAAACTCAGCTGTGCAAGTTCTTTAGGTAGTGGGATATGATAACTTTGCAGCAGCAGTCAGACTTACATATGCTTGTTTCAATAGATTTAACTCAGTGTATTTGTTTCTTGTGCACTTTTGCCAACTGCAGGTGAAACTCAGATGTGCATGTTCTTTAGGTAGTGGGATATGATAACTTTGCAGCAGCGGTCAGACTTACATATGCTTGTTTCAATAGATTTAACTCAGTGTATTTGTTTCTTGTGCACTTTTGCCAACTGCAGGTTTAATTCAGCTGTGCATGTTCTTTAGGTACAGATATGTATATATGTGTGTGTGTGTGTGTGTGTGTGTGTGTGTGTGTGTGTGTGTGTGTGTGTGTGTGTGTGTGTATGAGTGTATGAGTGTATGTCACTACATTCTACATTGTGCACTCATATATGAAAACTTCATAAGATCACCTAATAGAAAAACATTGAAAAAAACACAAAACAGTATTGTTTGCCAGTCCGGAGAGGGTTAAGTCCCCATGCAGCCCCATATGCCTTGCTAATTATATCTACCAGCTCTGAGATTGCTATAGAGTAGGGAAAGGGCAAACTGTCTGATCCTCACTGTTTATAATCAAGTGCAAAAACAGTCAGCAATGTTCAGTCACCTTGGCCATTTTCTTTTCAATGTAACCACCTCAGCGACACCCACTTTTATATGAAAAGGCTCACCCAGACTCTGCTACAGTTTGCTGTGAGGAAAAGGTTAGTTTGGTTTTTATTTGTTGTATTTTGTATTACTTTATTGCTTTTTTCTATTTTGTATACTGTGATTTGTTTTTTACACTGTTTTACTTGTATTCTGCTTTCAACTGCATATTAAAACTTGAAAAGAGACCACAGCTCTGTCTCTTGTGAGTCAGACAGAAATTAGAACAGGTCAGTTAAGGATTCACACATAAGTTAGAACAGGTCAGTTAAGGTTAATCATCTGTGAACTGAGGGGGTGGAGCTAGGGACTAAACCTTCTATTTAAGGGGTAAAACAAAACATTCCAGAGCTTTACTGGAAAGGCTCACCCAGACTCTGCTACAGTTTGCTGTGAGGAAAAGGTTAGTTTGCTTTTTATTTGTTGTATTTGTATTACTTTATTGCCTTTTTCTATTTTGTATACTGTGATTTGTTTTCTTTACACTGTGTTTTACTTGTATTCTGCTTTTAACTGCATATTAAAACTTGAAAAGAGACCACAGCTCTGTCTCTTGTGAGTCAGACACCACTTTCTTTCTAGTTGCCTGCCCCTTATGTTAATTTGATCATATATCTCATTTCCTCTCTGCTTTTACTGGCAGGTGTAAGTAAGCACAAAATTATCATTTTGTGAAATCACTCCCCTTCAACTATTTATGTTCATTGACCATCCTACTGTATTCCATAGTACCAGAATACAAAAGTGACCACCCCTTTCAATCTATCTTGCTGTTTTAAAAATAGTGACTCTCCACTAAAACTTAACTTTTTAGACAGGTAAAACTTAAGTTACCTACTTTCACATCTAACTCCTCTAGTGCACACTGCAGTGTTTAGGACAAACCATTTATTTTCATCTTACATTTAAGCATATATTGCAAGACCACCAGTTATTGGACAACCCACATTCTGCCTCTCAGTAGTTATCTTGGGATTAGTGCTTCTGTTTTTTCCTGGTGAAAGAAGGAGTACAGTTACATTATTTCCTGGAGACAGCTGATTACCAGAAAGCTTAATAAGTGCTTTATAGGTGACAGCTTGGAATATGTGCTTATATTCTGACCCTGGTGAGAGTAGGAGCAGAGGGGATTGATTCCTGACTCTTTCTGGTTTGAGAGTGAGTGTCTGCACTTAATGTACCTGATTGGTCTGGTTGCTATTCAAGGCATCTACCACAAAAAGGCTACAAGCCTGCAGAACTTTGCATCATATGGGACAAGACTGTGGATCATCAAACAGGCTGTGGCCTGCTTCTCTTCTTGGGATTGGTGCCAACAGTTTGCTTCTGGTGAGAGAAGAAGCAAAGGAGTATTGTATCCCAACAGAGTGAAGCTGTGCTGATACCAGCATTAGTAGTAGCCAGACAGTAGCCATTCACGTGACTCCCCTCTTTTCATAATTTTTGACAAGGTAATTATTTGTTTTCAGTAAGTACTGCTTGATTTCTTTCTAACTTCAGAATATCTGTCTAAATACTGCATTCTTAAATTTTCAGGGTCTACATATTAGTTTCCCCTCAAGTGTTTGGCAGTACACTGTACAGACTCAGACACATTGAGTGGCATTTTTCCTGTAAAAGGAATATATAAGGAAACAGCGCCAGTGCTTAGTAATAATGACCATCCCTCCTGGCATGTCTAAAGGTCAGTTCCCTGTGCTTTCTCCTATTAACCTGGTGAACGTGGGCATTCTGAGGCAGTGTAACAACTGCCTCATGTACACAGACAACCCTCTTCTCTTACCTCCCAACACTCAGACTTGTGAGAGATACACATATATCCAAATTGGAAGCCATGCACTCTTAAACCAAGAACAGAATAGCTGGTCAAGAGGAGAAGGTCAACACCTGCACCACACCACATGCAACACATAGCCCTCCAGAACACCCACCATCACAGCTCTCACATAAAAACACAAACCACACACCCACCTTCGCAGAGGCTTTCAATAGAAATCTATCCAAACAGCAGAGACCTCCAAGGCAGAAATGCATTCAACCACCACAACACAGCACAAACCACAAGACACATAGCTCACCTACACTGTGTGCCTCTCAACCTAAGCTCCTAAGGCAAAACAGCTTGCCCAATGCAGTAATCATAGGTGACTCGATAGTGAGGCGCAGTGATGTCCCACTCACTAGGTTGAATAAGGAGAAGGTAGCAATCAGCTGTTTATCAGATGCCAGAATCTGACACATAACACATGCACTCAGGACACTCCACAACAAGTACAAGTATGACTCTGTCACTGCCACTGTGGGTATGAATGACCTGAGACACACTTCCCTGGACTATATAAAAAGAGACATGGAGGAGCTCTTGGATTATGTGACCCAAGCAGGTATGACCCTAGCCCTAAGCAGCATCCTACCATCACCCAGAATGATACCGCAGCACAAGCAGAAAATTATTGACTTCAACAATTGGCTAAGTTTCTGGTGTCATTCTAAGGGGATCCAGTATCTGCCTGCTTGGGAAGACATGACTGACAGACCTCTATGCTTTGGCAGAGATGACCTGCATCTGTCACCCCTGGGTTTCCAGATACTGGCTAAGGCTCTTGCCACCCCTATAGTGCCTAACCAAATTACCACCGTAACAGCTATAAATAAATGCAATTTGAGGGTCATGCTGCTCAATGCTAGAAGTATAAATCTCAAGATGCACTTGCTGGAAGCACTCCTCAAAATAAAGAACACTGACATTTGTGCTATAACGGAGACCTGGTTTAAAGCAGCAGAAAGCACCCCTGCACTATCAGGCTATAACTCATCCCACACCTTTTGGTCCCAGAACATGGACCGAAGCTCCAAAGGTGGTGGTGTCTCCATATTCATAAAGGATATGCACACCTCCAGACTAGTAGCCCAGCATAACACATCTGAGATACTTCAGGTACAACTAACACTGGGAAAGATGGCGATTCAGGTTGTAGCCTGCTATAGGTCCCCAACCATGTCCCAAGACACTCACTCCACATTCCTAAGCACTCTGGAAACTATTAGGGTCCAATCCAACATTCTCATACTAGGTGACTTCAACTACCCCTCCATCAACTGGGAAAAATACCCATGCACCAGTGCATTGGCCCAACGCTTCCTGGAATTCATCATTTCCGATGCCCTGGACCAGCTCATTCTTACCCCCACTAGAGGAAGCAACATCCTTCACCTAGTTATTACTAACATGGGCAACCGTTGCTCTACACCAATAGTCAGTTCCTCCATGGTTAGATCCAACCAAAAACTAATAACCATGGAAATCCACATCTCACCCACACACCCCTGCAAAGGTATCCACCATGAAAAACTTCTCCAAAGCTGACTTTGGACTCCTAAAATCAGTGGTGGCTAACTTCACGGCACCCATGCCAATAGAAAACAGATGCATGACTGCCGAATCATACACCAGTGCACTGTACGAGCACATACATAAATGCATGAAACTAGCCATACCCAACAGAACCAAGATACTCTCCTCCAAAAAAAGGAAGCCAATCTGGTGGTCCCCTGCCATTAATAAACTCTACAACAGAAGGAAGAAACTGTTGCAGAAAAAAGTGAAGTCCCAAGACTGGAAAAACTCCCTTATTAGCCTCAACAAAAAGTTGAGAGCCCACAGCAAAACCTCTAAAGCCAGCTATGAAGGCAGAATTGTGGCAGACAGTAAAAATAACCACAAAGCCTTCTATAGTTATATCAAGAATCTCCACGGCAATACCCAGGTTTGCTCTGAGTTACTGCACAATGGTACCTCCTATACTGAGTCAACAGATATTGCCAACATACTGGCCGGCAGATTCAGTGCCAGCTTTAACCCTCTCTCCCCGCTAAAGGACCAATCACAATACCAGGGGAATGCCAGGCACTCAGCATTACTGCAGCACAGGTTAAAGCTGCATTGTCCAAGGCCAAGAACACAGCTTCCATGGGACCCGACAATATCCCTGGATGTGTCCTACATAAACTACAAAGTGAACTGGCACCACATCTGTGTGCCCTGTTCAATCATAGCCTCACCTCAGGCTTTGTCCCTACCAAGTGGCGCACTGCTACAGTCATCCCTCTCCATAAAGGGGGAGCGACAACAGACCCAGGGAATTATTGCACCATTAGCCTGACGAGTCTGATATGTAAGGCTATGGACCTAATTAACAAGGATATAGGGGATTTCCAAACTCTAGATCCCATGCAATTTGGTTTTGTGAAAGGTAGATCATGCCTGCTCAACCTGGTTCACTTCTTTGAATCAGTCCCCAGAGCTGTGGATGAAGGCAAGGCAGTTTGCCTTTGATACCATTCCCCACTCAGGAATTATTGATAAACTCAGCAAACTAGGCATCAATCCCTATATCACTAGGTGGGTTGCAAACTGGCTCACAGATAGAACCCACAGTGTGAAAGTAGCGGACTCCAAGTCAGACTGCCGACCAGTCACAAGTGGAGTCCCACAGGGATTGGTCCTGGGTCCTCTCCTGTTTGGCATCTACTTCTCAGAAGACAAGGACAACATGGAGGGACTCTGGATGACCACATTCGCAGATGACTGCAAACTGGGAGCCATTATTAACTCCCCAAGTGATGTAGACATCTTATAGAAAGGCCTCACTGAGACCAATGACTGGTGTCAGCACCATGGTCTTAAGCTTAATGCCAAAAAATGTGTTCTCATCCCTTTGGGAAAAACTCAGTTCCCACTAATTACCACATCGACAGGAGCCCACTGAACACTGAAGGTGTTATAAGAGATTTGGGGACAAAGGTTGACAGCAACCTCTCCTTCGACCACCACATTGCCACTGTGGTCAGACAGTCCTTCTATGTTGCAAATCGTATTACCAAGGGTTTTGCATCCAGGAAGAAAGAGGTCATCATCTCTCTCTACTCTTCCCTCATTAGGCCAGTCATTGAGTATAATGCCCTATTTGGCATGTACCTCACTAGACACATGCAACAGCTGGAAAGGCCACAAAAGTACCTCACAACAAGGATCCTAGGCCTTAAATACATGTCCTATATGGACAGACTCAAAAAACTCCAGCTATTCTCTGTCTCATATCGTGTATTAAGAGGTGATCTCTGCTTGACTTACAAAACCATGTCTGACCCAGCTCTGCTAGAAATGTTACCTCTAAAGAAATCCCAATCGCTCTGTACCACACACTCTACAGACCTCAGCCTCATTACCACAATCAACAGAACATGTTGAAGAGACAGATTCATAACCTAGAGACTGCCCATGCCCTGGAATAGACTTCCTATACATGTTAAGCAGAGCACCTCACTGGCCCTCTTCAAGAGAAAACTTGATGAGGGGATGGGAAATAGCAAGTTCACCTCGAAGATCACTCCAGTGGCTCTACTTGATAGAGACATTGGGAACTAATGTCGGGCAGCATGATGCCAGGGCACTTCTATGGGCTAGGATTGTAAAGGCTCCAGGGTCATTAGCCTAGTGCACACCTATGAACTTATAAATATATGTGTATATATATATATATATATATATATATATATATATATATATATATATATATATATATATATATACATATGTATATACGCATACACACATTTTTATTTTTTTATTTGTGGTGGTGTTACAAATAACTTTCTTAGCAATGCAGCTACTTGAGCACTGTAGAAGCAGGAAGCAGCTGACAATTTTTTTGGTAACATGGTCTAAAAAGTCACTGCCTTGATCCATATATTAGTCTAGTACAGTTGCACCTGATAAGGCCAAATTTGGGGAGCGCTGTATAGAACAATCAAGAAGACAGTGAGTAGAGGGTCTGTAGGCTGGGGGATTGGCAGAAGGTAAACCAAGAGCAATAAGACTGCTAGGTATCTTGGTCTGTGGGTTGTGGTAGGCAGTTTGAAATGGGGACTTCAAGAGACTGGAGAATGGATGCCAATGAGATATTTGCTATTTCACCTAAGGATGACGGTGGCTGACACTCAGTGGCAGTTCATTTCATCAGACACAAGAGTCAAGCATACAAAAATAGAAATTAGAACTCCCAGTTCAGGAATAACCAGGTAAGTTTTTAACAGTCTACTAATGTAAATGTATTTTATTTAGTAAGATTTAGGTCTACTGTTCATCATCTTACTCTTACAGATACTGTCATATCCCTCAGACAGCCAGTAAATAGGTCAGCTGATTGTCTCTCTACTTCATTTGTTAACCCACAGTTATAGCTCATGTAGGACAACCCGTTTTTGGGAAATGCACCAGAAAATTTAATACAATCAAATATTTTTAAACACAACTGCCAATATTCAATATACTTCGTTCTTCATCACTGCAGACAGGGAAGAACTTAATAACAGCCAGCTGAAAAAAAAGGCATATTCAGCCCAAGACAAGCTCAGTGCCACAAATCTCCGAGATAATAAAAGTAGACTTTTTGGAAACATGCAGGATACTGTTCTATTTAAGCTCCAGATAAATTCCATATCTTCATTTCATGATAAAACTAGTCTTAAAATAAATGCTTCATTTCATGATAAAACTAGTCAAACCAAATGCTTCGTTTCATGACAAAACTAGTCTTAAACTAAATGCTTCATTTCATGACAAATCTTGTCTTAAACTAAATGATTCATTTCATGATAAAATAGTCTTAAACTAAATGCTTAATTTCATGATAAAACTAGTCTTAAACTAAATGCTTCATTTCATGATAAAACTAGTCTTAAACTAAATGTTTCATTTCATGATAAAACTAGTCTTAAACTAAATGCTTCATTTCATGACAAAACTAGTCTTAAACTAAATGCTTTATTTCATGATAAAAATAGTCTTAAACTAAATGCTTCATTTTGTGACAAAACTAGTCTTAAACTAAATGCTTAATTTCATGACAAAACTAGTCTTAAACTAAATGCTTCATTTCATGATAAAACTAGTCTTACATTAAATGCTTCATTTCATGATAAAACTAGTCTTAAACTAAATGCCTCATTTCATGATAAAACTAGTCATAAACTAAATGCTTCATTTCATGACAAAACTAGTCTTAAACTAAATGCTTCATTTCATGATAAAATAGTCTTAAACTAAATGCTTCATTTCATGACAAAACTAGTCAAACTAAATACTTAAATTTCATGATAAAACTAGTCTTAAACTAAATGCTTTATTTCATGACAAAAATAGTCAAACTAAATGCTTCATTTCATGACAAAACTAGTCTTAAACTAAATGTTTAATTACTGACTCATTTTGTCAAAATATGATAGCTTTGAAATCCTAAATAAATAACAGGTGACTTTTATTAGTGAAGTATCGAAAAGAAAACAAATGCAGTGTATGGTGATTTGTAATCCGATGGAGAAGAACTCACTGTTATGATCATTTCTCTGTGGCATGGTGTTAAAGAACTTTAGTTTACCAGTTACGCTGTGATCAGTTGAAAGTCAAACTGCACACTGAAATCTTAAGCGCGGAAGAAAAACTTCTTGAGGTGAAGAAATTAGTTAAAGAATATCCATTAGATCTGTCTGCAGAGGTAATTTCTGATAAAAATCATTTGTTTCATTGGTCCTGCAAAGGCAAGATGTGATTTTTTTCCACCATGTCAAGCATCACTCTACAAAATGAACAATCTCAAGGGACCTCTCTACGTGTCGGTTTTGCAATGCACCTTGACCTACTGTTGATGACAACTAACCACTTAAATGAGCACTCCATCAGAAAAATGGGCTTCATCAAAAACAAACTCTGCTCCACAGTATTTGATGAGCACTTGAGTATTTGCACTTGCTGTTCCAAGGATTGAATGAGTTATCTCCTGACAAATCAAATGTTACATATTTACTGACAAGTTTGTAGTTGCTACAGCAAGCAAAAATCTTCAGTAACTCTTCACAATATATCATTTCTTCCACAGAAAAGAACTGAGAAACTGTGACATACAGTGATAAGCATTCATTTTACGAAATGTAATGCTGCATGAAAGCTGAGTCTGTCCAGAAGTGGCAAGCACACAAATTTGCTGTTTTTTTATTATTTGAATTACAATTTTCCCTCAAAATGTCAGGGCTCATAGGATCAGGTTTCACACTTACGATAAGGAACTAATTTTACCCTAGACTCAAGACAATTGAAAATGAAGTTAGAATTATGTTAAAAAGGAGAGTGTGTCTTTAAAAATAATAAAATAAAATAACACTAATTATTTGTTTATATTTATTGCATTTGTTTAACTGGATAGTCTGACTGGGTAGAGAAACTTACCCATATTAAGAGGAGGCTGGGGAAGAAAGGCTCCATATACTCATAAATTCACTAAAATTTCCATTTGACTGAGTACATTAGACAGCATCGATACTTATAATTAAAGCACAGAATAAAAGTATTAACAATTATAATCAGATAGTTGATTGAGTACATTTGACAGATGCAATAATTAAATTCTGACTAAGTACATTTGTTAGATATGATTATTATAATTATATTACAGAGCAGGGGAAAGATTTTATATGAGGGAGAAAGTCCTTAGAGGAGAGAAAGCCAAAAGGAAGAAGAAGGATGGAGAAGTAAAGGGAGGGTGAGTAACTAAAAACTGGAAATGCTTTATAGGTATCGTTGGTAATAAAAGAAGAGAGGAATACAGAATTTAGAGAGGAGACAGAGAGAGAAGTAAGGGGTGAACTAGCTGAGGCAGGCAAACGGGTAGATTCATTGCTCCAAAAAGTGCTGCTTTGTTTGCAGTTTGAAGGACTTTGTGTTTTGTAATGCTCTAAGAGTGAAATGAATGGAATTGTAGATCTTGGAGTGATATGAGGAGAATACCCAGACAAGTTGTTTGGTTAGTAATTTTTTGTCTGTTGAGCAATGCGGTCTACTGGGTGCAAAGAATTGGAAAGTATTATTTAAGCTTGGGCATTTACCTGGCTTGTGCATGACTTTCTGGGCAGTGGCTATCTGTGAGTGAGTGAGGAAGTGTTTTAAATCCAGCAATTCAAGCTGCTTAAGGGCATGGCAATGAGGGGTTGTGTAATGTTGATTAGTTACAAATTTGGCTATTTAGTTGTAGCATTGAGCTAATAGAGAGAGAGTTGGATGGCTTGAAGATTGACTATAATGGGGGATGAAGAAGGCCGTAGCAGTACACTTCCTAACATACTGTGTGAGATATGCCTCAAGCCTGTATAAGGCTCCTAGGTTTTAATGAGTTTTCTTTACAGCCTGTTGTACATGAAAAGCTACCTTTGTGTAATGGCAGGATATAAAATTGTTTCCATCAGGAAGGGAAAAGGAATTAATTTATAATTCTTTTTATTAGTATAGAGACAGGGTAGGCAGTTGCATCAGCAGCTTGTCTGAGGTATTTTTCATGGAGATTGTCTGGGGCTAGAGTAGTTGACTTTAGTCTAGTGAGACATCGCTTTATCATGGATGTGGGTGTAAGCTGGTGAGGAAAGGAGTTATAGCTGTTAGCAGGTGGAGATTTGCTTGGTGTGAATAAATTGGAGTTGAGTTTAGTAAGGGTTGTGACTGCATTAATGAAACAGATATTAAAAATACAGGCTATGTTGAAGTCAGTTTTTGCAGACAGTGGTTGGGCTGGCTGGGTTTCTCAAGTTTCAGTAAGCCGAGTAATGGCTGAACATTAGATTTTAGGAGTTTTATAATGTAGGCCTGATGTCTGGTATAGTATTTTTTGTTTAAGGTGACTTGGGATTTTGTTATATTTTGCAGGTGACAATAGGACTGGCAGCTGGCAGAAGTTTTGTTAGCTTACCAGGCACTACAAGCTTTATCTCTGCATTTCATTAATTGTTTGGTTGTGAGTGCTAGACAGAGACAGGATTAGATTTAGCTATTTTCTTCCCGAGTGGGGATTTCTGATTTAGGATGTTTAGAAATGTGTCATTCAGTTCAGATTTTATTGATACTAGATGTTATTTAAAGGAAGATACTTTAATATGCTCCTGTTGCAGAGTTTGAGAGTGTTAATAGTGGCCATCTCTGCTAATGAAATTGTATAAGACGGGTTTGGAGCATTTACTAAGTGTATGTTTGGCATATATAAGATGTTGGCCAATAAAAGAGCCATGTAGAATTCCAGACTAGGCTATATTTTATGGGTTAGCAGTTATGATCCATTCCCAAATTCACTGAGCTCATAGAACATATTTACTGACAAGTTTGTAGTTGCTACAGCAAGCAAAAATCTTCAGTAACTATTCACAATATATCATTTCTTACACAGAAAAGAAATGAGAAACTGTGACATACAGTGATAAGCATTCATTTTATGAAATGTAATGCTGCATGAAAGCTGAGTCTGTCCAGAGGTGGTAAGCGCACAAATTCGCTGTTTTTTTTTATTATTTGAATTACAATTTTCCCTCAAAATGTCAGGGCTCATAGGAGAATACTAGGCTAGTGACACTAAAGAGCCCTTTTAAGCTTAGCTATGCTTCCCAGTAATGCAGCTTTTGAGTAATTATGTGATGAACTCACCTGTGCATCCGAAACAAACCTAATAAATTATGGAAAAGACACTAGGAGGTATTCCTCTGTTGGGTACTTTCTTACAGTTTAACTATAGTGCTGCCTATTTGTAGGGACAGGAAGCCTTCTAAATTGTGGAAAATGCACTAGCAGATGTTTCTCTGTTGAGTATATTTCTGCAGTTCAGATACAGTGCCACCTATCTTTGATGACTGGAAGACTTCTAAATTATGGGAAAGACACTAGCATGTGCTCCACTGCTGAGTACATCCATGCAGAGCCATCTATCTTTGGGAACCACAAGCCTTCTATGTTATGGAAAAACAGTAGCAAGTGTCCCTCTGTTGAATATATTCATACAATTCAGTTACACCATCATTAAAATAAATTAAACCAAATTCATATATTGCTTTATATGTGACACCTGTCAGGTTACCAGTGCTTATCTCCTACTACTATTAGAATGCTTCCTGCCTTCCTGACATCTGTACTTGCACTTCAGTTTGACTAACCTAGCCATCCCTCCCGGTCCACATGGACTGCCTGTTTTGCTCTGGCTTGCCCTTCTTGCTGCTTGTAGGCCATCTCTACCAATTTTCTCCACTTCTCCTGGACTACCTGACTCTGCTTTACTACCCTTTCTTTCCTTCTTCCTGCACTTCTAAAATAGCTCCTCTTTCCATTCCCCTCTCATCATGTCATCCTGTTTTTGTCTTATTGCATTTCTTCATTTAACCTTCCCCTCTCTAATCCTCATTCTTTCTGCTATTTCACTAACCTCTTCATTCTTCCCACTGCTATGGTCCTCAGTCATTTGTTTCCTATTTCCTTTCACTGCTTTTGTTTGTGTCCTCACCTTCTCTCTCTTTCTTCTCACTGCTTTCCCCCTTTGCTGTACTTTGCCTCTTTCTTTTCCCAATATCTTACCCTCTATGCAATGGCTGTATCCAAACTTCAATTTCTAGTGATGCCAACCTCCTGAGTACATTAGAGCCTGTCCTGAGACACAGTATTGACAAGAACTCAATGCATGTAAAGTCTCTCTCTGTCTCTCTCTCACTCACTCACTCACTCACTCACTCACTCACTCACTCACTCACTCACTCACTCACTCTCAGTGTTTTATTAGTCTCTGGTTCCTTGCAGTCCTTAATTCAATAATTTTTTTTTGGTTTCTTTCACTGTTTTCTTATTTGGATCTCTGCTAGCCTGTTTCTCTGATTGTCTGCCTCTCTCTTTCCCATTCTCTTAGCTTGTTGATTAAATCATTTGGATGTTAAGAGCAGTAATGTAAATTTAAGAGTTGTAGTTTACTTGGACTTGAGTCATATTATCAAATGATTCTTCATTATTAAGGCCTTATGCTTAGTGTGGTGTCTAATTTACTAACATCTTTAACAGGCATTAAGTGTGGAAGACCTAGCAAGGTGATAAAAGTCAGACAACTTCCAACATAGTGTCAGAAGTAAAAGAATTGGTGCCACAGTGAAGATTCAATTGAACTGTTGAAAGGAAGAAACAGATGGCAGAATAGTACATTTCTTCATTTGGACCTTGCAGATGCCAGTTACACATGTTTTTCTTAATTTGTTTTGTTTTGAATGAATTTTGCTTTTACTGATAAGTATATTGCAGTTATTGAGTGTTAAAAGAATTTTTTATCACATTGCCCCCACTGCCTGCCAATTATCAGCTCCCTCTCACCCAGTTTGCCCATTCATTCCTTATCACTGGGGTTGACTACTAGGGCCACTATTCACACAGCTGTCAAGGATGGTTGTTGATTTTTCCTTTAACCAGCCCTAACTCTCCCAGAAACACTTGGTGTTAGCAAGAGGGAAGGGTATGTGTATGTAATGGACTTACAGGGGATGATGTCTTCTCACTTCTACAAGAAGCAAAAGACATCCTTACACTCTTCTCTCCTCCCTGCCTGGTTCTTTCAGTGTTGGCACTGCTAATCAAACCCAAATGCTTGAGTTGCAGCAGGGCTCTATCCCTCTGAACAACACAGACAGGCATCTGTTATAGCCATTTTATTTTATTTTTGCTAACAGTATTCATTATGATATTCTTTTTGCCCTTCAACAAGCCTCTAGCTTACAAAACAGTGATACTGTATACTTTCATTGCAGCTGTATGCATAACATGTCCATTTCTTCAATTTGTTTGGAAAGATTTTCTTCAGTTTTTGACTCAGAATACTAACAGTCCAACAGGATCATAGGGAGGGCTAGGAGCCAGTTGCCTCAGGAGAAATTTGTTAGAGGGAATAATTGGCAATGCAACTGATTGTCAAATGGGAAGGAGTGCAGTACCAGCATTCACTTAAACAGTCACTGTCAGGCAACATGTTTAAGTGTATGTGTGTGTGTGTGTGTGTGTGTGTGTGTGTGTGTGTGTGTGTGTGTGTGCGTGTGCGTGTGTGTGCATACGTGTTAATGGCTGTACTTGTGACAAAGAGTTGGCTTAAGCTCTTTGCTGCAGTGTGAAGTACGAGGGGACCTTTAGTTTTGGTTCTCAGTTTTTTTCTAAACTTTGAGTTGGGGGGGCAACATTTTTTGAACTGTCTATGGTGCCATTTTACCTAGCTTTTTGCAACTCAACGTCCAGCAGCTCTGAAACTGCAGGGAATCCTGTCAGAAGACTGGAAGTCCTGGTTGCAAAGATGTGAGCACTATGTCTCTATGAGTGGCCACAGTGAGAACCTAGAGACAGTCAAGACTGACATGCTCCTTATCTCGCATGCATAAAAGCCATTAAGGTAGTTAATATTTTTGTTCTAAGGAGAAAAAAAAGCAGCTTTGTGGTACTGAAGCTAAATCTGAAGTATATTGTGAGCCAAAGAAGAACATGTAGCACTACATACTTCACTAATCAGAAATAAGGTTGTTTCTGGTATAAATAATAGCAATGCAGGAGATAGGCTATTAAGGGAATTGATCCTAATGTTTGACAAAGCCACTAGTATGTCCTGCGAGCAAACTGTGTAATATACAGTTAAAATAATTGACTGATGGTACAACTGACATTGAACTGAATATGAAAAGAAAACTATGCCAAAATACTGTAAAAATAATAAAAATGAATGGGATTGTATGTGGAAGCAAACCAAGTTTTAAAAGAAGGCATCTAATTGTAAATGGGTAGCAAAGATCCATGCCTTATGTATGCATTGTGGCAGCAAGTATGAAAAGAGGCAATGTAAATCAGAAGATGAAGTCTGTAGGGTGAATGGTGCAATGGGTCATTATGTAAGAATGTGTTATAACAGAGAAAAATCAAACAGAAACAACAAA
This sequence comes from Protopterus annectens, assembly GCF_019279795.1. Classification (NCBI taxonomy): domain Eukaryota; kingdom Metazoa; phylum Chordata; order Ceratodontiformes; family Protopteridae; genus Protopterus; species Protopterus annectens. The sequence goes on along the minus strand of NC_056741.1, from coordinate 789,471,150 downwards.
AAATTAAATTGCTAGACACTGACAGTGATGTGAAATTTGAAGTGCTTGTGAATATTCTGGAAATTATTTCTGTCGGTACATTGCAGTGTACAATCAGAAACAAGGATAACAAAGTAATAAAGTATGACTAAAATGTTGACAATGAGACTAAAAGAAAGTATTGTCAGAGAAGCCGTGTATAAATAAACCTATTGTATTTACGCTTGACAGTGGATGCATGTGCCGCATAATATCTCTGGTATGCTCAGAAGTGCAGTATTAAACTACAAGCTAAATGAGTCTTATTGTTTACCGTTGTCTTACTCTGGGCATAGACTGAAACGTGGGTCAAATCTATCTGAATTCTGCTTATAAAGGTAAGACCGCTGTTTCATCTAAGTAACTCTGCAATCCTATTTTAAGCAAGGCAGTATATTTGGTAGAAATATGTGTGTGTCTGTGGGCATGGGTTAAGCAAATTCACACTACAGAAATGGAAACAGTGGAAGTGAGCTAAACAAGCTGTACAGTGAGGATATGCAAATTAAGCAATTACACACTCACAAAATGCATCCAATATAATCAGCATATTCATGAAGCTGTCCATTATAATTCACATATGTGCAAAGACAGCCTTAAAATTCGCACATTCTCACTGGTAGTCAGAACACTAAAGTAGATAATGCATAAGTCAGTGTACTGAGCTAAAAATAGAATAGAAACAGTCAGAAAAATAAGCAGAAAAGCATTTCAGTTTGAATGAAAATGTAGAATATTGCAAAATGTTTGTTTTGTCAGTGTCACTGCAAATACAGAAGCATAATATGCAATATACTGCAACTGACTAATCCCCTTTTGCAATCTTCTGATGGGAGTAACTTGTTTACGATTCTGATGAAGTAACTTGTTTATGAAAGTACTTAATCCTGATCTGGATTAAATTTATTTGCTCCTACATCTGCCTTCGTTTTTTTTCTCTGGGAATGCTCTACTGTTCGTGTTTTGGATTTTTGTCTTCAGTGTTTTGGTTATTGGCCCTTATGCAATCTCCTAGCAACCATGTAACACATATTTATACCTACAGCAGTATAAATATCCCCTCACCCTTGTGTCAAAAATATCAACGTTTAACAGGACTCTTTAGGTACCTGGATTCAAAAAGGCAATCCTGATATTTCAGGAATCACTGAGGCATGGATAAAACAAAAAATAACTGCCCATTTATATGTTTGCAAACTAAGTACCACCTATTCCAGAATAACAGATCAGGATTTGAAAGTAGAGGAAGAACTGTGCTCCTAATCAAATCAAATCATAGCTGCATAATTACTGCCATTAAGTCAAAGTTCACTTAACATGAAACATGAGGCTCCCCAAACTGGACACTGACACAGGACAAAATTCGCAACAGAACATAAAGGATTATGATTGGGTCTTTAATTGCAACATGCTTATAATGTGTTTGAGACATGGATGCCACGAAATTCACCTCAAGAGTGAAGCTTGAGAGCTGAATCTTGGCAGCTATGTCAAGAACACATAATAAGTTATGATTGGATATCTTATCATAATTCTTTGTAGAGCATAGAGATTTGTTTGCTCCATGCACTACTATTTACAGAAAAGTAAAAAAAAAAAAAAAAAACAAACAAAGTGTTGTGTCAGTTTGGAAAGCCAGTAGCCATTCATGCGACTCCCCTCTTTTCATCATTCTTGACAAGCTAATTCTTTATTTTCAGTAAGTACTGCTTGATTTCTTCCTAACTTTAGAATATCTGCCTAAATACTTCATCCTTAAACTTTCAGGGTCTATGTATTGATTTCCCCTCGAGTGTTTGGCAGTGCTCTGTACAGACTCAGACACTTTGAGTGACATTTTTCCTGTAAAAGGCTTCCGTACTTAATACAGTGAGCTCATATCCAGGCATGTCTAAAGGTAGTTCTCTGTACTTTCTCCTGTCAACCTGGTGAACTTGGGCATCCTGAGGCAGTGTAGCAACTGCCTCATGTACTCAGACAACCCTCTCCTCTTACCTCCCAACACTATGACTTGTGAGAGATGCACATATATAGCCACATTGGAAGCCAAGCACTCTCCAGCCAAGACTGGATTAGCCAGTCAAGAGGAGAAGGATAACACCCGCACCACACCACATTCACACATAGCCCTCCAGAACATGCACCACCACAACTCTCACATAGTAACACAAAACACACACCTACTTTCGCGGAGAATCTCAATAAAAATCTGCCCAAATAACAGAGACATCCAAGGCAGAAACACAAACAACCAGCACATCCTAGCACAAACCATGAGACACATGGCTCACATAAACAGTGTGCCACTCAACCAAAGCCCATAAGGCAAAACAACTTACCCAATACACTAGTCATAAGTGACTCAATAGTAAGGCACACTGATGTCCCACTCACTAGGTTGAATAAGGAGAAAGTTAAGATCAGCTGCCTGTTGGGTGCCAGGATCCGTCACATAACGCAAGCACTTAAGTCACTCCACAACAGGTAGAAATATGACTCTGTCATTGTCTATGTTGGTGTGAACGACCTGAGACATACCTCCCTAGACTACATGAAAAGAGACATAGAGGAGCTCTCTGATCTTGTAGCCCAGGCAGGTATGACCCTAACTCTGAGTAGCTTCCTACCGTCACCCAGAATGATACAACAGTACAAGCAGAAAATCATTGACTTCAACAATTGGCTAAGTTTCTGGTGTCATTCTAAGGGGATCCAGTATCTGTCTACCTGGGATGACATGATCAACAGACCTCAGTGCTTTGCCAGACATGGCCTGCACCTGTCACCCCAGGGATTCCAGATACTGGCCAAGGCTCTTGCCACCTCTATAGTGCCTTTTTTAGGCAATGTCCTAAAGACAAAATTACCACCATAACAGCTACAGGCAAATGAAATTTGAGGGTTATGCTACTCAACGCTAGAAGTCTAAATCTCATAATGCACTCGCTTGAAGCACTCCTTAAAATGGAGAACATCGACATCTGCACAGTGACCGAGACCTGGTTCAAGGCTCTGGAGAGTACCCCGCTATAATTCACCAGGCTATAATTCATACCACACCATTCAGCCCCTAAACCTTGACCGAAGCACTAAAGGTGGTGGTGTCTCCATTTTCATAAAGGATATGCACACCTCCAGACTAGTAGCCCAACATAACGCATCAGAGATACTTCAGGTACAACTAACACTGGGTAAAACTGCAATCCAGGTTGTCGCCTGCTATAGATCCCCCACCATGTCCCAAGACTCCCACTCCACATTCCTAAACACACTGGAAAATATTAGGATACAACCCAATACCCTTATACAGGGAGACTTTAACTACACCTCCATTAACTGGGAAAATTACTCATGTGCCAACACACTTGCTCAATGTTTTCTGGAATTCATTAATTCCAATGCCCTGGACCAACTCATTCTTACCCTCACCAGTGGTAGAAACATCCTTGACGTGGTCATTACTAACATGGGTGAATATTGCTCTACACCAGCAATAAACTCCTCCCTGGTCAGATCTGACCACAAGCTAATCACCATGGATATCCACATCCCACCCTCACCCCCCTAAAGAAAACCACCATAAAAAACTTCTCCAAAGCCAGTTTGGGCTTCTAAAAACAGAGGTAGCTAACTTCATGACACCCATGCAAATGGAAAATAGGTGCATGACTACTGAATCATACACCAATGCACTGTATGAGAACATACACAAGTGCATGGAATGGGCCATACCAAACAGAACCAAGACACTCTCCTCCAAAAAAAGGAAGCCAATCTGGTGATCCCCCACCATAAACAAACTCTACAACATGAGGAAAAAACTGTTGCAGAAAAGGTTGAAGTCCCAAGACTGGAAAAACTCCTTTGTTAGCCTCAGCAAAAAACTGAGATTCCCTCATCAAATCCTCTAACGCTAGCTATGAAAACAAAATTCCTGCAGATTCTAAAGACAACCACAAGGCATTCTACAGTTATGTCAAGAATCTACATGGCAATACTCAGATCTGCTCTGAGTTACAGCACAATGGCAATACATATACAGAACCAACTGATATTGCTAACATATTGGCTAACAGATTCAGTGTGAACTTACCACCTTTTCACCCCCTAAAGGGCCTATCACAATGCCTGAGGAATGCCAAGTCCCTATTATAATGACTACACAGGTAAAAACCACACTGTCCAAAGCTAAGAATACAGCTTCCATGGGACCTGATAATATCCCTGGCTGTGTTCTACATGAATTACAAAGTGAACTGACACCACACCTGAGTACCCTGTTCAATCACAGCCTCATTTCAGGCTATGTTCCTACCAAATGGTGCACTGCTACGGTCATCCCTCTCCACAAAGGGGGAACGAAAACAGACCATGGGAACTACCACCCCATTAGCCTGATGAGTCTGATATGTAAGGCTATGGAGCGCATCATCATGGACCTTATAAATAAGGACATAGGGAATCTCCAAACTTTGGACCCCATGCAGTATGGGTTTGTGAAAGGTAGACCATGCCTACTCAACCTGATAGATTTCTTCGAGTCTGTCACCAGAACTGTGGATGAGGGCAAGGTAGTTCACACAGCCTACCTAGATCTTGCCAAGGCCTTTGACACCATCTCTCACTCAGAAATCATAGATAGACTCACTAAACTAGGCATAAACTCCTAAGTAATAAGATGAGTTGCCAACTGGCTCACTGATAGAACCCACACTGTGAAAGTAGCAGACTCCAAAGCTGACTACCAACCAGTTACAAGTGGTGTCCCACAGGGATCGGTCCTAGGTCCTCTCCTGCTTGGCATCTACTTCTCTGAAGTTCAAGCCAATGCAAAGGAACTCTGGCTGACCAAGTTCACAGATTATTGCAAACTGGGATCCATTATTGATTCTCCAACTGATGTAGACATTCTACAAAAAGGCTTCACTGACACCACTGACTGGTGCCAGAACCATGGCCTTAAGCTCAATGCCAAAAAGTGCATTGTCATTCCCTTTGGGAAAAATTGGGTGCCCATGAACTACCCCATAGGCAGTAGTCAACTAAACACTGAAGGTGTGATAATAGACCTGGGGACACAGGTTGACAACAACATCTCCTTTGATGTGTCCTTCTATGTGGCACATCTCATTACAAAAGGTTTCTCATCCAGGAAGAAAGAGGTCATAATCTCTCTCTACTCGTCCCTCATTAGACCTGTTATAGAACACAACGCCCCATTTGGTATGTACCTCACTAGACACCTACAACAACTGGAAAAGACACAAAAATACCTCACGAAGAGGATCTTAGGCCTTAGACACATGCCCTATACGGACAGACTCAAAAACTCCAGCTATACTCTGTCTCTTATCGCCTACTTAGAGGTGATCTCTGCTTGACCTACAATGCCATGTCTAACCCAGAGCTGCTAGATATGCTACACCTAAAGAAATCCCAATCCCTTCGTGCCACACGCTCCGGGGACCTTAACCTCATTACCACAATAAACAGAACATGCTGGAGGTACAGGTTCCTAACCCAGAGACTTCCCATACACTGAAACAAACTTCCTATCCTATTCATGTTAAGCAGAGCACTTCACTGGCCCTCTTTAAGAAAAATCTTGACGAGTGGGTGGGCAATAGGAAGTTCACCCCGGGATCACTTCAGTGGCCTTGCTTGATAGGGGCACTGGGAACTAACTTTGGGCGGCATTAATCTTCTTGAGATAGGCTTGTATAGGCAGCAGGGCCATTAGCCTAGTACACACCTATGAACCTATGAACCTATAAACCAGTGTTAAAGGGGTTTACATCTTTTCATATTCCCTGTCTAAGGGAAGCAATTTGTTCTGAAATAGTGTCTGTAATGTATTTGAGAGCAGGCAGAAACAGAGTTGAAATGAAGCTGTTTCATGTTCTGCTGCTGCCTTTTACTGCCGGCACTGTCAGTTGTTAGTGCCAGACATGATTTTAACAGCATGCAGGGGGTGTCTAACATTTGTTAAATACCCTTCTAAGCATTGGTTAAGATTGGGCCTCCTGCTAGACTGGTGCTGAGCAAAGATGTCATTTAACTGTTATTAGCATGTAATCATGGCATTTCATGCACTACAAAGCTGTTTACAGATGCTCCTTACATCCTCCTCCTTCTAGCTTTAACCAGCTAACAAAGACAGTAGATAAAATTCTAGTGGATTCACCTTCGTACATATCATAGTAGCAAGCAATTTTTAATATAGACTTTCCATGCTCTAAAAAGGTACAAGCACCATGGAAACACATACTCAGTAACGTGTCTGAGATAACTTCCTAACCAACTAGACAGAAGCCACAAACAAACAAACAAACAAACAAAGTATAAACTGCTGGACCACCAAATAACAAGTATGTTACATAGATCCAAACAAATTTCCTGCTTCCCAAATTCCATAAGTGACTACAACCCAATAGGTGTCATCTTCTCTTTCAAAATTTAAAGATTTCTGCAGAAATCATAAAAGCAAAAGCATATTCAAAGCTAAGAAATTTGATGCTACTAGTAGAACTCCAGCTTCTAGACTTGTTCCAGCTATACTAAAAATCCAGCCATACAAAAACATTTTAACTCCCTTCTTAAAACAGCTATAAATCCCCAACTACTTCAAAAGATCTGACCAAAAAATTTGCCCTTGGCTTAAAGCAAGCCTGAAGGCACTAATCAGAAGTTGGAACAAAGCATACATACAAATAAAGAATGTTGTTGTGTCTTTCGGCTTTTCCCGGTTAGGGGTCGCCACAGCGGAACTCCGGTCTGCTAATGATTGGCAGTTGATTTTTACATGCCGAGTTGCCAGCCCTGATGCACAACCTTCAACGAAGGTACACCCATTCACGCATGTCTACACGCAGAAGACGCTCTAGCTGAGAATCGAACCAGACAGCATACAAATAAAGAATAAAATAAGCAAATCCTCATAACTCTGGACTAAACAGGAATACATGAGATCAAAGCATATACTCTTTTGACAGGTAATCAGAGACATGCCATATCACAAAGAAGCTTCCGTTATGACATTTCAACTACAAAAATGTTGGTTCCCTTATCTGAACTCCCTAAAATTACAACAGCTTTTGAAAGCATAGCATCCATTCCTCAAACTCTCTTCTCTGCCTTCTAATTCAAATCTACTTTTCTAAAACAGTAAGGCAACATACTGAAAAAAATAGAAAATAAACCTAAGTCCGATCCAACTGTATTCACCCTTTTTCCATATGGAAGCAGCCAAAATAACCATGACCCTCAGCCACATTCTTAATGTCTCCTTAACTAGACGTACTGTTCAATAGCAATTTAAGCATACTTTGATTATATCCATCATCAAATCCTTTACCCTAATTATATTCATCTCTAAAATATCTTATGCTTCCACTCTCCAAGACTTCAGACCCATCTCAATCCTTTACCCAATTACAAAAGTAAAAGAAAAATGTCCTTCTCACTGACTTCCAACATGGATTCAGTGTAGGCAGTAAAACTCTGAAAGTTGCCAAAAAATAAAGTATGGATCACAAGTATAGTCTTCACAGACCTGAAAAAGTATTTGAATGAGAAGACCATCTTCTTCTACTAAACAATCTTAAACAACTTGATTTTATTCCAGATGTTCTCAGTTGAGTAGGTGGTTACCTTTCTGATAGAACTTTCAATATCCAAAGTGGTTGCCATACTTTGTAAAAAAGTACAAGTACTAAAGTCTTCAGGAGTCAGTGGTAGGGCTGATGCTCTTTTCTTGCTATATGAACAATATAATAACCTACCTTCTTAGAACTTTAATCACTCCTTATATAGACAATATTCTCAGATGTATCTATAGCCAAAGTCCTCAACAATGGGAAAACAGTTCCAGAGAAACATAAATACCCTCTGTAGTTGGTCCTGGAACAGCAATTTGACATTTAATAATTCCAAACCTGGAAGTTTGTTTTTTGATAGTCAAAAACTAATCAATGCCACCCATTTAAAAATTACAAACTCTTACAACAATAATACATGGAAATGTCTGGGTCTTGTATTAGACCTATTGCTTTTTCCACACTCCATACAAAACACATTATAGACAAAGAATACCTTCAAGTATATCAAACCATCTCTTCAGTGTAAGATAACACTGATCTGAGTGGAATATGCCTTCTTTATCCTAGCTCTGTATTCTGGTGCCAATAATAAAATAATAAACACTACCTTAAAAATAATTTCATCCACATAGTCCAAAGGAATGCATACTGGTGCTCTTAAAAAAAAGCAAATTGTCTTCTAGTACAATTCAGGTATTTTCTCCTCTTCCTCCTCTTATTAACACTTTCAGGTTTATATACAACCATAACCGCCCCCTTATATTCCACAGGCTGAACATAAAATCATTCCCTTCTTACCATGGACATAGCTTCATTTCTTTACAAAGTCCTAGATTTGGCTAGTTGATCAGTGAAAAGAGGTTCAGCGAAATAGTTACAGCCAAACAGAACCATTTACCACAAGAAGTTAGACAAGAAACTATTACCTTGAATTCAGGAAAAAATTAACCCTTCTAATAGTAGTGCCCCTTCATCTCTGCAATCTTTACAATACAGTTTTACTTGTACTGATTTACTTGTCTGACATCTCAAAATTATCATATATATATATATATATATATATATATATATATATATATATATATATATATGGGTTCACTTTATAACATCGAAATACTGAAATGTCGAATTTCAGTATCTCAAAGCTATAAAGTCGAATGTTAAAAATAGCGAACGTTCATAATCGAATTTGGCGTATGTGAAAATATGTCAATTCACGGTTATGAAGTTGCACTATGTAATGTCGGGTTTGTGTTTTGTTGGTGCGGTGCCGTGTTTGGATGTAGGTGTTATGTCAGGTAAGTGAGTGTTTTGTAAGGGTTTTGAGTGGGAGTTAGAGTGTGTGTGAGGGATTGGAGAATGTGCGTGTGTGAGTGAGCTTTTGTGGTTGTGTGATCTCGGAGTTAGTATATATAAGTAGGGGGGGTGTGGGGGGCGCAGAGGGGATTGCCCCCCTGCTTATGTGTGTGTGAGTTGTGTATGTGTGTTGCTTTTTTGTTTATGTTGTGATGTGGGTGTTGTGTTGTATGTTTAGTGTAGTGTGTGCGGTGTTTTCGGTTATGTGGTTTTGCGGTTTTTGTTTGTCGGTGTTTTGTGGATTCGGTTTTATAGTCTCGAGATACTGAAATTCGATATTTCAGCATTTCGAGGTTATAAAGTGAATCCATATATATATATATATATATATATATATATATATGTGTATAAATGTGTGTGCGCAATAGATATCTATAAATGTGTGTGCGTAAGACACCAATCCCCAACAACCCTTACTAAGAAATGTCAGAAATAAAAAAAAAATTTGGCTCAGCCAAATTCCAGCAAGAATTAAATTCTTGCAATTGGTCTATCCTAAAACTTCTCCCCTTAGAAGAAGCAGTCTTGTATTTTAACAAAAAATTCCTTGCGATTCTTGACTTTTACGCACCCACTCGCTCAAAGAAGACTAAGGCAAAAGCTACACCTTGGATTTCAAGAGACCAGGCTCAAAATTAATCTCAGAAATAAAGCTTGGGCATTATGGCAAACTACTAAACTCCCTCATGATCAAATTAAATGCAGGCAACTTAGGAATGAAACTTAAAAAACATATACTACTAGACAAAACAATGCTACTGCAAATTACAAACAGATAATCAAAATAACCCTCAGAAGTTCTGGGCAGGGTTGAATAATCTACTACACCCTGGTCATACTACTACCCCTGTCCCAGCTGCCTCCACTGATAAACCCCCAGAAGCAGTCTCTGACAGTTTTAACCGATTCTTTACCAAGACAATCCAAGCCCTAGCCAGCCAACTTCCTCTTAGCTCCCACAGCCTAGATAGTTCCACCCCTAAAAACCTACCCTTATTTAGCTTTCAACCTGTTGCCACATCACTTATCCGTACCTTAATCAGAAAACTAAAACCCACCACACTCTCGACTGACCAACTTCCAGCTGAATACCTACAAAAATCAGCTGATGACATTGCCTACTCAGTGCCATTACTTATCAATCGCACCATAGTAGAAGCAAAAATTCCTGATATCTGGAAGATATCCTATGTGATCCCTCTTCATAAAGGAGGTAGTTCTACTGAACTGTCCTATAGCTATACTCTCTCCTCTAGCAAAGATAACGGAAAAATGTATTCAAAAACAGTTCATACTCCACCTAATAAATAACCACCTCATGGCAGATACCCAGCATGGCTTCAGACCTCACCATAGAACTACCTCAGCCCTACTAGTCTTTTCCAATACCATACACCTCAATCGTAATAATAACCATATTTCTTCAGCTCTATTTTTGGATCTGTCCAAAGCTTTTGATATGGTGGATCACCAACTATTAATCCATACCCTGTAACCACTTTGTCCAGATCCCAAAGCCTTTCAATGGTTTAATTCCTACCTAAGTGGTAGACAGCAGGCTGTACTTTAGCAGACCAAACTCTCTACCCTGCTACCTAACACCCTGGGAGTACCACAAGGTTCTATACTGGGCCCACTGTTATTCTCCATCTTCATCAATGATTTGAACACTGTCATACCTAAAGTCAGCTGTATCCAGTATGCAGATGACTCTACACTGATTTGCTCAGCAACATCCCTTACAGAGTTACAGTTAGCTACCCAGACTACCTTTAACAGAATAGAAAACTGGCTTACCAATCGTCGTCTGATACTGAATCCTAAAAAGACTAAAATGCTGTTATTCCCACCACCACAAAGGTCTAGCGCCATTAACTTTACAATTAAAGCAAAGGATGGCACAATAGTGACCACTCTACAAAACTACTAGGTGTCACTATCGACAACTTAAAATTCGACCTACATGTTAACCAATTGATCAAAACCATCAATAAAAAACTAGGCTCATTGTATAGAATAAAAAGCTTCCTGACTCCTCCAGCCAAGGTTGCCATTGCTCGATCTCACCTTCTCTCTACCCTCTGGTATACATCCCCTCTTCTCCGTAATACTAGTAAGACTGCCCTGAACAAAATCACTATCTGTTATAATCACATTGCCAGGTTTGCCACTGGGCTGCCTTTCAGGACATATTATTGCATCAATCTAATTCAGCTTGGATGGCTTAAACTACCTAGTCTAATATTATATAACCAACTGGTTATGGCCCACAAAATTATATACAACCCTGAAAACACCCCTGCACTCAAAAATCTGGTCACCTTGTATAACAACCCTAGACCATTGCGTTCTTCCAGCAGACTCCTTATCCAGACATGTAAAACTAATAACCTAGCCGGCGACTCTCTCTTTACTAACTCTGTAGGCAGATCATGGAACCTTCTACCTCCTGAGATTACCTCACTCTCTTCTATAGGTCATTTCAAAGCTAAGCTCAAACAATGCCTGGGATCAAAATGGACATGCTATTGTATCAAGCCTGGATAATCTTTTCTGCAGATTGTGTACAGCTGTTATGTAACTTTCAGATTTATCTACTCTGAACTTAACAACTGTTCTTAATGAAACTATTAAAAATGGTAGTTCATTGATTTAATGTAAAAAAAAAAATTCTATATGTCATTTCTGTATGGGTTGTCTCTATGTTCTCTGTAAATATTCTATTATGCTAGCCGTGATATGTGATATGTAATGATATTTTTGTTACTGTTTGGAGCTTTTCTCCCTGGGCCTCCACTGAAAATGGACATATATCCAGTTGGACTATCCCGGTTAACAAATGTAAAATAAAATAAAAAAAAAAAATATATATATATATATATATATATATATATATATATATATATATATATAAATATATAGGTATACTGAAATTAAGTTAAACACTCAAATATTAACATTTACAAAGTCGAAAACAGAAGCTGACACACTACTATATATGCACCAATTGACAATCTCAGCACATGCAAAACTTCAAATTTAAAAATGATAATAAACCACCCCCACAGCCCCTGCTAATTATATATACTAACACAAGATTGCACAATCTCAGTGAAAGGGCATATTTCCCTTCCCCAAGGATTGCGTAATCTTGCACAACTGTCGACCATCTGTTTAGTCGACTACATTTTGTCAGCTAAACAGATGTCGACCAATGGTAGAATCAACAAATTTCAGTCGCTTTATGTATATATATATATAATATGTATGCATGTGTTTATTTTTTCAGATTAAATTTCTATGTCTAGTCTGTACTTGCTTAAAACAGTGCTCAGGATCAATGGTGAGAGTGCGGAGAGGGTTAAGAGTATGAAATTTCTGGGTGTACACATATCAGTGCCTCTCTCATGGTTGGGAAACACCAGTCAACTGGTCAAGAAAGTGCACCAATGCCTCCAGTTTTTAAGAAGGCTGAAAAAAGCTAAGCTTCCTCCTCATATTCTCTCCACCTTCTACAGAGGTGCAATAGAGAGCATCCTCACCTGCAACTTCACAGTGTGGTTTGGAAGCTGCACAGTTACAGAAAGGAAGGTACTACAAAGAGTGTTGTTGGTTGCAGAGAAGGTAACAGGTTCCAGTCTTCCATCGATACAACAACTTTATTTTGCAAGAAGCATCTGAAAGGCCACCAAAATAATACAGGACACCATGCATCCTGTGCATGGACTGTTTAAGCATCTGGAATCAGGCAGGAGATATAGCAGCATGCCCTGCAGGACTATAAGATTCAATAACAGTTTCTACCCTGCAGTGATTAATCTTTTGAACTCAGACACTAGTCCAAGGGGTCTGGACACGTAATAAGTCAATTTTTATTTATTTTTGCGATATATACTTATGTATATTCCAAGTAAGTGCAATATTTATTTATTATATCCATAGTCAAGTATTATTTAACCCACTCAAGTGCAATATTAGACAAATAACCTAGGCATTGGTCAGTCTGTAATGTGTTTTGTATTACTTTAAATAGGGTAGTTAATTTAACTCAGGGAGGGTATTCTTTTCATATATGAGTGTTGGTAAATGTCTCTGCTCTTTCTTGTGTGTATCGGGAGTAGTATTGTATGTGTTAGTTATGTTTATTGCTCTACTTGTATGTGTTATTTCACTTTCCTTTGGAATCTCAAGAACTGAGCTGATGCATGAAATTTAATTTAGGCTACACGTGTGTAGTTCTACATGACAATAAAGTTTACTCTGACTTTCGACTTTGACTAAATTACGTTTACTGTAGAATATGAAAACTATTTCAACACTCTAATGTCTTCTTATATTGGTACCCATGTTAGGATTTTTTAAATATTACCATGTTTTTGCATCTTAGAAAAGTTGGACTCATGGATTCTTGCACAAAGTGTTTGGTCTATTTCTTTCCCGAAAGTAATTAAATTTATAGCTTGCATTATTCTGATAGATACCCTGTTCTAAATGCATGCTACCCTTTGAGGAAAGATTTTTTTAATTACTTTATTACAATGATTAATCTTGATTATTAAATTATTCCTAGTAAACAGTAAATGGGAGTAAAAAGTTACCCCAATTAGTACTGCTAAGCTTTTATTATGCAAGCACATATAGGCAAGTATTCAATCACTGCTGCTAAATCTTCATGATATTGAAAGAAATTTGAGTTTGACTAGCCCATAAGTGGAAATGAAATTCCTTTTTAAGCCATTGTTCTTCTGGTAAGAGTACTTTCTATGTGCTCTAGTTTTCTGGCAGAGGTTTTAGTATATGCACGTATGCTGCGAGAGTTGAATGTGGTCAGAGGTTTTAGTATATGCACGTATGCTGCGAGAGTTGAATGTGGTCAGAGGTTTTAGTATATGCACGTATGCTGCGAGAGTTGAATGTGGTCAGAGGTTTTAGTATATGCACGTATGCTGCGAGAGTTGAATGTGGTCAGAGGTTTTAGTATATGCACGTATGCTGCGAGAGTTGAATGTGGTCAGAGGTTTTAGTATATGCACGTATGCTGCGAGAGTTGAATGTGGTCAGAGGTTTTAGTATATGCACGTATGCTGCGGGAGTTGAATGTGGTCAGAGGTTTTAGTATATGCACGTATGCTGCGAGAGTTGAATGTGGTCAGAGGTTTTAGTATATGCACGTATGCTGCGAGAGTTGAATGTGGTCAGAGGTTTTAGTATATGCACGTATGCTGCGAGAGTTGAATGTGGTCAGAGGTTTTAGTATATGCACGTATGCTGCGAGAGTTGAATGTGGTCAGAGGTTTTAGTATATGCACGTATGCTGCGAGAGTTGAATGTGGTCAGAGGTTTTAGTATATGCACGTATGCTGCGAGAGTTGAATGTGGTCAGAGGTTTTAGTATATGCACGTATGCTGCGAGAGTTGAATGTGGTCAGAGGTTTTAGTATATGCACGTATGCTGCGAGAGTTGAATGTGGTCAGAGGTTTTAGTATATGCACGTATGCTGCGAGAGTTGAATGTGGGCAGAGGTTTTAGTATATGCACGTATGCTGCGAGAGTTGAATGTGGGCAGAGGTTTTAGTATATGCACGTATGCTGCGAGAGTTGAATGTGGTCAGAGGTTTTAGTATATGCACGTATGCTGCGAGAGTTGAATGTGGTCAGAGGTTTTAGTATATGCACGTATGCTGCGAGAGTTGAATGTGGTCAGAGGTTTTAGTATATGCACGTATGCTGCGAGAGTTGAATGTGGTCAGAGGTTTTAGTATATGCACGTATGCTGCGAGAGTTGAATGTGGTCAGAGGTTTTAGTATATGCACGTATGCTGCGAGAGTTGAATGTGGTCAGAGGTTTTAGTATATGCACGTATGCTGCGAGAGTTGAATGTGGTCAGAGGTTTTAGTATATGCACGTATGCTGCGAGAGTTGAATGTGGTCAGAGGTTTTAGTATATGCACGTATGCTGCGAGAGTTGAATGTGGTCAGAGGTTTTAGTATATGCACGTATGCTGCGAGAGTTGAATGTGGTCAGAGGTTTTAGTATATGCACGTATGCTGCGAGAGTTGAATGTGGTCAGAGGTTTTAGTATATGCACGTATGCTGCGAGAGTTGAATGTGGTCAGAGGTTTTAGTATATGCACGTATGCTGCGAGAGTTGAATGTGGTCAGAGGTTTTAGTATATGCACGTATGCTGCGAGAGTTGAATGTGGTCAGAGGTTTTAGTATATGCACGTATGCTGCGAGAGTTGAATGTGGTCAGAGGTTTTAGTATATGCACGTATGCTGCGAGAGTTGAATGTGGTCAGAGGTTTTAGTATATGCACGTATGCTGCGAGAGTTGAATGTGGTCAGAGGTTTTAGTATATGCACGTATGCTGCGAGAGTTGAATGTGGTCAGAGGTTTTAGTATATGCACGTATGCTGCGAGAGTTGAATGTGGTCAGAGGTTTTAGTATATGCACGTATGCTGCGAGAGTTGAATGTGGTCAGAGGTTTTAGTATATGCACGTATGCTGCGAGAGTTGAATGTGGTCAGAGGTTTTAGTATATGCACGTATGCTGCGAGAGTTGAATGTGGTCAGAGGTTTTAGTATATGCACGTATGCTGCGAGAGTTGAATGTGGTCAGAGGTTTTAGTATATGCACGTATGCTGCGAGAGTTGAATGTGGTCAGAGGTTTTAGTATATGCACGTATGCTGCGAGAGTTGAATGTGGTCAGAGGTTTTAGTATATGCACGTATGCTGCGAGAGTTGAATGTGGTCAGAGGTTTTAGTATATGCACGTATGCTGCGAGAGTTGAATGTGGTCAGAGGTTTTAGTATATGCACGTATGCTGCGAGAGTTGAATGTGGTCAGAGGTTTTAGTATATGCACGTATGCTGCGAGAGTTGAATGTGGTCAGAGGTTTTAGTATATGCACGTATGCTGCGAGAGTTGAATGTGGTCAGAGGTTTTAGTATATGCACGTATGCTGCGAGAGTTGAATGTGGTCAGAGGTTTTAGTATATGCACGTATGCTGCGAGAGTTGAATGTGGTCAGAGGTTTTAGTATATGCACGTATGCTGCGAGAGTTGAATGTGGTCAGAGGTTTTAGTATATGCACGTATGCTGCGAGAGTTGAATGTGGTCAGAGGTTTTAGTATATGCACGTATGCTGCGAGAGTTGAATGTGGTCAGAGGTTTTAGTATATGCACGTATGCTGCGAGAGTTGAATGTGGTCAGAGGTTTTAGTATATGCACGTATGCTGCGAGAGTTGAATGTGGTCAGAGGTTTTAGTATATGCACGTATGCTGCGAGAGTTGAATGTGGTCAGAGGTTTTAGTATATGCACGTATGCTGCGAGAGTTGAATGTGGTCAGAGGTTTTAGTATATGCACGTATGCTGCGAGAGTTGAATGTGGTCAGAGGTTTTAGTATATGCACGTATGCTGCGAGAGTTGAATGTGGTCAGAGGTTTTAGTATATGCACGTATGCTGCGAGAGTTGAATGTGGTCAGAGGTTTTAGTATATGCACGTATGCTGCGAGAGTTGAATGTGGTCAGAGGTTTTAGTATATGCACGTATGCTGCGAGAGTTGAATGTGGTCAGAGGTTTTAGTATATGCACGTATGCTGCGAGAGTTGAATGTGGTCAGAGGTTTTAGTATATGCACGTATGCTGCGAGAGTTGAATGTGGTCAGAGGTTTTAGTATATGCACGTATGCTGCGAGAGTTGAATGTGGTCAGAGGTTTTAGTATATGCACGTATGCTGCGAGAGTTGAATGTGGTCAGAGGTTTTAGTATATGCACGTATGCTGCGAGAGTTGAATGTGGTCAGAGGTTTTAGTATATGCACGTATGCTGCGAGAGTTGAATGTGGTCAGAGGTTTTAGTATATGCCGTATGCTGCGAGAGTTGAATGTGGTCAGAGGTTTTAGTATATGCACGTATGCTGCGAGAGTTGAATGTGGTCAGAGGTTTTAGTATATGCACGTATGCTGCGAGAGTTGAATGTGGTCAGAGGTTTTAGTATATGCACGTATGCTGCGAGAGTTGAATGTGGTCAGAGGTTTTAGTATATGCACGTATGCTGCGAGAGTTGAATGTGGTCAGAGGTTTTAGTATATGCACGTATGCTGCGAGAGTTGAATGTGGTCAGAGGTTTTAGTATATGCACGTATGCTGCGAGAGTTGAATGTGGTCAGAGGTTTTAGTATATGCACGTATGCTGCGAGAGTTGAATGTGGTCAGAGGTTTTAGTATATGCACGTATGCTGCGAGAGTTGAATGTGGTCAGAGGTTTTAGTATATGCACGTATGCTGCGAGAGTTGAATGTGGTCAGAGGTTTTAGTATATGCACGTATGCTGCGAGAGTTGAATGTGGTCAGAGGTTTTAGTATATGCAACGTATGCTGCGAGAGTTGAATGTGGTCAGAGGTTTTAGTATATGCACGTATGCTGCGAGAGTTGAATGTGGTCAGAGGTTTTAGTATATGCACGTATGCTGCGAGAGTTGAATGTGGTCAGAGGTTTTAGTATATGCACGTATGCTGCGAGAGTTGAATGTGGTCAGAGGTTTTAGTATATGCACGTATGCTGCGAGAGTTGAATGTGGTCAGAGGTTTTAGTATATGCACGTATGCTGCGAGAGTTGAATGTGGTCAGAGGTTTTAGTATATGCACGTATGCTGCGAGAGTTGAATGTGGTCAGAGGTTTTAGTATATGCACGTATGCTGCGAGAGTTGAATGTGGTCAGAGGTTTTAGTATATGCACGTATGCTGCGAGAGTTGAATGTGGTCAGAGGTTTTAGTATATGCACGTATGCTGCGAGAGTTGAATGTGGTCAGAGGTTTTAGTATATGCACGTATGCTGCGAGAGTTGAATGTGGTCAGAGGTTTTAGTATATGCACGTATGCTGCGAGAGTTGAATGTGGTCAGAGGTTTTAGTATATGCACGTATGCTGCGAGAGTTGAATGTGGTCAGAGGTTTTAGTATATGCACGTATGCTGCGAGAGTTGAATGTGGTCAGAGGTTTTAGTATATGCACGTATGCTGCGAGAGTTGAATGTGGTCAGAGGTTTTAGTATATGCACGTATGCTGCGAGAGTTGAATGTGGTCAGAGGTTTTAGTATATGCACGTATGCTGCGAGAGTTGAATGTGGTCAGAGGTTTTAGTATATGCACGTATGCTGCGACAGTTGAATGTGGTCAGAGGTTTTAGTATATGCACGTATGCTGCGAGAGTTGAATGTGGTCAGAGGTTTTAGTATATGCACGTATGCTGCGAGAGTTGAATGTGGTCAGAGGTTTTAGTATATGCACGTATGCTGCGAGAGTTGAATGTGGTCAGAGGTTTTAGTATATGCACGTATGCTGCGAGAGTTGAATGTGGTCAGAGGTTTTAGTATATGCACGTATGCTGCGAGAGTTGAATGTGGTCAGAGGTTTTAGTATATGCACGTATGCTGCGAGAGTTGAATGTGGTCAGAGGTTTTAGTATATGCACGTATGCTGCGAGAGTTGAATGTGGTCAGAGGTTTTAGTATATGCACGTATGCTGCGAGAGTTGAATGTGGTCAGAGGTTTTAGTATATGCACGTATGCTGCGAGAGTTGAATGTGGTCAGAGGTTTTAGTATATGCACGTATGCTGCGAGAGTTGAATGTGGTCAGAGGTTTTAGTATATGCACGTATGCTGCGAGAGTTGAATGTGGTCAGAGGTTTTAGTATATGCACGTATGCTGCGAGAGTTGAATGTGGTCAGAGGTTTTAGTATATGCACGTATGCTGCGAGAGTTGAATGTGGTCAGAGGTTTTAGTATATGCACGTATGCTGCGAGAGTTGAATGTGGTCAGAGGTTTTAGTATATGCACGTATGCTGCGAGAGTTGAATGTGGTCAGAGGTTTTAGTATATGCACGTATGCTGCAAGAGTTGAATGTGGTCAGAGGTTTTAGTATATGCACGTATGCTGCGAGAGTTGAATGTGGTCAGAGGTTTTAGTATATGCACGTATGCTGCGGGAGTTGAATGTGTAGCCTGATCAAAGACTAAACAATCTCA
Source organism: Protopterus annectens (assembly GCF_019279795.1). Lineage (NCBI taxonomy): Eukaryota > Metazoa > Chordata > Ceratodontiformes > Protopteridae > Protopterus > Protopterus annectens. The sequence goes on along the minus strand of NC_056741.1, from coordinate 789,452,126 downwards.
GTATGATTGTTCTCAAGATATCCCTTATTATGTTGTAACACTTACTGCTGTTATTTGTTATATATGCATCAAACCTCTGCTGGTAGTTGAAGGTCACCTCAAGGTCTTTCATATAACTTAAGATAGGAATAATCTGGTTATATATATATCATACGGATATTCTTTATTAATAGTCTTGCAATTAATAACAGTATATTATTAGCACTAAAACTGCTTTGTTCTTTACAGATTGGATAATTCTGTAGCTTTCCATGTTCAGAGAGGTTTATGATTACACTGCCTATCTTAGTGTTGCTAGCATATTTACCTAACTGTGCAGTGCCACATTCAGGAAATGTGCCCATGAAGATATTAAATAGGAAGGACCCTAACAGCAAACCTTGAGGGGGCTCCTTTATTAACAATTCTTTGTGTGCAGTATGAGTTGCCAGCTGTAACACAACACTTGCCAGTGACCAACCAGATTGAAATCCAGCATACTACTGAATGGTTTACCTAAAGCTTCTAGAATGGGTGGGGAGTTTGGTGCAAATTCAAAAGCCTTAGCTAAGTCAGCTGAAACACCATCATCTAACATATCTAGCAGGTTTAGATAGAAATACAGCAAGTTTCCTTGACATTAATGGCCATTCAGGAGCCCATGTTGGTGGGCATTTATAAGTTGTGTAAGTTAGAGACTAGACCCAGAAACTCTCTTTCATAACATTTGCCTTTTGGGCTTATTGAGATAAAAGGTCTATAGTCCCCAACTTTAATTGGGCCTCCACACTTAGAGATAGCCACCAAAAGTGCTTCATTCCAGGTTGCAGATACATATCTATTTGCAAGATCATTTGAAAAAAGAAAAGTTTGCCAAAATGCAAAATGTTTATTAATGTTCCTGAAAAACAGCCATTATGTTGATTGGGTTCAACTGTACCATCTGCTTTTTTAGCTTTTAGTCCATTGAGAACTACTTCCTCTGTAATCTTTGGAGAATTTTGAGTGTCATCTGCAGATTGACATATGCAAAATGACATTAATACCTAAATTATCAAAAACAGCTTGCGCACAACAATTTCTACTTGGACTTCTTTGTCTGTAATAACTTTTCTGCCTGTCATTGTCCCTGCTCCATGCATCACAACCTGCAGACATTGAAAATAGGAAAAAAGGCAGTTTTAAAGTAGGAACATCCAGCTAAGAATCTGGACATTGAACTAGCATAACATTTGAATACCAAATAGCACATAAATAGGAATGTGGGAAATTACTTAGAAACATGTTTGAAACAGAGAATTACAAATATGATGAAAAAATATAAGCACATTGTCAAAAAGACAATGTAAAGTCTGGAGGTGAATTGCATTGCAAAATTGTATCACACAAGGCCATTATTTTCACTTCAGAGAAGTGGTGGTGTGACATTAGATTTGTGTCCTCTTTCTTTAAATTATTATTGCTGGTCATTTTATGGGTTTTTTGGTGTACTAGACAGCTTCAAAAATCACATGTGAAGACAAGGATTCAGAAAATTTTGTGAAAGGGTCAATCAAGCCTGAAAATAGGGACGCACCTCCAAAAATGGGGATATACTGTGTAGGGGAAATTCTGGCCTGAAAACAGGAAAATCCCTGCAAAATAGGGACAGTTTAGATGTCTGTCCCATACTACTAAAGTTATCCCTGCTGTATAACCTTAAGTCCGTAGAAGATGCCTTTCTGTTGTTCATTCTATATGTAGCTAGCTTTCTTTTGTACTCTAATTTTGTCTTCTTCAATTATTTTCATTAAACTTAACTGGAATATTAAATATCTTTTAAGATTTTAATTGAAGGAGAAGTTCTTATATATAGCCCAGCAGTTTTTTACTTTGTTGCCCAAATGCATTAAGGTTATTTTCCATGTTCTAAATGCACCTTCTCAAAATTCAGGTATTTTCACTCAACAGATTGATTTATTGATAAATCTGCTCCCGGTAGTTCTAGATATTAAATAAGGTCAGAGACACTTGCCAGTTCTATTTCTATAATTCAGTAATAATACACTTATAGTCAGCCATATAAAAAACACTTGGCTGGAACAGTATCAGGAGATGATTTTTTTCCTTTTTCTGGAGATTTCTTAATTGACGCTGAGGTGCTATGCATTACCATTCTCTAGAACAGTACTGTAGGGGTACATTGAACTATTTGACCTGACCCATATTATCTTATGTATATTATGTAGTCAAGTGGATGAATTCACAATCTATGTATGGCCAATACTAATGCTAATATTCACAATATCTTTTATAAATTACCTAGGAGAAGTCAGTGTCTCCCAACATATTTATTGGATATTCAGATTAATGTGTGTAATGCAATACATGTAAAATTCTGGTCAAAACATTTTCTCAACTGGTAGGTGAATCTAAGGTTCTTGATAGGGTTCACCCTGGGAAATGTATTAAAAGCAGCTCCCTCTTGAAATATTGGCATGCTGAGTATTGAAACACTGACAAAAAGACCAAAACTCCAGAGAAGAGTGAATCTCAACAATTGTTCTTCTCCTTTTAACTTTTATCAGGGGTGACCAAGCCCCTCCTGCACCCCCCATGTGCAGGGGAAGCCCTTCACATTTACACTAACTATGAGCTCACCGTACCTCGGAGAAAAGGAAATATTTCAAGAAATGGCATATCAGACTTTGTATACACAAGTCAGTCTTTCAGCCATTCAATATCTGCATTTCAGGAGTGATTGTAGTGGGTTTCAACATTTCAAATAGTTACCATAAAAAGCTGCTACATCCTAGTTAACCTGGTTTTGTGAGGCACTTACTCCAAGGATCTCACTATCACTGCTGATAAACTTAATATTGGAGGAGGTTCATTGTCAGTTACTAGGAAATGGAACAGTTAAGCCTGTTGAAGCATAACCACTGCAGTCCCACTGGTACTCACAGCTAGTTACACCCTTATCCTTGCCATATTGGAGGCTAGGTCTGGATTAAATTTGTAGGTTCTCATCCATTTGTCTGTTAGATTTGAAAATAATAAAAAACATACTTTACTTTACAGAAGACAGTTTATTCCAGAAATAGGGGATTTTTGGGAGAGAAACCTGTCATGCCAACAGACATTTCTCTTGTCGAATAGGTTCAACATTTTGATCTTGTATTTGTGATACTAGTAGGCTTGCAGATATGCAATATAATCTAGCAGGATTGTCTTATTTATAGCTGTAGATGATATGTATAAATCGGAACATAAGAGTCTGTAGGAGACAGAAGAAGCAGGCATTCAGATGCTCTGGGTAAGATAGAGATTTCATATCAGAGATTTTACTTGGTTTGAAACATCTGTATTTTTTCAAAACTGGTTAGGTGTTTAAAGAAGTACATGCCAATTTTCTAGTATTGGCCTGATGAGGAATATATAGAGAGAAGAATGATGACCCATTTTGACTGAGCAGAGATTCTTTATGAAACAATTATTTTCATGATTTTTTATGATTAGAAGGATCGACATAAGATCTAGTTCTTGAATAGTATCCACAATATGAACCCCATTTTCAACAAGTATGCATGAGTTAAAAATAGTAATTGCAACTAATAAACAGACCATATAGGTCATCGGGCATATATACATACATAAACAAAAAAATACCCTGGGACACTCATAAGCAAATGTGTTTAAAACATGTTTTGAAATTATGTGTATTTAATTATTTAAGTTTGTTGCTTTTCCAGCAACGCTAGTTGTATATGACAAGCTGAGAAGCTAACATCTAAGGGGTCCGACTTTCATCACAAGAATTTGCTGTGCAATGCAAGGTCCGAGTTTAACTCGTATTTTTAATGTTTTGCATATAGTCCATGTTTATTATATAACATTGGAAGCACTTTTTAGTATATTTTATATTGTATATTTTATATTTCAAGTCTAAGCAAACTTCTAAGCTTTTGTATTGTATCAAGCAATCTTTATAGAACACGATTCAGTGTTCCTTATAAATAACGTAATTTATTTCTTTAAGGTTACCATAGCTACATTTAATTTAACAAATGCACTTGTTTCTGATTGGTATTAACTACATGTCAGTAATATAAAACATTTTTCATTGTACATTCTGCTGTTTGTCTGATGAAGGCTGAACACTGGTTTGGCCAAAAGCGCAAACTTTACTTGGATCTAATAAATTATTTTATATCATAAAGCCATCTCTGATCGTGTTCCTGCTTGCTGGTTCATGGTTTTGTGGAGTTTATTAGTTTTTTCGTTTGTTTGTTGCAGTCGCAGATGGCGAGCGGAACCGGAGAGGCTTCACCTGTTCTTTTTACACAGCAGAATGGCAGTGATGAAGTAACGGACAATTCGAATGTCAACTTGACAGCCTTGGTGGAACTACTCTTGGGAAGGGTAGACGCTCTTACTCAAAAAGTTGATGCAATGTCAGCCCTTCCTTTAGCACAGAGGAGCGGACCTTCAATACCGAGGCTTTCTCGGCACAACGACAGCGATTCTTCAATACCTAATGGGCAGCAATCTCCGGCAGCTGAGAGAGTAGTTACCGAGTTTGTAGCAGGGGACACAGTATCAACGACTGTTACAGAACAACATCGTTCCATTCCATCAGTGTCCGGAATCCTACAAACAGGTAACATTCCTGCTAATTCCCGGACATGTGTGAATAGTGATGGGACCCCCAATAACCAGGGGATTCCCATTATGGCTAACTTTTTGGTGAATAACAATTTTTTTAGCCAAGGATTTAACTTACACACTGAACCTAACATTTCACAGGTTGGCAGTAATAGCACTCTAGGCGATAAAATTGATGAATTTGACAACAAACTTTACAAGTGTAAGAAATTGCAACTGGAAGTTTCGTATTTAAGTGAATGTGTAAAAAACAAGATAATTCCAAAGGGACTACGCCAGTGGCGTTTTCCAGCTGGCTTACTGGACAATTCTCCTTTTTACCAAGAACTGATCGATTTATTCGACCGACAAGGTATAGAGTTTTTGCAAGCTCTTATTGAGTTTTACGCTAAGGACATAGTTTTCTTGTCAGCTGAATTAGAGTCCCTGGAAAAGGTTATTATATCTGATAAAGAATTTTTTCGTTACAAATATGACTATTGTCGAATTTTTTCCAGCATAGAGGCTAGCATGGAAAAATTGTTATTTACAAAGAAAAAGAAACTTAACAGGGACTTAACAGACTATTCCAATAAATGTGCTTACCCTAGGCCTTCTCGTAAGGCACATATGCCTCACAGTGAGGACAGTAACTATGTTGAACCAACTAGTGAAACCAACTCTATGAATAATAACAGTAATGGTAACAACCAAAACAACTTTACAGAACAAAGACAGGGTACAAGGAGGAGTCCTAGGTTTAATAACAATAATGCCGGTGCTAATAATTTAGATCAGGGCAATGTATCGGGGTTTACACCGAGGGATAACAACCAAACACAAAGTCGCACCACAGACAATACGAACCAACAGAATGGCCAGGATTTTTATCAGGCCAACAACTCTCGAGTCAACAACCGTCCTCGTGTTCAGACAATGAACAACACGAGGAACAAGAGACGGGGAAGGAGGAGATGATCCAAATTCCTAATTTTGGCCTTGAACCAAGAATACTAGCTAGTTCTTACAGTGATTTTACTGTTTACAATTATACACTCATTGATATACAGCAGAACATGGTGGACTTTTTTGCCAAGGACCTTTCCTTTGTTCCAGAGCAACACATGGACATAGGGAGGACACTCATTGACTTAAAAATATATGTGAGGAAACTCAATTTGAATTCTTTACTTGGTAACGACACTCCAATACTTAACACCTTAAGGGTTTCTAGTTCATACAATCCACCCCTTCACCCCATCCTAGCTGTTTTTGAAAAAAATTGTGAAATTGACCTTTGGGCAATAAAGAATCAAGTCATTTATAGTAACCAAAGATATTCCAATAACATCACCATGCTAGAATGGAACTTTCTCCAGTTGTTGAAGGATTGTAGCATCCGGGTCATGAAACCGGACAAGGGTGGGGGGGTGGTCTTACTGGACCATTATAAATATGTGGAATATATGATGGACCACTTGAACACACCAGTATACAAGGAAGTATCTCTCAATGAAATACATGGAGCCTATAGAAAGATCAATAACACCTTGTATGATCTCCTTATTGAAGGTTTCATTGATTCTGACACATACAAATATTTACAGATGGCGGCTCCAAGAATTTCGGCTTTTTTTGGCACACCCAAGTTGCATAAACGATTACACGCACCCCCATTTAGACCAATCGTAGATGGGAGGGGTTCGGTTACCTATGCATGTGCTAAACTTGTAGACAGTATTATAAAACCTCTTCTAGAAAAAGAGTTGCACATTTGCAAAGATTCTTGGTCCTTTTTGAATGACATTAGTAAAGTAAGATATACTATTGATTCAGACTTTCTGACAATAGATATCAAAGATCTCTATACTGTCATACCACAAGGGATAGGACTTACCTGGGTGAGAGAATTTATGGTTGCCAAAAAAGTGGAGGAAAACACTATTTATTTAACTGAAACACTTTTGGAGTTAGTTTTAGCAAATAATTTTTTCACTTTTGAGAATAGCTTCTACCTCCAAACATCAGATGTTGCCATGGGTTCTCCCTGTGGTGGTTCATTTGCTAATGCCGTACTGGCATATTGGGAAGTTGAACTGTTATTTAAGGATGAGTTATTCCAACAACATGTTTCCTGGTACACTAGGTACCAGGACGACATTTTTTGTATCTGGAAGGGTGGGAAGGAACTTATCCCTTCATTTATTGAAAGGATCACTAATAAGACGAACTTTTTACAGTTCACTTTCAACATAGCTGATACAGAAATAAACTACCTTGACATACTACTTACAAAGGATACAACTAATCAAAGATTTAAGAGTACTATTTATAGAAAACCCACGTATTCAAATTCTTTATTGCATTTTTCTAGTAGTCACCCTTACCATCAAAAAAGATCAGTCATAAAAGGCCAGATGGTAAGGGCAGCACGTATGGTTACTGACGACTACGATTTTCAGATTGAATGCAATAAATTAAAAAATATGTTTGTATCTAGAGGGTACCCACTTAATTTAATTAACAACATCATTTTGGAGGTATCTAGTAAACGTAATGAAGGTCATTTTGTCCCTCTTCTTTCCAGTTATAACAACAATGAAGAGAATATAAACACACAGAACTTATCAACACTAGTAGGGCTCCCTAGTCACAACCGGCTGGAAAACAACAATTATTGTACTTCTTTTTTACACACCTTTTCCTTAGATTTTCAAAAAATTAGGGAAATTGTCAACAAAAACTGGGACGTGATAAAACACGACAGTACTCTTTCTAATACATTGGGTGAAAAACCAAAATTAACTTATAGGAGGGGACATAACTTGAAAGCTATTCTAGAGAGATCAAAGAAAAAGTCCACCTCTAATCAGCCACATGGCATGTATAAGTGTGGTGCATGTGCGCAGTGCAAATTCCTTAAAGTTGGAACACAATTTACTATCAATGACAAGGTATATAAAGTGAATAATTACTTTAACTGTGACTCTAAATCGGTGGTTTATGCTGCTCTGTGTAACCACTGTAAAGTTTTTTACATTGGTAAAACGGAGCGCAGGATAAAAACCAGGATTTATGAACACATGTACGCTGTCAGTAGACAGGATGAAAACAACGCTTTAGCTAAGCATATTCTACATAACAGTGGGCACTCATTCACCTTTGTTGTATTGCAACAAAGGACCCCAGATATAAGAGGGGGCCCATGGCAAATAAGATTAGAGATTGATGAACTCATGTGGCAGATTAGAACTAGAGCCCACCTTACACCAGGAATTAATGATAATCTCTCTATAAAATGCGTCCTCAAGTGGCTATCCTACAATAGATAATTAAATTGAACAACTTAGAATTAGTCTTGTTGATTGCTAACAGTAAATCACAATCTTTAAAAAATCTTTTCAAAAAAATCTTTTCACAAAAGATGTAATATGATCAATTACAATATCAATTTTGAGTGTAATACTATTCATTCATTATTTATTTACCAACTTTTTGTACCTATATAAGGGTGATTCATAAGGGGTCCATAAGAACTATATACCAAATTCTTTATGAAACAATTATTTTCATGATTTTTTATGATTAGAAGTATCGACATAAGATCTAGTTCTTGAATAGTATCCACAATATGAACCCCATTTTCAACAAGTATGCATGAGTTAAAAATAGTAATTGCAACTAATAAACAGACCATATAGGTCACCGGGCATATATACATACATAAACAAAAAAATACCCTGGGACACTCATAAGCAAATGTGTTTAAAACATGTTTTGAAATTATGTGTATTTAATTATTTAAGTTTGTTGCTTTTCCAGCAACGCTAGTTGTATATGACAAGCTGAGAAGCTAACATCTAAGGGGTCCGACTTTCATCACAAGAATTTGCTGTGCAATGCAAGGTCCGAGTTTAACTCGTATTTTTAATGTTTTGCATATAGTCCATGTTTATTATATAACATTGGAAGCACTTTTTAGTATATTTTATATTGTATATTTTATATTTCAAGTCTAAGCAAACTTCTAAGCTTTTGTATTGTATCAAGCAATCTTTATAGAACACGATTCAGTGTTCCTTATAAATAACGTAATTTATTTCTTTAAGGTTACCATAGCTACATTTAATTTAACAAATGCACTTGTTTCTGATTGGTATTAACTACATGTCAGTAATATAAAACATTTTTCATTGTACATTCTGCTGTTTGTCTGATGAAGGCTGAACATTGGTTTGGCCGAAAGCGCTAACTTTACTTGGATCTAATGAATTATTTTATATCATAAAGCCGTCTCTGATCGTGTTCCTGCTTGCTGGTTCGTGGTTTTGTTGAGCAGAGATGCTCTTAGTAATTAGTTGAGTGAGGTAGATGTCTTTGCTAATGACACTAGATCCATTGTAGTCAAAAGAGAGTTTATGTCTATGAAGGTGCCTAGTCTTTAATGACAGTGCTTGTTTTAAGGAGGGTGTCATTTATGCAGAAGGTGTATGTGAGAGTTCCTGTTTTCCAAAATACAGAAAGCTGCATATTTTGGCATTCAGCTTCAGACTATGACTCTGACAGCAACAGTTTGTACGAGTTTGGCTGTCTTGGAGGATTTCAGTGTCTCGTCTCCAGGTGAGTTGAAAACAGCTTCAAATTTGAAATCATCCATGAACCTGGTTAAGCAGAGACCTTTAATGCCAAATCTAACATAAGAAAATAGATACCTAATAGAAGTGGTCCCAGACTAGAGCCATGGGGTATGCCATTGATGGCATTTCTCTTGGAGCATATTGTGCCATCAACTCTAATACAGTGGTGTCTATAAATGGCCAGTTGGTACTCTAATGGGTTACATGGGGATTTATATTAAGTTTCATCAGTTTATTGAGGATGCTAGAATGGTGTATAGTGTCTAAAGCCTCATCTAGCGGAAAGTCAGATGTGTGCATAAAATTACCTTGATATAGTGTTTCTGCGACAATGTTAAAGATGTCAGCTAGGTTTAATAGGCATGCTTTTTCTTCCACAAAATGGTTAGGATCTAGTGATCTTAAGCTCCTTATATTTTTGTTTATGAAACACAAGATAATATGTTCCATTATTTTGTAAATAATGCTTGTGAAACTAATAGATGTATGGTTGTCAGGGTCTGTGATGGGGCCTTCATTGTGGAAGTAACTTCTACAGGCTTCTGGTATATGTCCAGTGGAAAGAATGTAGTCGAATAGGGTGTTTCATACTGACAAGGAAGCAGTCCAGAATGTTATCTGGACCCATAGAACTGGTGCTTTTGTTTCTGGAAAGCACATTTAGTATCTGTTCAGAGGTGATTACAGGATAGGGTATGGCCTGAATACTTTGCAATGGAAAGTATGGAGGTAAGTAAGAGTAGACGCGGGTGATGAATCTATCTGCAAGGAAGTTAGCTTTATCACCAGGGTTTGAATTTGTGATGCTATTAGAAATAAAGTCAGTTCAATGCTGGTTATTATTATTGAGGTTTTATACATAATTACATAATGCCTTGTAGTTATCATTTGTTGCTCTACCAGTTGTTAGTTTGTGGATAGCTCTGTAGGAATTGTTTTTCTCCTGAGTTCTCCGTTATCCCTTTTTTTTGTTTTAAAAAACTATTCAATTATCACTTAAGGTATAGGGAAGCATACATTAATATAAAATATAGTTTCTATATAATTTGCACTTCTGCTTTTCTAAAGATCACACTATCATATATTTTATCACTGTTACAATATCCAATACTTCAAATACAGTTGGTCTAGACTTTGATTGCCATTTTGTACTAATTGCTTTTTTGGCAGCCACCAGAATTAAACTTAACAGGACGTTTGCTATGTCTTGATGTTTCAGATCCTGTGTCCCAGCTGAAAAGAATAATTTCCTTAGTTATATCCATTTGCTCACCCAGTATTTCTGACAGAGTATTATGTAGGGAATGTTAAAATTTGCCAATTCATTACACATCAAAATATATGTTCTCATTTACATATGTCTTCCCATCACAACTCCAGCATTTGCAATCTACCTAAGGAAAAAATATCTGAAGTCTGCTTTGGGTATAAAACTATCTAAGCAAATACTGCCAAGAAAAATCCTAAACCTTCTGGACTTTGTTGCATACTTGGGAGCCATACATATGTCCTTGCTTTGTTCCCTTGTAAATTGCTTATCCAGTCTCTCTTCCCAATATTGTTATCCTCTTATGATTGATTCTTACAGTTATGATGCAGTATCTTATATGCCCTACTAATGATCCCTTTTTATCAGTATCTTCTATTCTAGGTTCAACTACAAATAATATCAGAGCAGGTTTTTCACTTAGGATTCCTCTATCGCCTTCTCTTTGCCTATATTCCAAAACCAGTCCCTGATAGGTAAGGCAGTCTCTAGCCTACAGTCCAAATGTCTTCTTAGCCTCATTCCATTTTATTACCTTTCTCTTTCTTTAGTTATTTGCTTTCAATACCTTGGTTTCTTTGTCAGTTTTCTCCAGTAAATTCCAGCCCCCACCTTGTCTATTCTCTGTACCTCTACATGTGGTCATTCCTACTGGCAAAATCTCTTTTCTCCATTCATGTGTTGATTTTGGTCTTAGTATACTTTCTGCTACTTCATGAATATAATATTTTCTATGGCTGTTATTATTCTCATTAAGAATCTGCATCCAAAATCTTACTCTCTTCTTATTTCTTGAATTTTCCAACTTCATTATCCATTTCCACTGTGAATTATAACCTTCTGCTTGTGTTATATATATGAGCCTTAACCATGTAGCTCTAAAATATCCATTCAAATCAGGTAATCCTAAACTACCTTGTTCTATTGGAAGGATCAATTTATCCCACTTAACTCTTGCCCTCTTCCCCTCCCAGATAAATTCCCTCAACTATGTTAATTACTATCCACAACTTCTTCTCTAGTTGATAAAATGTGACTGACTGTGTATAAAACTAAAGGGGCTAAAACGTATTCACTGCCTGTATCTTTCCATATCCATAAATAAGAGCTTCCAGTTTGTCAGTTTTTGTATTATCTTTTGTTTAGTCTCTTTTCACATATCCTTAGCTGTCATAGCAGAAGCATTTTTAATCCATGCTCATCAATACTTGTTATGTTCTCATAAAGATGGGGATTGCTTAAACAATTCAAGTGTGGGTACATAATTTACGAATATAACCTTTGTTTTATATTTAGTAATTTTATATCCTGAAAAGATTTGAAGCTATCTCAGAATATTCCACAACACTGAGCTGTCCTTTTCTGGATTTATCAGGTACAAAATAAAATAATATCATCTGTAAATAAAGTCAACTTTTTTTTTATTACCATACTAATTATATCCTTGAATTTCTGAGGCCCATATCCTCTTTGCCAATGCTCTAAAATAAAGCATATAACAAAGGGAAAAATAAGACACTCCTGCCTAATTCTTCCATTCACGCAACTTATTAGAGAGAAAGCCTTCCACTTTAATTATTGCCTCAAATACTTCATAGCGAATGAAATTTTTTCCATTGCCCTACTCATAAAACTCGAGCTTCCTCTGTCAAAGGGATTATAAGCATCAAGATCCACCAAGAATGGCAGCAGTATTTTCTTGCATTCTGCTTCCTCTAGATCACCATTGTTTTATTGATGTTATCATATGTTTGCCTCCCCTCCACAAAACCACACTGGTCCACATCTATCAATTTTGGCAACACATTTGGCATTATTTTCGCTATTAAAGACATAAACGCTTCATAATCATAGTTTAAAATTGAAATGGGTCCATCTGTATGAAACTGAATCTGATAGATATTAACTGTCTTTAGATAATATAGCCACCACAGCTTTCTTCCAGGATGTTGGTATTTCCTCTCCTTTTAAAAAACTTTAAATATAACCTTCCGTATCTTTAGTATTTTCGTCCCTCTTACCTTCCAAACTTGTAAAAGAACAGCATCTGTTACTGGAGACTTTCTGGTAGATTGATTAATAATCACTATTTTTGTCTCATCTTCTCCCATCTTAACTGTTAATTGTTGAGGCTCATCTACCTGTAAACTTGGCATAATTATGTCCTCCATCAATATTTTTATATGTCTTCTTTCTTGATTTCCACATTTCTCTGCTTTATTCAAATTTTCATAAATTTTCCAAAATATCTCTAAGACCTCTACAGGATCTCTGGCTATTTTTTCTTATTATAGGCTCCCTAAGTTTGTCGACAGCCATTTCATTTCTTTCTGTTGCCTAAGTCATTGTGCTGAAAGTTTTTGTACTCTGTAGGTATTATGAAAAATAGTAACTTAACACCAATATTTCTAAACTCTTTCATATTATTCAGGTATTCCCTTATTTTCTGTTTAGTACTCTGCAGTTGCACCTTCCCATTATTCTGCAGTACTTTAGCCTTTGTCAGCCCCACCAAATAATTGGTATTTCTTTTTCACCATAACTCTTTCTCTTTTATTTCTACAAAATGTTTAAACTCCCCATGGGTACCCACTTATGCTGATTGGTGCCTGTTCTTTTCTTATTCCTACATTTTCCCCATTCCTCTACCAGATGTATAAAAACAACTTGTGTGCTTTCAGAAAAAAATTAACTTTTAGACCTAAGAAAAAAAAGCATGGCTATCTTTAAATAAAACTACATTATACATCGTTCTATTAAACACATTAAAGTATTAAGGCTGCTATCTCTTATTCACTTCCAGTAATTTTGAATTTTATTTTTCATTGAACTACTTGCTCTTGTACCTTTAAATGTTACCTTTCCCTCAACAAATTATAGTCAGAACTCTGAAGATTAATTGCTTGCATAAGCAGATAACTTGTCTACATGGAAACATAGTTAGCGATGGAAAAAATAGCTAACAATTCTGCATATGCATGAAGGAATTTTTGTCAATTTCACCCAGCACATAACAGATTGTACAACTGCTTTCTGCTGCAGACATTTTGCCTCCTGCTGAGCATTTGCTAATGGCAAAAAAAACAAGCTAATATCATTACATATGCAAGCAATTTGGCACTTGTCATGTTTTTTTTATAAATTTGTCTTAGTTTTCAAGCCTACATACTTACAAAAGCACTTGGTTAGAGATTAAGCTATGGCATTATTCCAGGCATCACCTTTGCAAAAAAAGAGAAAACATCTCAACTCTACATATAGTATAATAAGTACATCCCACCCCCCAACCCAGTAGTCCAAGATTACAGCATTTTAACTGAAAATTGTTTTTGTTCAACCTTTCTTCTCTTGTCACATTGTAATTTCTTACAGCTAAAAAAATAACTTCTTTACTTTACTATCTTTATTACATACAAAAATCACTGAAAAGACTTCCCATCTCCCATTTAAAAGGCCCCTGTCTGCATACTTCACAAAACTGCTTTACTATATAACACATAGTTTATATCATAAAATGTTTCTTACAAATACTATTAAGAAGAAAAATTTGTTTTATTTACAGTTACTTTTTTCATTTTAGTGTCTTTCTAAAAATTTGTTACGTAAAGTGGGGTATATGCTTTACAGTCCACCCAAAAGTCTAACAAAGTAAACAGAAGTCCAATCTTTCTCAGCCACTTTTTCTTGCAAAACCATATTTCACAAATGTGATATATGCTTTATAATCTCACATCTATTCACTAATTCAGTGTTGTTGATCTTCTTCCTGTTCATCTCCGTCTCCCAATACCAGACTCTGTTTCAAGTAAAAAGTAGTCCTGATTCTTCTAGTCAACTCCTGTACTTTTTTATGTCTCTCAAATATTTTCCTTTGGAACATTGGAAAAGGTTTCACTGGGAAAGTCTCTCTATGAGTTTACTTGGCAGAAAATGACAAGCAGAGTCCTGTTCTGTTTGATGGCTCACTTTTTGTTGAATAAACTTTTGTATTTCCTTCTTAGCCTGTTCTGCATCAAAATATGTCTTTGATCCTTCAGGAAGAATATTCTGAAGACAAATGGATATAGCAGCCTGAAGCTCACACCTGCTTCTCAACATTCCCTGATTACTATAATAACTTTTCCTTCTACCTGGTGTACAGTGAATAATCATTGTCCACAAGCACTCTGCTGTCTCTAAGTTTTAATACTTTTCCCTTCTGTCACAGTTTTGTCAGGAGGAACTCTTTCTGCTGGTATGAGTGCATCTTTACTAAGGCAGGTCTTGGCTACTTTCTCATGGCCAGGATTATAGCTTACACTCTATGTGCCATTTCAATTAATAAATCCTGCTCTTGAATGACAGTTTAGTTGCTTATTTGTGCTTTCATAAAATTCATATTTATTTTACTTATTTATTTATTTTATTTTACATTTGTTGACCGGGAAAGTCCGACTGGATATATGTCCATTTTCAGCGGAGGCCCGGGGAGAAAAGCTCCATCAATACATACAGAAATTACAATTAAATTGTTTGACTTAGCTTATTAACAATGATAGAAAATAATTTACAATCAACAACACAGTTCAAAAGTAAGGTGCAATTGAACAGTAGCCTTGGATTACAAACAACTAGATGAAAAATAACATATACAATTTGGGGAGGTACAAATACTGCAATGAACTAAATAATATGACTGTTAAGTAGACCATTGGAAAGAATAAAAAAGTAAGTTAACTAGAAGAGTAATAGGTGAACAGAAGTAGAGGGGCAAGAAATGGTGGGGCCAAGGGTAAAGTTATGTAGGATTAGAGAGTTTTTTTCGAGGCCTATAGAGAGATGTAATGAGGTAATTGGTTTCAGAACAGTGAAGCAGAGAAGTCAGTCTGGTTTAGAGCAAGGACATAGCCAATGTGTGGTAAGATACTCTTTGACTCTTTTTTTTTTAATTTGGTTAGTGAGGGATCTCAGGTTAGGTCATCGGGGAGTGAGTTCCAAATTCTACCCACATAGTTAGAAAATAGTGAGTCCCCAGCTGAGTTGTTAGATTTGAGTGTTTGAATAAGGAGTTTGTTGGATGAACACAGTGACCTGAGATTATTATGTGAATTAATAATGTTTTTTAGTCCAGGAGTTTTGTCAGGTTGATTGAGGACTTTGTAAGCAACTATTAGCTGGTTAGAATGAAGTAAATTGGGGAATTCTAGCCACCCTAGGTCAATAAGGTTTAGGCAGTGATGAGTGCAATATGCTGACCCAGTTGTGAATCTGGCAATGTGGTTGTAGCAGCTTGAAAGTTTGAACAGATTAGATTTATTTAGGTGGGTTAGAATGGGAAAGGCATATAGAAGGGTAGAGAGTAGGTGAGTATGGGCGATGACACACCTTGCTAATGGGGTTAGGAATTGTTTACTTTTATACAGAGAGCCAATTTTTTTTATTAATGTTTTTGATAGTTTGGTTGACTTGCATATCATATTTGAGCTGGTTATCTACTACTACTCCTAAGAGTTTGGTATGGGTATCGGGGGAAATAATAGTGCCATTATTGGATTTTATAGTAAAGGAGAGTTGAGTGGATCTATGGGTTTGGGAGAAGAGTAATAGCTTGGTTTTGTTGGGATTTAGTATCAAGTGATGGTTAGAGAGACAATGAATTGAATGTTTTCTGGATTAAACTAGCCAAGTTGAATGAGGAGGAGGCTGAGCAGATCAGAGTAGAGTCATCAGCGTATTGGATACATGTTGCTTCTGGAATGATGGTGCAGAGATTATTAATAAAGCTAGAGAATAGAAGGGGCCCTAAAATGGAGCCCTGGAGAACTCCTAAGGTGACAGGTAGTAGAGTGGATAGTTTGTTCTGCCACAGGACGGTTTGACACCTACCACTGAGCTAGGAGCTGAACCACTAAAGAGCTTGGTTATCCAATGAAATGGTTTTCAGAGTATGGATGAGTAGCTGGTGATTAACCATATCAAATGCTTTTGACAGGTCGAGAAAGAGGGCTGAGGATAAATTATTATTATTTCTGTTGAGGTTTGTGGTGTTAGAGAAAGAGAGGAGAGCAGAGGTGGTACTGTGAAATGGCCTAAAGCCATGTAGATTGTTCTGGATAAGATAGTGCAAAAGTTGTTTATGGATGCACTTCTCCATTATTTTGGCCAGAGGGAAAATAATGGCTATTGGTCTGTAATTAGTTAGTTCAGTGTAGTTGCCCCCTTTATGGAGTGGGATAACATGGGATGTTTTCCAGATGGATGGAATGGAGTTTTCTGTGAGGGTTCTGTTAATCAATATGGAGACTGGGTATAGGATAGCATCTGCTGCTTTTTCTAGGTATTCTGCAGGGAGGTGGTCATATAGTCTATTCCTTCCAGTTTCTCTGGTTCAGGAGAAAATCTGCAGTTTTCTCTAAGCGCTCTGCCCTGTAACTCTACCATTTTTAGAAACAGCTCTTTGAGAAGTCTCATACTCAGCCAGCCTTTTCTTCATTTCAGCCTGTGATTTTTGCAGTTTTATCAGTTTGAATATTTGGTTAAAGCTACATCTATTTATTTCCAGCTTTTTGTTATTTGAGTTGATTTATTCCTTCAGTGTTTCATTTATTTTAATCATCTCAGAGTACATTTGATTTATTTTTACTCTAAATTGCTGGAAGACATCTGTTGTACCAAAACTGAAATTTGGACTGCTTTTTGTTGAGCAGCTGCAGGATTCTTTCCAGTCAGTGTTTTTTCTTCACATTTTCTAGTTGATTTATTTTATAGCTGAGCTCAACCAGAGGGGTTTGTTTAAAAAACTTGGCAGTATATTTGTGATGGCACAGCTTATGAACCTCTGCAAGAAATGAGATAGGAGTATGAACTTTGGGTGTATGTAGGGGAATATTGGAATTTTGAACCATCTCAACTCATCATCAAGTGCAAGGAAAGGAGCCTTCAAGAAGTCTGTAAAAATGGCTGGATTGGTCTTTTATCAGTACTGGGACAGTATAGTAAAGAAACCAGCTTGGACATCAAAGTCAACCTGTGAATGTATGACAGTAGATAAGAAGCAGATATGGGCTGTGCTAGTGAGCAGAGCTGGAGGATGGTAGTATATTTGACTGAAGGGGCTTGCACTGAAAATTCAAGGCAGTTCAAGGATATTTGTTTTTAGAGGTCTAGGTGTGTGAGTTTATGAAGGAGTAAAGTCTCTTTGGAAGATTGGATTTTGATTAATGGAGAGGGTTGTTGGTGCTTCAGATAAAGACAAACATTCCACCACCAGCACTGGTGTTATTGCTATCCAAACTTTCAGCCTAAATGAGTATTAGGTAGAAAATCCAGGTAAGGAGGGAGTGCTGTGACTGCTCTGGAGCCAGGTTACAGTGACAATACAAACATTCATGTTTTCCAGAGCTAGAAAGGTCTTGAAAGAAAGCATTATTTTAATAGGCTTCTAGCATTTATATTTACATGATTGGTAACAGGATTTCTTTATATATGAATATATATATATATATATATATATATATATATATATATATATATATATATATATACATGGACTCACTTCAGAATCTCAAAAATCTGAAACATCGAATTTCATATGATCGAGACCATATGATCGATGTTTCGGAATACTGAAATTCTGAACCAAATCAAAAAAAAAAAAAAACAACTTAAATGTTTCTGCAGGGGAGCTTTGCACCCCCACACCCCCGATACTTAAATATTCCAACTCCGAGATCACACTACAGGGAGGAAAAGGGAAATCTCCCATTCTGCCCTGTATGCAGATATCCATTCACAATGTCAGGATTCCAAAAGTTCACTCATATGGTCTCAGCCATATGAAATTCAGTCTTTCAGGATTTGGGCAATGTGACGTGTTCCTATATATATATATATATATATATATATATATATATATATATATATATATATATATATATATGTGTGTGTGTGTGTGTGCACACACACACACACACACACACACACACACCTTTTTAATTTCTCCAAGTCTTTTGGGTTTCTAACACCATGATAAGAATAAAGTCTATTCCTAAGTCAAAGTACGATTAAAGTTTATGAAATTAGTATTGTTTCAGTCTTTGATGTCAGCCAAAAGTGCTCTTCGCAGCACCCTCAATGTGCCCAGTAATGACTGCTTCTGCAATTCGTATGGGGTTACATGTATTGGTAGCATATCTAAACATGATTGTAGATTCTTTTTTATAAGACCCGTTGCTCCTTCTACTATTGCAATTGTCTGGGTATCTTTCTTCCACATTGCTCTCGTTTCTGCCTGCAGATTATATTTTATAATTTTGTGTCTCTCTGTACGCAAGACACTGTAGTCACTGGGTGTGGTGAGTTCAGTGATCAATGCTACTTTTGTCTTCTTTTCATGGACCACTATCTCTGGTTTTCGAGCATATATCTTTACAACTGCTGGTAATGGATGATCCCATGTGACGTAAACTTTATCATTTTCACTAATGTTTTGTGGCTCATATTTCCAGTGTTTTTCAGACAATTAAATACCATAATGTTTGCACAAACCCCAATGCAACAGTGTTGCCACATTATTATGTCTTTCAGTATACAGTTCTTCTGCCATTAGTATGTCACAACCAGCAACGATGTGTGTGAATATTTCCAGTTTGGTTTTACAAAACATACATTTGTCTGTTTCTCCCACATGTTCAATGGACTTTGTAAACCAGCATGTATGTAGCCCACTATTTTGAGCCACCAATATTAACTTTTCATCTCTTGGTTTGAATTTGCCTCTCCTTAACCATTCCTGCATTCATTTCTGATCAACACGAGGTTCTTCCAGAAGTTTTCTATACTTGCAACTATATTTATGCATTTTCCACATTTCTTCCTTTTCATCTGGTCCTTCACCTTATATTCTTTATTTTGTTTTTTGGCACATTCAATTGCGGCCTGATTTTTATCTGCTTCTGGTTTGATTTCCATTCCTGCTTGATGCCAATTCTGCTAGATTAAGCAGAGAAGTCATCTTAGATGTATTCTCCTCATGTTTCAAAACTTTCACCATGTTTGGGTCTTGTGAGGTCGTCAGATATGTGTGGAGTTACACGATTGCAGATCTATACATGTAATCAATTTCAAGAAGGCCCATCCCTCCTTCGGAAAGGACAATATATACTCTTGGTATGCACTGATTTTTATAAATCATTTGGTGAGCATGAAGTATTCTTCTTGTTTTCCTATCTAATCTATACAACACATTTTGGGGCCAGTCAATCACTCCAAAACTGCAAGTAGGACAGGAAGAGCAAATTGGTTTATAGATTGGATTTTGTTCCTAGATGTCAACGCTGTTTTCAGGATTAATTTAAGTCTTCTAAAGTATTCTTTACCAAGATTTATTTGCATTTGTTCATGTTTTAATTTTTGATCCTTCATCAATACCCAAATATTTATACACTCCCTCTTGCTCAAGTTCTTTTATATTACATTCTTGTCCCAAACTGATGTTTTCCTGGTCTGCTTTAAAAGTTGCTTTTGCACATTTATCAAGACCAAATGACATTCTTATATCATATAAAAAAGGTTTGACAACTCACAGTTGTGCTTTCAGTTCCTCAGCTGATGAACTATACAGTTTTAGATCATCAACAAAGAGAAGATGAGAAGTCTTTACACTTTGTTGTTTTCTAGGAGCCAAATTATAGCCATAGCCTAAACTGTTAAGTAGACAGGTTAATGGGTTAAGGGCAAGGCAGAATAGCAGTGGTGACAGAGAGTCACCCTGGAATATCTCCCTTTGAATTTTTATCCCTGGGATAATAATTTGTCCTTTATCATGGCACTGTTTCATGATCACTGTAATGTAGTCGATCAGTGTAGGTGTCTTTTATACATTTTTAAGCACTCTTTTATCCATGAATGTGGGATACTATCAAATGCTTTTTTTGTATTCAGTCCATGCCATACTTAGATTCTTCCCCTTTTTACAGTTCTCCACTATGACTTTAACAACAAATGATCCTTTGTACCATATGACTTTCTTTTATTGCCCTTTTGTTCTACTGCCATAATTGAGTTTCTTTCTAAATGACTATAAACACTGTTGGCATCAATTTTATTGTATAGTTTATACGTTGTAAGAAGGCAAGTTATTGGTCTATAATTTTTAGGGTAGCTTGCAGGTTCACTCTTAAACAAAAAAACGAAAATTTCACAAACTGGTAAAACAAAAAGACCAAGTCGAACTGGAGCCAAATAAAAACAATTTAATGTAAGCGCTTTCGGAACAGACAATACTCTTCCTTCATCAGACAAACATAAAACGTTTCAGTATAATTTTATAGTAGAAAGCTACATGCCAATTAATCAATTAGTACAAAGCTTATTAAGCTTTAAAGTAACAAAATGTTACATAAAAACGTAAACAGTATCAATGTTAAGAACATTGATAAAACCATATTAAAACAACTTGCAACAATACCCTAGTCAAAATGCCTTTGATTACTCCATGTGTATATCAAAAATCATATAAATACTAAACTGCAATAAACAATACAGTAATACAAAGAACACTAATAAAAAATGTTGTAAAAAAGGTAAGCCTAAAGCTCACTGCATAAGAAATCAAATAGTCATGTTCTAAAAAGATACTAATATGAAAGTCATCTTTTTAAGGCTAGAAGTTTAAGGAAGCATTTAACTGAAACAGTTTCATTAAGGCCTGGAGGCAAATAAGCTGCAGTTTTAATTTGCCAAAACAATTCTTCAATTTCAAGTTTAATTTGCCATGGGCCTCCTCTCTCATCTACCCCCATTTGTTTTAGTATAGTGAACTTGAAACTATGATCCGGAAATTCATTAATGTGCCTAGCTAATGTGTTGGTCTTATCTCTCCTACAAATAGCATACTGGTGCTCATATATACGTTGCTTGAGCTTCCTTTCGGTCTTTCCAATGTAGAAGGCTTTACAGTCTTGACAACAAGCGGAATAAACTACTCCTTTGGTGTCACATGAATATTTGCCCTGAATTTTGTAAAATGCATCCTTAATTTTAAATTGGTAGGCAGTATTTATGTGTAAAAAAGTAAGAAGGTGCACCATAAGCCACGAAAGCTAAAATCAAAAATTCTCTCTCCAATGGATAAAAACCAGGTTTAATAAAACGACACAAATAGGTAGACTGCAGTAGGGTTAGCGCTTTCACATTGGATTCAACGCTTCATCAGACATACAGGCAGTCACATCACATCCATTTAAATATACATGACAACAACACTGTCTATTCAAATCAACAAATCAAAATGATGCAATTAACATAACATTAGATAAACAGAGAACACAATAAAATAAAATAAAATAACCAATGGAACATCATTATGCACCATAGCTAATGCCTAAGCGGTCTGCTAACTAAAAAAGGCTTAAGTGCTAATCTATCATTTAGCCCAAACCTATGGGCTTGTAATTTTAGTATCCATTTACCCTCCCTTTCTTCAATACAGTTTCTGATATTGCCCAGTCTGCCATTTTTAAAAACTAACTCCAATACCTGAAACTTGAAACTATGAGCATGTCCTTGTTCTATTACATGTTTAGCTAGGGCATTGGTGGCATTACCCTTTTCAATGGCATAAACATGTTCCCTGATACGTTCACGTAAGGTTCTTGTTGTCATTCCAACATAGAAGACCTTGCATAATTGGCACTCAGCTAGGTAGACCAAACTATCAGATCTACAATCAGCATAGCGCTTAAAAATGTAGGTACGTTTTGTTTCAGGGTGTATAAAGCAATCAGAATTGGATATATATTGACACTGATTGCAGGAATGACAAGCAAATGTACCTGTCCTGTTGGAAATCTTAACATTCTGATGGCCCCTATCATAGCAACAGATCATACTCTCATGTACGCTCTAATAAGAACAGTAGCGTACCGACTGTCAACAGGATCGTTATTCCATTCACCAACAGAAATCAACACATCATAGATGTCCTCAATAAGAACTGGAGACTTTTGATGGTGGATGAAAGGATTAAGAACCTAGTTGATGAGAGACCTCGTGTTGCCTATAGGAACATGTTGTCTCTCAACAGACTCCTTTGCTATGATAGGGGCCATCAGAATGTTAAGATTTCCAACAGGACAGGCACATTTGCTTGTCATTCCTGCAATCAGTGTCAATATATATCCAATTCTGATTGCTTTATACACCCTGAAACAAAACGTACCTACATTTTTAAGCGCTATGCTGATTGTAGATCTGATCGTTTGGTCTACATAGGTGAGTGCCAATTATGCAAGGTCTTCTATGTTGGAATGACAACAAGAACCTTACGTGAATGTATCAGGGAACATGTTTATGCCATTGAAAAGGGTAATGCCACCAATGCCCTAGCTAAACATGTAATAGAACAAGGACATGCTCATAGTTTCAAGTTTCAGGTATTGGAGTTAGTTTTTAAAAATGGCAGACTGGGCAATATCAGAAACTGTATTGAAGAAAGGGAGGGTAAATGGATACTAAAATTACAAGCCCATAGGTTTGGGCTAAATGATAGATTAGCACTTAAGCCTTTTTTAGTTAGCAGACCGCTTAGGCATTAGCTATGGTGCATAATGATGTTCCATTGGTTATTTTATTTTATTTTATTGTGTTCTCTGTTTATCTAATGTTATGTTAATTGCATCATTTTGATTTGTTGATTTGAATAGACAGTGTTGTTGTCATGTATATTTAAATGGATGTGATGTGACTGCCTGTATGTCTGATGAAGTGTTGAATCCAACGTGAAAGCGCTAACCCTACTGCAGTCTACCTATTTGTGTCGTTTTATTAAACCTGGTTTTTATCCATTGGAGAGAGAGAATTTTTGATTTTAGCTTTTGTGGCTTATGGTGCACCTTCTTACTTTTTTACATGTGCTTCTGTTTTCGTTTTTGAGGGTGCTTTACCTAGCAAGAAGTGCTTATATACTCTTTGAGGCAGTATTTATGTGTCTACATTGGTGGCATGCTCCACATTTAAACATGCCCTTGTTCTTAATATCTAAAGGCTTGTTAGAATATTCTTATATTGCCTTCAAATTACGCCCTCGTCTATAAGTGATTTTTGGTCTGTTACCAAATAGCTTATTCAAACTACTATCCTCAACGATAAGCGTCCAGTTTTTATTAAGGGTCTCCCTAATAAATGAATGATCTAAATTGTAAGTACATAAAAAACTAGTTGTAAAACATTGGGTTTCATTATTTGGGGGACACTGGACCTCATCTCCGAATGTTTCTTGTTCACCCAAAATACCCATGGATAGTAAAGGCCTAAAGTATCCGATATGCCTTTTAGTAATAACTTCAGTAGAAATACTAGAAACTAAAGTTGAGGGGTATCCTCTATTGAGGAACATACTTTCCAACAAATGGCATTCCTCAATAAAATCAAACTCGTCAGAAATCATTCTAGCTGCCCTAACCATCTGACCCTTAACTCTTTTCTGGTGGTAAGGGTGGCAGCTAGAAAAATGAAGGAATGAATTAGAATATGTGGGCTTTCTATATTGTGCTTTTAAACCTACCATTGTCAGGGTCTTTATGAATGTGGATGTCAAGAAAATTAATGATGTCACTTTGCAAGTTAAAAGTGAACTCCAAAAAATTAGTTAAAGAAGTTATTGTGGTAATAAATATGTGCACTACTTCAGTGGGGCCTTTCCTTAATACAAACATGTCGTCTTGGTATCGAGTATACCAAGCGACATTGTTCTGGAAAATGGGGTTCTTAAAAAGTAAATTTGTCTCCCAGTGCGCCATAATGCAGTTGGCGAAACTACCACCACAGGGAGACCCCATAGCGACCCCAGTCTTTTGAAGGAAAATTCTTCCTTCAAACCACATAAAGTTGTTAGTAAGTACTACCTCAAGGAGAGTTTCTACAACATAAATTGTGTTTTTGTTCACTTTCCTTAATTGCAAAAAGTCCCTAATCCACTCCAACCCCAAAGTTTGGGGGATAACTGTATACAAATCCTTTACATCTACTGTCAAAAATTGGTAATCTTGATGGAAAGGAATTTTACTAAGCTCCTCAAGGAAACTTCAAGAATCTCTACATATTTGGTGTTTCTGCTTTACTAGAGGCCTGAGGATGCTATCAACGTACTTAGCGCATCCATAAGTAATGGATCCACGTCCGTCGACAATAGGTCTAAACGGTGGATCAACAATCCTCTTGTGGATCTTAGGTATGCCAAACAGTGATGCCATCCTTGGAGCTGGCATAATTAAAAAATTGTAAAGCTCTAAGTCAATAGCCTTTTCTATAAAAAGTTCATCAGCTATATACTTAATTTTTTTTTTTGCCATATTAACTTCATTCAAACTTACTAGTTGGTATATTTTAGTATCTAGATGTTCAATCATACTGGAAGTGTATGTATTATGATCCATACAGACCAGCCCACCCCCCCTTATCTGGTTTCATCACCCTAATCTTGCAGTCCTTCAAAGGTTTAATAAAATCATGTTCCTTTTCATTAATGTTTAAATGTGCTTTTCTATTCTTTGGTCCCATGCTATTAAAAGATCTAAGATCAATTTTGCACATTTTTTCGAAGGCAAAAATATTAGGGTGTAGGGATGGGTTAAACAAGCTAGAAACTCTGAGTGAATTAGTAAAAGTAGAACTTGTACCCATTACAGCATTAAGATTGATCTTATGAACAAATAGTTTGAGGTCAACTAACGTGTTAACCAGGTTCATCCCTGAATCTGGAACAAATGTTAAACCCAATGCAAATAAATCAATGATCTCTTGAGGAAAGCTTAAGTCTGAATAATTATAAATGTGAAAGTCCCCCCCAGAGTTAGAAAGAATTTGTGGGTTTAGTGCATCAGTTCCAACTATCTCTTGCGCTGATTCCTTCTGTTTCGCGTGCGTCCTTGGTACTTGGCCATCCTCGGGTTGTTCGGTTGGTTGGACTGGTGCATTGGAAAACCCTGTTGAGGACTTGTTGTAGGTTGATTATTCTTATAATTGTTGTTATTATTAGTGACAGTTTGGTTGTTAGAAGAAGAATGATTATTATGATTGTTTCTAATCCTTTCGCTTCTGCGAGGAATAGAGTCTTGCCCAGAGAAAGTGTCAGTTTCAACCAAAGGGATGTTGCGGTCCCCACCTTCAGTGTTAATCCTAGATCTGTTGGAAAAACTTTGAAGGTTATTAGAATTAAAAACAGGTAGTGGGGGAGGGTATGCAGTTTTAGTAGCGTATTGTTGAACATCCTTACAATTTTTCTCTTCTTACCATTGGCCAATTTAATCATAGTGGCCTCAATGCTATTGAAAATCCTCATATATTTGTATTTATAATGAGGAAAGTCAATGCTAGACTTAACTGAATGTTCTAAAGTTTCCAGTTCACTTTTTAACAAGGTGACTTCTGATTTATAATAATTAATTAAGACTTTAATAAATTCATAACCTTGTCTGTTGAATAAATCCAAAAGTTTGTGATGGAATTCAGACTGTTCAATTAACTCAACAGGGTACCTCCACTGTCTAAGTCCCTTTGGAATTATTTCTTTTCTTAAACACTCTTCTAAATAAGAAATTTCAAGCTGTAATTTCCTACAGCGAAAAAGTTTCTGGTCAAACAAATTGATATCAATTGAAAGATTACTCAGTGCTGCTGGCTCAGAGGAAACTGAAGAGTCAGCACGAGTGTCACCAAAAAAGTTTTCATTACCTAAAAAGTTCCCAAGAGAAGGAAAAAGTTCATTGTGGACCTCCTGCATGTTACCGCCAGCCAGCTGATTACAATCTGCAGAAGTTGTCGGTGGCTGCTCGCTTCTGCCTGCTTCGGGTAGTACATTATTTCTTGATTGACTTTGGGATGGTAAACCATTTCTCCTACCAACCGGCGAAGCATTAGGCTGAGTTGGTAAGTGTTGCAAGTTAGAATTTCCCAAATGGCGTGCCGGCGCAGCATTCTTCTTGTTTTCCTATCTAATCTATACAACACTTTTTGGGGCCAGTCAATCACTCCAAAACTGCAAGTTAGGACAGCAAGAGCAAATTGGTTTATAGCTTGGATTTTGTTCCTAGATGTCAACGCTGTTTTCAGGATTAATTTAAGTCTTCTAAAGTATTCTTTACCGAGTTTTATTTACATTTGTTCATGTTTTAATTTTTGATCCTTCATCAATTCCCAAATATTTATACACTCCCTCTTGCTCAAGTTCTTTTATATTACATTCTTGTCCCAAACTGATGTTTTCCTGGTCTGCTTTAAAAGTTGCTTTTGCACATTTATCAAGACCAAATGACATTCTTATATCATATAAAAAAGGTTTGACAACTCACAGTTGTGCTTTCAGTTCCTCAGCTGATGAACTATACAGTTTTAGATCATCAACAAAGAGAAGATGAGAAGTCTTTACACTTTGTTGTTTTCTAGGAGCCAAATTATAGCCATAGCCTAAACTGTTAAGTAGACAGGTTAATGGGTTAAGGGCAAGACAGAATAGCAGTGGTGACAGAGAGTCACCCTGGAATATCTCCCTTTGAATTTTTATCCCTGGGATAATAATTTGTCCTTTATCATGGCACTGTTTCATGGTCACTGTAATGTAGTCGATCGGTGTAGGTGTCTGTTATACATTTTTAAGCACTCTTTTATCCATGAATGTGGGATACTATCAAATGCTTTTTTTGTATTCAGTCCATGCCATACTTAGATTCTTCCCCTTTTTACAGTTCTCCACTATGACTTTAACAACAAATGATCCTTTGTACCATATGACTTTCTTTTATTGCCCTTTTGTTCTACTGCCATAATTGAGTTTCCTTCTAAATGACTATAAACTCTGTTGGCATCAATTTTATTGTATAGTTTATATGTTGTCAGAAGGCAAGTTATTGGTCTATAATTTTTAGGGTAGCTTGCAGGTTCACTCTTAAGATGGAGCATTGTTTTTCTGTTGTTAGCCAGGTTTGGTGTCTGTTTGGGGAGTGCCTATAAATAGTTCTTACTCATGGCTTAATCTGCATCCAAAGATGTTAATACTTTTCTTAACTTTGTTTCAATCTCTCTGGCTGTTACTTCATCCCATTTCATATCCTATATCATTAAACTTCTTATTCTTTCTTTTACTTGTTCTATCCATTTAGCATCTTTGTTATGTTCCACAGGATCTTCATAGATACTTCTCCAAAATGTTTCTGTTTCTTCTTTTTTGGTGGTCTTTAAATTAATTTTACCTTTTTTTCCCAATTCTTTAGAACTTTTTGGGTCATCAATAAATTGCTTATTTTGTTCTTTTCCTTTATATTTATCTGCGTATCTTCTAAGTTTTTCCATCTGTGCAGAGATTTTTAGTTTATTTGCAATCGTGCATGATAGATCTTGGTCTGTTCTAATACTGCACATTGTTTTTATCACTTCTTTCTTAGTATTTTTGTTGATCTGTTCCCTCTTCTATATTCTTCTAACAGTGACACTTCTTGTCTTAATTACTTTATAGCTTTCTCTATTAGATACTTCCATGATAGTATTCGATTTTTTTCCTTCCCTTCCCTTATTACCCTATATTCTTGTGTTAGAACTTTATCAGTTATTAATTTAGCTGCACAGTAATATATCCTGTTTACTTCTGTTATATTACATGGATCGCTATGGACAATCCTAATTACTGTATTCATTTGTTTTATCAAACTTCTGACTTTTTGGGTTTTATTGACCTTCTGTGGTCTATTTCTTCCATAGATCTTAATATGTCTATCTATGTCTATTAAATCAAGCAACTCTTCTCTTAGTTCATTTTCTTCTAAACTGAGGGCACATTTTTTTTTATTTTCCATTTCCTGTGGGCATTCTATAGAAAGTTCTATAGCATCTTCCTGTGGCACATTCTCTTCAGTTTCATTCTGTGCCATCCGTTGCTCTGTCATATGGGAACTCACTAGCATATCACTCCTCAACATTGACTGCATCAGAGTTTCTACAATTTCCTGTTCCTTCCTTTCTTTCTGTCCAGCTTCAAGTGAACGTTTATACTGGTTTCCTGTGAAAGGCTCCAAAATATCTTTATATGGCACCTGGCCAATTGCTTCCTGTTCCACTGGTTTCCCCATAATAAGGATATCCATTGCTCTATCCTGTTGTGGTGCTTTCTGAATTAGATTTTCTACACTGGATCCTTCACTTCACAGGTACTCCATAACCTCAGTCTCTGTTTCTTTAACTTCTCCATTACCAATCTCCTTTTCTGCTTTTCCTCTTTGTCTTCTTATTTTTTGTATTGTAAAGTTTTCCATGTCTGGATTCCTTTGCCTGTATTTCTCTTCAAATATCTTTGGTGCTGCTCTTTGTGTATTGGTTAGTTTTGCTTTCTCCTTTGCATAAATATTACACCATATTAAATATCTTTTTCTTTCCCATGTCTGTATTTCTTCTTCAGATGTCTCCTGATCTTCCTGCTTCTCCTTACTTTGGGGACTCACTTTATCATGCTATGATGTAACCTATGTTACACCTTCTACACCAAATCCTTCACTTCACAGGCACTCCATAACTTCATCCTCTATTTTTTAACTTCTACTTTGCTAATCTTCTTTTCTACATTCCCTCTTTGTGATATTTTTTTTTTATTGTGAAATTTTCCATATCTGGATACCTTTGTCTGTATTTCTCTTCGAATATCTTTGGGGCTGCCTTTTTTATATTGATTAATTTGGCATTCGCCTTTGGATAAATATTGTACCATATCAAATCTCTCTTTTTTTCCCATGTCCACATTTCTTTTCTATACTTTTTAAAAATCTCTAGGTTTTGTTGTTTATATTTTCGCAATTTCTCAGATGCTTCATTTTCCAAATATTCCAAAGTTTCTTGATCAATATACTGTTTTTTCAAAAATCTGTTGTATTAATGAATACAAATTTTTATTTGAAGCTTCTGACAACTTTTCCTGTGGAACTATTTTTCTTTCCTTTCCTTTAATTTCTCTCTTAATTGTTTTGTATATTTTGTGCCTGGAAATTCTGGCTTTTCGAAAAATAGTAACAATACATAATTTCTTTCTTATCCTCAACAATCCACTTTATTGATTTTATGGCTCTTCTTTGGCCTATAAGTTTTTGTGATTTTTCTGGACTACGACTTCCTTCTATAACAGGGGGAGGGGGCATCCTCCCCCATGGGCCTGGCCTGGCCTCATTGTAGGAATGTTTCCCTATTTTGAGGATTCTACACTGTCATCTTTCCCAGTCCTGGCACCAGTGTGCCTAC
Source organism: Protopterus annectens (assembly GCF_019279795.1). NCBI lineage: Eukaryota > Metazoa > Chordata > Ceratodontiformes > Protopteridae > Protopterus > Protopterus annectens. The sequence continues at coordinate 789,422,366 of NC_056741.1, read as the reverse complement.
CAGGACTGGACACTTTTTTATCCTGGGTCTTGTACACCCAGCTATCTTTTTTAATTTTTAACCCACTTCTGTCCATGATATATGCTATATAAATACAGTCTATATATCAGTGTCATCTTGGTGAGATTTGTGAAAAACAGGGTCTGCCTCATGAAGGTACTCACCAAGACTTGAGGATGAACTCAGTTTTAGCAATAATACTCCCCTTTACTTGCTGACTTATCATGTCTCCATTTGGACCCCTTAATGTTATGTTTTATGTATTTAGAGGCAAGAGCAAATGGTTATCGGGAATCCCATGCCAGGTTTCTGTTCTGACATTGTCGTTATCATGTATGCCTTGCTTTTTAGCTCGGCCAACTTATATATTGTATATTTGAATTTCTTAACACCACTTTTAATGCCATGATAATTAAAGTGCCTAGCACTTTTTTATCCCTCTACTCAATGTGAATTCTCTGTTAGCAATAACAGTGGTTCATTCCATATTTATTTTTCAAAAAATACAGAAATTGACCTTGCTTTGAGTAACATCTTCTTCTCATTTCTCCATGTAAGGTTCTGAGTATCTCTAATTTGCCCTTCTATGTACAACTTCTTAACCTTATGCTAATTTGAACTCAGTCTTTCAAGAAAAAAATTGTGTTAGCACAGAACATATAGCTGGCCTCTTGGCACTGGAATGAATAGTGGACTGCTGTCCTGAGTTGATCGTTTTGCAACTGCTTACTCTTTCACTTCAGCTGTGTTCCTATCTCTTCTCTGGACAGTCAGACACTTCTTTTTTAATAAGTTCCTTAGTGAGGTGCTCCTGATTTACCGAGAAGTTTGCTTGTTCATAAAGATGCAAGCATTTAATCACTTGGGGGAGTTAGAATTCTACAGAGTTACTCCATAGAAGTTGCAAATTACTATAACAGGAACTTTTCTACTATCCTGTCAAGGCATGGTATTATAAAAAGACATGGGCTTCAGGTTGGAATTAGGATTGGGTTTGCTAAATTAAACTAAAACAAAAATAGAGGTCATATATACATTAGTTCATGATGCAAGTCAGCAGAATGTAGGTTCAGCTGTTTTCTGAATGAATTGTAAATTGCTCAACTAACCTCCAATTTCTGGATCATGCCGGATCAAATAAGTATCAAACCCACACCTTATGTTCACAGATGACTACTAACAGGCTATGGTCAGTGTATTAATTCCCTCTCATTTTTAACAAATGTCAATCCATCCACCCATTTTCTAAACCGTTTGTTCTCTTGAGGGACATACTGGAAGCAAGCTGAGCTGGGCAGACCAAACTTTTCCATCCCCGGTATTAGTCTCCAACTCATGCTGCTCAAGTGTCAGGCATTCTTTGGCAAGTTGACAGAGATATAGTTTTTCCAGTATTTCCTGCATCTGGTCCAGCATCTCCTTCCAGTGGACTGCATGTGGTACACTGCCTCTAGGCAACATCATCTGCCATCCTCAGCAGGTGTCCATACCATCACAGTTGACTGTTTTGAATGAGAAGAAGCAAAGCTGTAGCTATGGTGGGGTGAAAGGAGCAGCTCTTTTGCATGCATGGAGGCATGATCATTACCATAGAAGAGAGCTGATTGGTCCCTACAAGTCATTGATGGGATTGCTTGATTATATGTTGGTGAGCATAAGTGTCAAAATCTATTCAAGTAGCTGCAATTAACATTCAGAAGATTGATTTGTGTTAGTTGTGTAGTATACATGTTAATAATGTGTTAATTGTGTACTGTACATGTTGGTAACATGTTAGCTGTGTACTGTACAATAGTAACTGCAGCAAACAGCAAGTACAGCTCTTTGCTGCTCCAGTTTTTGTAGTTAAAATTGGAAAAGAGATAGTTGCTTTTAGAAACATGGTAGCTCTTTGCCTAGTGAGCCTAGTGCTGTAAGATCTCTTTCTTGCTTCACAGCACTTTGACTCCTATTGAGGTGGCACCAGCTGGGGGGATTGCCCTGGGGGGATTGCCCTAGGTACCAATTTCCCCAGCTACTACTTTACAGAGAAACTCACTGACTGCTGATCTCTTGATTTTATCACAGCTCAGCAACCATGCAACCCTGTAACAGAGCTTCATTTCCACATCATAAATCCTTTCCACATCATAAGTCCAAAATGCCATAATTTTGGTCACTTCCCCTACAAGTTTTGTCTCACTCTTCTACCTGTGAGCCAAGTTTGCGCTTGCACTTTGTGTGGTTTTGTCAAGTTAACTGTTGGATTTTACTTATTTCTAACATACTTCCTAGCTTGTACTCCCAGCTTTTGGTTTAAAAGTTAGCTTTTGGATTTTACTTATTTCAAACAAGCTTCCTAGCTTGTACTCCTAATTTTTTTCCCATTTACTCGTTCTCAGGCTACATTCTAAGCAGCTATCCAAACATTTTTCTTTTATTATTTATAGACAGGCTTTCTAGCTTGTACTTCTATTATTCCCCAATTACCTGCCCACAGGCTCCACTCAAAACAGCAAAACTCAGCTTGGGAGATTGTTTTCTTTCTCATTCTGTAGTCTCAAGACTCATGCCATGTTTAGCATGAAAACTTAATTGCTGCCTCCTGGCTCTTAGCCTTGCCCCCTTACTCCCTCACATCCAGAGAAAGGTATTATCTCCACCTGGAGATCAGCGGGCGCCTCTTTTCAATCACCTGTCTAATAGTTCCTGCAGCAGCATCCTCCAGTGGTAGCATGCTCCTCATGTACGTTTTGCATCTCTCTGCTTTTTAAACTTAAAAGGATGTAAGAATTTACACTTTGTATATTTTACTGCCACGCACAAATATGATTAAGCTGTAGTAGTTGCTTGTAAAATCCTGTACAATTGTTGCTTGTTTGCTTATGTAAAGATAGATATCTCATCGAAGCTAGACATGAATTAGCGTCTTACATAATTGTTTCAATTCTGTAGCCCAAACAGACTATGGATGAAATGTTATACAACACATTCATTTCTAGCTGATAAGATTCTCAGCCGTACTAGATATCATTGCTTTCTGAGTCTGTTATAATTTTAACAAGATGTACTTGTATTCTATGACTGTAACACTGTTGATTCCTGCTGCCTAGCTCAAATTGTTTATTGGTCTGTAAGTGTGAGATATATCTGCAGGGAGTCTGCTGTGAGATATGTGTTTCATTTCAGTTGATAGCAAATTTGTTACATTCCAATTCTGTTAATACCTGCCTAAAAGGCGGTCTAGCGACCAACTATTGATGGTAAATGCTATTGACTTTTTGAGAAATATTGCTCTCATTAAACTAATGCAGAAATGCAGTTAAAATAGTCCATGCTTTTGCACCACTTTAACTTCAACGATCGCACTGGGCATCATAGCAGCTGTTAACAAAAGTGTTCATTTTTTGCATATTGGTAGACTAGCTTTCCCCCTCCCTGTGCATACCTGATGTCTTCATGTTCTGTATTATTATTATAGCATAACTGTATTTTGGTTTGTTGTTTTTCTACCCTAATATTCTTACCCCCAATTCCTCTCTTTCTCTACCTGTAGCATTCCCAAGTCACAACCTTGCAGAACCCCTGACTCTAGTCACTGAATCAAGGCCCCTAAAAAAGTGACTAGCTACTTACACCAAAGGAATCTAACTGTAACCTCTGCAACTAAGTATGTTATATTACGGGCTTCACAACTGAATTTGTTATTCTCTACCTACAAATTAATACTTTGAACAGAGCACACTACCAGGGTCAGCAGCCTAACGGCTCACCCCTGACTGGAAACCCCCCTCAGTTTACTTTCTCATCCCATACTTCCCTACTTTCCAGAGGCACTCTTGCCTCACTACAGCACCCCTTCTGGGTGCCCATCATACCTTCTGTGTTTCAGTATACCAGAAGCACTTCCCCTACAAGTTTTATCTCACTCTTCTACCTATTAGCCAATTTTGCGCTCACACTTCATGTGGTTTTGTCAAGTTAACTGTTGGATTTTATGTATTACTAACATGCTTCCTAGTGTGTACTCCTAGCTTTTGGTTTAAAAGTTAACTTTTAGATTTTACTTATTTGAAACAAGCTTCCTAGCTTGTACTCCTAGCTTTTTTCCCATTTACTTGTTCTCAGGCTCCATTCTAAGCAGCTAACCAAACATTTTTCTTTTATTATTTATAGACAGGCTTCCTAGCTTGTACTTCTATTTTTCCCATTTACCTGCCCTCAGGGTCCACTCAAAACAGCAAAACACAGCTTGGGGGAGTGTTTTCTTTCTCATTCTATAGTCTCAAGACTCGAGTCAACCCACACCATTCACGTTCGCTATGCTTGGTCTCACTCCGCTCCCCTACCCTACCCCCATTCCCACCCACCCCGTCAATTACTTTTACACTTATCCAGACCACACCTACCATCAACTCCAATCACCTGTTAACTACTCCCCTCTCTCAAAACCAATCACAAGTTAACCACTGCCAATATACTCTTATATACCACACCCCCTGCTGACTTCCAGCTCCTCCACCTCTACTTCAATATCCTACAATACTTAGTGCATCCCACTCCACTATCTCCCAATATGTTTCCTCGACACAATTCTAAACACACTACACTTTCAAAACCTGCTTTCCTCGCAACTTAAATACTTCTTGTTCTCACTTTATCCAGTATCAACTACCTCACCCAGCCTTTTTCCTCTGATCACACACCACCTTTTCACACAACTAATTCTTTCCCTAAACATCACACACACTCATCAGTCTTAATATTCTCCTACCTATACCCTATCAATAGCTATCTACTTTTCCCCTATAGACTTATTCCTTCCTTTAAACACTCTACTCCCACTCTAATTAGCCCTACTCCACAAAGCCAATTATACTCAAATCTTATTCTAAGGAGTCCAAATACCAATTTCTCTATCTCCATGAACTTATTATCAACATTCTCTCTGGTGACATACACCCGAAACCCAGACCATCTACCCCCCAACAACCACAAAGTCTATTCGGCTCACTTTACTAAATGCGCAAAGTATAACTAACAAAATCCCCAACCTCCATGCATGGCTTCTCCATAATCAACCAGATATCCTGCCCATCTCCAAAATGTAGTTAAAACTCCATATACAGGGTACTGAAATAACACCTCCTAACCACTCTATCATTAGAAATAACAGAACCCATAAAAGGGGGGAGGGGCAGCTCTTCTGTACTTAACCTCCCTCTCAGTATGCTGAATTAATTCTAGCTCTACTTCAAATTAATCATCACAAACACATATGTATAGCCTCCCTCTATATCTCTCCTGGAGACAATATCCCTATACTTGAAGATACTCTCTCCTGGTTCTCCATCAACATTTCTAATGAGACCATAATTCTGGGTGACATGAATATTAACTGGGCCACCATTCAATCCCCTTCAAACTCTCTAAATATAAACCTCTATAATTTCTCTCAGATAATCAATTCTACAACTAGGCCTTCCAAAGACTTCTGCTCTGGCAGCACTCCTGACTGGATCTTAACTTCTCACCCTCACTTTATCTCAGATAGTGGCACTCTTCCAGACTCACTTAGTGATCACTTCCCAACATTTGTCCATTGCCTATCCTCTTTTTTACAACTGTCACATAATTATATTTCCTCTCGCTCCCTAAAACACTTTAATCCCAATACCTTCTCAAATTCACTAAAATCCACAAACTGGAGCCCTCTAAAAACCCTCCCCTTGGACGACGCCATTACCTATTTCAATACAATATTCTTAAACCTTTTAGATGCCTTTGCCCCTTTAAAAACAAAATGAATTAAAAGTAAAACTGCCCCCTGGCGTAGCAAAGATACACTAGCTGCCATGCACCTTAGAGACAAAGCTTGGAAACACCACCAGAAAATTAAAACTCTCATCTCCCTCACAGAATACAAAACACTTTGTAATAAAGTTAAAAAGCTTATTACAGAAGACCGCAAAGCTTACTTCTCCTTACTCCAAACAAGCCACAAGACAAACCCTAAAAAATTCTGGAATAGCATCTCCTCCCTCCTCAACCGTGGCAAAAAAGAAAATCCCTGCCCAGACCCAAACACCTCAGACATGGATCTGGCTACCCAATTTAACTCTTTCTTTAAGGACTCTATTTCCAAACTAACATCATCCTTCACAAAAAACCCTTCCTCCTCTCTTATACCTTCCACTTCCTTCCCACCCTCAAAATCCTCCACCTCTCAACCACCTCCTTTCTGTATATGACCCATCCTCATATCAACTATAAAAAACTTCTCCTAAAGTTGAAACCATGCTCTAATGCCCCTGACAACATCCCTTCCTACTTTCTAAAGATTGCTACTGAAGCCGTTGCCTTCCCCATCTGCATCATAATTAATCATTCAATCCAAGAAGGCTATGTACCCCAACTCTGGAAAAAGGCCTTTATTATTCCCCTACACAAAGGAGGCAACAATAGCAATATTCCAAACTTCCGACCTATCGCCATCCAATCTCTCATATCTAAATTGCTTGAAAAGTGCATCCACCTACAACTTCTTCCCTATCTTATAGACAACAACCTGCTAACTCCCACACAACATGGATTCAGACCTGGCCAGAGCACCACCACTGCTCTCCTCTCCTTCCTTAAAATTGTTAACAAAGCCCGTGACTCTGACTGTATCATCTCTACCCTCCTCCTAGATCTTTCAAAGGCCTTCAACACCATCTCTCACAACCTTTGCCTAACTAAGTAAGCTCTCAAATCTAAACCTATCCCTCCTATCTCTCAACGGATTTACCAGCTACCTCGCTAATAGGCAACAAGCATTAAAATGGAAAAAAGCCACCTCATCTTTCCTCAGCACCTCTACAGGTGTACCACAGGGTTCTATACTAGGTCCTCTTCTGTTCAGTATCTTTATAAGTGATTTCCACCATTCCATCCCCAAAGTAAAACTCATCCAATATGCAGATGATTCTGCTATCGTCTGTTCTGCCACCTCCATCCCCTCCTTCATAAAGCTAACCCAGGATACTTTCTCCTTCACTGAAAAGTGGATGCTTGACAATCACCTAGCACTCAATGCATCCAAAACTAAACTACCCCTTCCAAAACAATCACCGTAGACAAAAACACATTCTCTATCACTAGTCAGAACAATACATCCCTCAAATTAGTATCTCATGCCAAACTACTAGTTGTCCTCATTGATGACCAGCTTAAGTTTGACACTCACCTGCAAATAAACATCAAAAAAACTCACCAGAAATTTGGCATGCTCTATCACCACAATCACTACCTCACTTCCTCTACCAGGTACACTCTCTCTATCACATACCTCACCCCTTCTCTCCTATATGGTGCCCCACTCCTTACTAACTTACAATTCTCCCTTAAGACAACACTCTCTTCCTGTTATAATAAAATTGCTAAGTTTGCTGTAGGCCACAAATCCTCCACCCATCACTGCACCTCCCTTCATAAACTAAATTGGTTAGAGCTTCCTAACTATCTTACCTACATTCAACTCATCCATGCTCACAAACTCATCTTCATGCCCTCCCTCTGCCCCTCCCTTTCCTCCACCTTTAAAATGCACGTTCCTGAAAGACTCTTAAGATCCAATAATCAAAATCTAATTGAATTGCACAAACCTGCCTGTCCTCCAGGCAAAAATCTCCTATCCTTTGCCCTAGCATGCCAATGGAATTCCCTTCCTCTACACATTCGCACCACCCCTAGTCATTCTACCTACAAAACCTTATTTCACTCCCACCTAACATCTCTATGGAATGGTCCTGCTCCCACCCCACATAACATCTTCTCCTAATTCTTCTCTCTTCACTCTTCTCCTCCTTCCTCCATCTCCCCTCTTCCACCTCCCATTTACCCACCCACCTCCCCACCTCCTTCCTCCTCTCCATTTTTCTGCCACCTCTTCCCCTCTCTGTATTCATTTCTCCCCATCTCTCATCCTTACTTACACCTTCAAGCATACTACGCAGTCAATGCCCTGCTGCTATATTTCCACAAGTTGGAAAAATATACTTGTAAATATATTGTAAATATTCAATTATGTTTTATAACTTTCATTCATTGGATTGTAAGAATTGTATGTTTAAAAGCTATGCTTTATCGTACTTCTGTATTACTATGTAACTTATAGTCTAGATCATGTGTGTTGTCTTTCTGGAGCTTTTCTCCCCAGGACTCCATTGAAAAATGGGTTCTTCTTGGCCCAATGGACCATCCTGGCAAACCAACTGCAAATCAATCAATAAATAAATAAATAAATTACAACTATCGAAGATTATGTTCATATATGAGGATGGGAAAATTGACTGACTGGTGAACGGACAGCTTCATTCTAGGACACAGCTGTTGCAAGCACCATAGTCCAGTAGAGAGTCTGAAGTACTGCTACCACTACTTCTACCCACAGGTCAGTCTCCTCAGTCTTTGCATTTCACTCATGAAGTAGCACCCATGGAAAGTGGAAACGTTTGTAGTACATTTTATTTATTTATTTTATTTTATTTTACATTTGTTGACTGGGAATGTCTGACTGAGCCAAAGCCCTTTTTCAGCAGAGGCCCGGGGAGAAAAGCTCCCGTTTATATTGATAAGTTTAATTATGTATACAATAGTATAAAAAGTAGTAGTACATGTCAAACAACTAGATAGCCACAAAAATGCTTAGTTTTACAACATTTTATAAGTATTAGTACAAGTCAAGCAAAATCAAACAGGAACATAGAAATATTCTAATATATATATATATATATATATATATATATATTTTTTTTTTTTTGGTCAATAGAACAGGAAAATAGTGAGATGTAAGAAAAAGAGGAGAAGATGGTAAGATGAGTGTTTTCACATAGGGTCGGAGCAGTGGCCGATCCATTGTCCTTTAAAATATTTTTTTAAGGTCAGTTTAAATTGTTTAGGATGTGTGAGTGTGTGAGCTATATAGGCTGTACCCTGCTTTAGACTTGGGCTTATAGATATTTAATATTTCTTGGGAAGAGTTGCAGAGATTTCTTGCAGGAGCATAGTGAGAGATGACAGAGTGTAAAGCCGGACGGTATGATCACTGGTAAAGAATAGAGTCTATGGTTTGAAGCTGAGAGAGGAGGAGGTGAGGCAGTTCAAGTCAGTTCAAATATTTTAGAGAGAGACAGTGGTGGGATTTATAGGATTGTTGAGTTGCAAATCTAGCTATTTTGTGGTATGTCGACTCTAGTCTAGCAAGGAGAGAGGAGTTAAGGTTAGTGAGGATTTGTGAGGAATAAGTTAAGCAGAGAAGAAGGTAAGTGTGAGTGAGAGCAATTCTTGTTTCCTGGGTGAGAATTTTTTTATTTCTATGTAATAGACCTAATTTGAGGTGAGTTTTCCTAATACAGTTATTTATGTGGAGATGAAATTTTAATTGATCATCAATTGTAATGCCAAGGAGTTTTGTGCTAGATTCAACTACTATGGGGGTATTGTTAAGGGATAGGATAGAAAAGGAGGACTTAATGTGATTTACTGTTTTAGGAAGGAAGAGTAGTAGTTTTTTTTTTTTTTTTGGGTTGAGTATGAGTTGATTGTTGGAGAGCCATGTTTTCACTGAATTAAAGGAAGACTGGCTAGCGGATAAGATTTCAGAGGGAGAGTTAGCTATTGTTATGACTGTAGAGTCATCAGTGTATTGCATAGTAGAGGAGTGTGGGCAGGAGGTATAGAGCAAGTTGATGAAAATGTTGAAAAGTAGTGGCCCTAAAATAGATCCCTGAGGGACCCCCATTTTTCTTGGAAGGGGAGTGGATAGAGCAGTGTCCCATCTCACTAACTGAAGTCTGTCAGTAAGATAGCGTGTGAACCATGCTACTGTATCTGAGGAGAAATTGAGGTTAGATAGTTTGTTTAGGAGTAGAGAGTGAGAAACAGTATCAAAGGCCTTTGAGAGATCCAGGAAGAGACAGTAGATAAGTTTATGGTCATCTCTTCTTCTTCTTCTTTCGGCTTTTCCTGGTCAGGAGTCACCACAGTGGATTATCTGTCCGCTCATGATTGGCAGTGGAATTTTACAGTGTTGAGTTGCCAGCCCGGCACCCAACCTTCCACAGAAGGCACAAACCTGCACGCACTCACACCTAGGGCCAATTTAGAGTGTCCAATCCACCTACTACATGTCTTTAGGATGTGGGAGAAAACCGGAGCACCCGGAGGAAACCCATACAACCACAGGGAGGACATGCAGACTCCGCACAGAAGGCACCCCAGCTGAGAATCGAACCAGAGAATCTCTTGCTGTGAGGTGGCAATGCTAACCGCTGCACCACCGTGGTTGCCCACTTTATGGTCATCTCTAGCCAGGGAAATAGTATTGAGAAAAGACAGGAGAGCAGTGTAGGTGTTATGTTTTGGCCATAAAACATGTTGTGTAGGAGGAAATAAGTTTTCCTGATAGAGATGTTGCATGACTTATCACCCAATATCTATTCTGATAAATAGGACCATCTCTGAAAGAAAAATCCCTTCAATTTGGAAAATATCTCACATAATTCCCCTTCATAAAGGTGGCCCTTCCTCTGAACTATCCAACTATCGTCCTATTGCCTTACTCTCCCCATTAGCTAAGATAATGGAAAGGTGCATACACAAACAATTTCTTAACTACCTTCTTCAAAACAATCTTCTAGCTGACTGTCAACATGGTTTCAGGCCCCACCACAGTACTACAACTGCCTTTCTTTCCTTTGCTGACTCCATCAATAAAAATCGAAATATTAACCGTTTCTCTTCTGCACTATTCATAGACCTATCAAAAGCTTTTGATATGGTTAACCATAACATACTTCTTGAAAAACTTAACATCCTCTCTCTAAGCTCACATTCTTTACAGTGGTTTAGAAGCTATCTCGAAAACAGGCAACAAGCAGTGCTTTGGGAGAATAACCTATCATCCTTACTCCCAGTTAATATTGGTGTTCCACAAGGATCTATCCTTGGACCCCTTCTTTCCTCAGTATTTATCAATGACCTTTATTTGAATGTGCCAGAAGCGACCTGCATCCAATATGCAGATGACTCAACATTGATCTGCTCTGCTACAGATGTTCCCTCTCTCCAGTCCATCACCCAAACAACCTTTCATAATGTTGAAATATGGTTTATGCAGCACTGCCTCCTCCTTAACCCCCAAAAAACAAAGCTACTTCTCTTTACTCCTACTAATAAATCTCCTACACCTTTCTTCACTATCTCCTCAAATAATGCCACCTGTATTAACCCTGACAATACCACTCGACTATTAGGTGTAACCATTGACAACCATCTTAACTTTGATGAACAAATTAACACATCTATTAAAGCTGTTAATAAAAAAATTGGGACACTCTATAGAATTAAACCCTTCCTTAACCCAGCAGCTAGAAAAACCATTGCACAGACCCACCTGCTTTCCACCCTTTTTTATGCTTCAGCTATATTTACCACACTATCTAAAAATAACATCAACAAACTCTCTACCTGCTACAACAGTATAGCTAGATTCATTAATGCTACTCCCCTTAGAACTCACCACTGTCACAACCTTAAACAACTAAACTGGCTAGAACTAAAGAACCACCTATTGTACCAACAATTACTTATCATTCATAAAACTCTTCATTTCCCCGATAATACTCCGAGCCTGGCAAACCTTATTTCTCCATACAAGAACCTAACCACACTTGGTTCTGCAAATAAGTTCCTAGTATCCATAACTAAATCATATAATAAAGCTGGGGATGCATTATTTTCTAATTCCATAGGTAAACACTGGAATCAACTCCCTCAAAATATAACTACTCTAGAGTCTACCTCTCTGTTCTAAAAACAAGTCAAAGAACATCTTACTTCACATTGGCTATGTCCCTGTACTAATCCCGACTGAAAGTAATTCTCAATACACCTAAATTTTTTTTCCTGTCCCCTTACTAAGCCCCTACCTGATGCCTTCTGGAGATGAGAGTTGAATCTTAAGGTATGCCTTAGATTATTTTATCCTTTGTATTTACTTCTTATTACTTTTTTTGTAGAACATGACTTATACGTTTTTAAATGTTTTTGCTATCCTCTCTTGTAGAAGATGACTTACAAGTTTTCAAATGTTATTGCTATCCTCTCTTGTACCATTTAGAATTCTATGTAGAAAAAATCTTTTTTATTATTGTTATAAATTTTTTATTGTTACAAATCACTGCAATTTTATCTGTACTGGAGCTTTTCTCCCCGGGCCTCTACTGTAAATGGATATATGTCCAGCTAGACTAGCCCGGTCAACAAATGTAAAATAAATAAATAAATAAATAAAAATGACTTGAGTATGTATGCATTTTTATAATACTTTTGACAGAGGGGAGAGGATGGCAATGGGTCTGAAATTAGAGATTTCTGAGGAGTTACCTCCTTTATGGATAGGTAGGGTATAGGACTGTTTCCAGATAGATGGTACTTTTGATTCGGAGATAGAGTGATTTAAAATGATAGAGATGGGCAAGGCAAGTGAGTGTACAGCTATCTGGAGAAAGTATGATGGGATGTTGTCAGCAGATACTGAGCATGGTTTCAGCTTAGAGAGCAGGGTTCTGATATATGTAGTGGACACAGGCTCGAGGGAGAAAGTATTGAGAGAGGTAATAGTGGAAGAGGAAACAGGCTCTTTGGGAGTACTTATATTGGAGCTGTTGGGGTTGAATAGTTTGGATATAGATTCAAAGAAGTAAGTATTGAAGGTGATGGCAGTCTCTACTGGTGACTTGTCAGGACAAGCGTTGGGTGAGGTGAGATTACCAGGGTGAAGTTTTTGGTTTATTGCGTGCCAAAATTTTTTTGGGTCAGATTTTAGTGTTGTTGGAGGGTTGTTGTAGAATTCTTTTTTATCTTTATTGATAAGCTTTTTTACCAAATTTCTTTGTTCTTTATATCGCTGTAGGTCAGTTAGGTCTTTTGTTTGCAGCCATTTTTTCCAGGACCTATGTCTGGTGATATATCTGTAAGGTTTAGATAGATGGTTTGTATACCTTAGCACTTTTATGGGTGAGTGGTCATTCAGGGAGTCAGGAAGGGTTTCTGGATTGTGATATTTAGAGGGGGTTGTGACAAGTATCCAATCTAAGAGGGTACTTGTAGAGTGGGAGTTATTTGAATGTGTTGGTTTGGTAATTAGCTGTGTAAATCCATATAGGTTTATTTGGTATGGAGATCCATGGTTATTGATGGTAAGCTAATTTATATTTGTGTCACCAAGGAGGATTGTTTCTTTAGTGATGTTCAAGGAGAGATAGGAGAGAATATTTTCCAACAGGGGAATGTTGCCACCTGGAGGAATGTAGATGGCTACTATAGTAATGGTGGTATAGTTATTGAGTTTAAGTTTAACTGTCAGCATTTCAACTGGAGAGAAAGATGGAATTGATTGTGTATGATAAGAAATAGTAAGGTGATTAGAATAAATCACAGCAACTCCACCCCCCTTTTGTTTATTATGGTCAAGGTGAATTATGTTGTAACCAGGGGGGAGAATATGTTTGTCAAGGTTGTGAGGTTTAAGCCAGGTTTCTGTAACTGCCATAATATCTGGGGTGTAATTTGCTATCCATGCATGAAACTGGGAGATTCTGTTGAGGATGCTTCGAGTATTGATAGAATAGAAGGGGATTTGTTTGTGTGGTGAGAGTAAGTAGGCTGAGGTGGGAGGCTGAGGTACCAAACACACAAGATAAACCAATAAAATCCAAAAACGATCGGGAACACAATGAGAGAGAGTTCGTATAATAAAGATAATTTAATATTGCCACACAGGTAGAATTAGCGCTTTCGGCAGGTAGTATAACCCACCTTCATCAGATTACACAGCAGAACATGAAAAAACTTCATTTATGCATTTAAGCATGAATTTTGCCCAATTACATTAAAGTGCATTTTATAAACTATTTAGTTACCGTAGCGACCTTAAAGTAAGATCGCTACCTACATACTTTTGCTTGCACTGTTAAAATCCATGAAAGTGCATGCATTTAAAATCGCAAATATTTAAAAAAAAACATTAATGCATGTCTTGCTTATTTTAAACTAACCCATATCAATTCCCTTGCATTACGGCAGACTTTCGATATATTTACTATACCAAAAATTAATGCAAGGGAAAAATTATTCACTAGAAAATAAAAAACCAAATATATAACCAAATATATAACCCTCTCTAGACTTTACACCTCCAGGGTAACAGTAATGTATGATGTTATTATACCTTATATTAAATATAATTCTATTACAATGGCACATATTGTGTAAATGTCAAAAAATATATATAATGTTATACATGCATTATTCTAGATAAGTCTAAAATTATATGCAAATCTCACTATGCCTAAACAATTCCTATTCTTACTGTTTTAAGGCAATATTATTACATAAATTACCATTGAATAAATAAATAAATAAAACACTTAATGTTAATTTATATGTTATTATTAAACTAACCTTGAATTGTATAATAAAATCTACAACTTCATTCCTATAATAATGTATGACCATAAGCATAATATTCATAATAGTAACGTGAATTACCTAATATCTACCTATTGTATGCTAACCACTTCAAAACGCATTTGATAGAGAGAGCCTCATTAATACCTGGTGTAACCTGTGCCCTAGTACGAATTTGCCAGCATAATTCATCAATCTCTAGGCGAACTTGCCAGGGTCCCCCTCTGATGTCTTGTTTTCTTTGTTGCAAAATAACAAACTTAAAAGAATGTCCACTATTTTCAAATACATGCCTAGCCAGAGCATTATTTTGGTCATGTTTGGAAATTGCATTTATATGCTCATAAATTCTAGTTTTTAATTTGCGCTCAGTTTTTCCTATGTAAAATGCTTTACATAGGTTACATAGAGCCGCATAGACCACTGATTTTGTTTCACAATTAAAGTGGCCATTGATCCTATATTCCGAGTCATTTATGCTACAAGTTGTACCCATCTTTATATACGTGCATTGACTACATGTTCCACATCTAAACATCCCTGGTGGACAATTGGACATCCTTTTTTGTTTTGTTTTTTCCATTATACTTTTAAGGTTGTCCCCTCTCCTGTATGTTATTCTGGGTTTATCACCAAAAAGGGCAGTCAAGCCCTTGTCATGTTTAATTACCTCCCAATTTTTGTTAATAATTTCCTTTATTGGTTGAAAATCTAAAGAATATGTATGTAGAAAACTGCAACAATAATTTGGCTTGACCAAATTTGGGGTGGAAATCTCAACAAATAAACCTGGGATTTCAGAAATAACATCCAGATTATTAATCTCTGTAGCAGGAAGCAAGGGTAAAAAATGACCCCCCATCCTTTTGTTAGTAACTTCTAATGTAATATTGTTAACTAAACTTAGGGGGTATCCCCTAGATGTAAACATAGCTGACAATTTTTCGCATTCCGTTTGAAAATCATTGTCATCCGTCACCATCCGTGCTGCCCTGACCAGTTGACTTTTGATCACTGATCTTTTTTGGTGGTACGGATGGTTACTCGAAAAGTGTAACAATGAGTTACAATATGTGGGCTTTCTATATATAGTGCTTTTAAATCTATTATTGATAGTATCCTTGGATAGGAGAACATCCAAATAATTGATTTCCAAATCAGCCACCGAATATGTAAATTTAAGAAATTCAGTCATCTTTGTCATGTTGTCAATTAACTGTGGAATAGCTGATGTATCTCCTTTCCAAATGCAAAAGATATCATCCTGATACCTTGTGTAAAAGGAAATGTGTTTTTGAAAGATACAATCTTTAAACAAAAGTTCATCCTCCCAATGGGTCATTACTGCATTCGCAAATGAACCCCCACAAGGCGAGCCCATGGCCACACCTGATGTTTGTAGGTAAAAATTCCCTTCGAAGGTAAAAAAATTGTTCTTTAACACTAGTTCAAGGTCGCTACGGTAACTAAATAGTTTATAAAATGCACTTTAATGTAATTGGGCAAAATTCATGCTTAAATGCATAAATGAAGTTTTTTCATGTTCTGCTGTGTAATCTGATGAAGGTGGGTTATACTACCTGCCGAAAGCGCTAATTCTACCTGTGTGGCAATATTAAATTATCTTTATTATACGAACTCTCTCTCATTGTGTTCCCGATCGTTTTTGGATTTTATTGGGAGGCTGAGGTACATAAGGATGAAAGTAATACTGGAGCAATGTTTCTGATTGTATTTCAATGGAAAATGTTTTTACATATATATTAATGAAAACAGAGTGCTATTTTGTGGTCTGTTGTGTTAACCTTAAATGAAAGAGTTTTAAACACAAAGAACACAAACAAGAATTCATGCAAACATGCACAGAGACAAAAAAAAAAGCATATTCGCGGGTAGATAAATACCCCTGCACCTTCCGTACTTCCTCTCCACACCCCATATTCTCACTATAAGTTAAGCCCAACTTGATGAGAGAATTTTTTCTTAGAAAATGAGAAAAAAGATCACTCTTTCTTCATAACCCCACGTTCTTGAAGTATCACTGAAAGTTATCGTTCAAGCCTACAGATGTTGCTACAATGAACAGAAAGCAAACACGATATTTGGAAAGGCCTTAATCAGATAGCACTTGAACAAACAGAAGATGGACTAATACAACTTGAGCAATCCTTTGTAAACCATTATTTGTATGAGAATGTAAATGCTAACATAAATCTCAAAATCAGGTAAATTAATGCAATATTTTGCAAAACATAACAGATAAAAAGATAAACTATTAAAACATCTACTATTCGGGTGAACTTTATTAAAGAAATATAGATTATAATGAGTGAAACTTGGGATTTGATTAGTTAAGGGACAAATTATGAGATTGTGGTGGATGAAAATGGGAAATGAGGTAGGGCATATAAAAAAATCATATAGAGAGTTTTAACATCTGTGATACTAAAGGTATTTCATGATGCAAAATATATTACCTTAAAACATGTAAAAATCACTTTTTACTACATCCATAGAAAAGAGTAATTTGCCAGAGATGGTTTGTACTTGTCACCACTTGGCTTCTGGATATTGGCAAAACTTTACCTATCCCATAGTGCCCGTTTTAGGCCGTGCCAAGTTGTTAAACCCTCCAACATAACAGAAATCACTCATGCTACCTAAAGGTACTGCTGCTCACTGCGTGTGGTTTAAGTAAAACTTCATTACCTGGAAGCACTCCTCTAACTGGAGAATGCATATGCACAGTAATGGAAACATGGTTCAAAATCATGGCAAGAACTGTGTCTATCAAAGGCTGCAATGCCTTTTAAACATGTTGACCCCCTCCCCTCAGCTCAGGATAAAACAAAGTGAGGAGGTGTCTCAGGGTTTCCGGAGGACAAGTACATTGCTAGATAAAAGCCTTTGGATCTTTGGTCTTGCATCCATCTGAATTACCACCATTTTAAACAGATGGTCCTTCAGCTTAACATTTCACCTAAATGATGGCAAAATGTACCTCATTATAAGCTGCATGTTAGTATAAGCAAGTAACATGAAAATAGAACCTATTGCCTTGTTATCACAGCAACATCAGAGGCAGCGGTTCTTGCCAGGTGGTTGTTGAGAGATTGACACTATTCATTCTATTTTTCTTGTCTTTTCACATTGATAATAGCATTGTTGGTAGTGCTACTGTCATAATATCTTTTGGCATTTGTCCCAATGTTTAATTATGCTATATTTTTGCTTTCATGCTTATACATGTTGTGACGCCCCACCACTGGCCCAGTAATCAAGGAGCCTCAATCCTCACCACTAGCACCAATGGGGGATGTACATTGGGAGGATGACAGGGACACCCACAGTATTCCAGAAGCAGCTCTCTGCATCAAGTGCAATTTCTCTTAAGAGCACACAGTGACCACAGTCAGTCTGGGACTGGTTTCTCCCTCTTTCTCCAGATCCCCAATAAGACTCCTCACTGACACAACTATAGGGTTGAGATCTCAGCTGAGTGGCCAAGCCAAGACCTCCAGCACCCTCTCTGTCCAACCAGTGCTTTGTGTCCCTGCCCAAGTAGCTGACACACACACGTTAAGGTTTGATTTATAGACACACACACACACACACACACACACACACACACACACACACACACACACGCACGCACGCACGCACACACACACACACACACACACACACACACACACACACACACACACACACACATACACCTAGGAAAGGCTGGCACAGGTTTACTAGCTATGCCCCCTTCTTCCCAGATTATAAGGTAGTTATTACTGCCACCAGCCAACTCTTTATCAGCTACTTTAAGGCCGTTAACCAAGGGTGTCCAATCTTACTGTATAATGTTACTATCAATACAAATGGTAGTTTGACCAAGAGCAAGGCTATTAGGAGTGGCCCACAGTGTCACCAAATAAATATGCAAATGCTCTCAGAACTTAAATATATCTCACAAATATCAGCCACAATGCAAGGTTTAAATATATTTAATAATAAATAATAAAAGAACAAGAAAATACTCAGTATATACGTACAGTTACATCACAGTTCAAAATCACAGGAAATATTTAAAATAACATTGCAGGACAGTCTCAAATAAACAAAGAAAAACATCTAAGCTAAGTTTGCTATATTCCTAACTGTATCTACGAGAATTATACTGTACTTTAGTGCACTTACTTTAGAGCAAGCAGGGCAGATGTGTGGTGAATGTGTCTTTTGGTCAGGTCCAAGACAAAATACAGAATACTCTGCCTCTCTCAGGGACTTCCCAAATTAATATCTTAAACATTATTGCTGGGATAGCTTGCAGAATGACAAAATTTCTTGTTGTCTGACACTATCCCAGGTGAAAAACAACCAATGATGCAGCTGGTAGCATTTAGCGTCTTCTTCTTCTTTTGGCTTTTCCCGGTTAGGGGTCACCACAGTGGATCACCTGTCTGCTCATGACTGACAGTAGAGTTTTATGGTGTCGAGTTGCCAGCTCGGTGCCCAACCATCCACAGAAGGCACAGACATGCATGCACTCACACCTAGGGCTAATTTTAGAGTGTCCAATCCACCTACAGCATGTCTGTGGGATGTAGGAGGAAACCGGAGCACCTGGAGGAAACCCATGCGACCACAGGGAGGACATGCAGTCTCTGCACAGAAGGCACCCCAGCCAAAGATCGAACTGGAGAACCTCTTGCTGTGAGGCGACAACGCTAACCGCTGTACCACCATGGCCGTCCTGGTAGCATTTAGCATCTACCTATGAAAATACATACACAAGTACTTTTCCTCAAATCTTGGTACTTGCTGGAAGTCATAAAATAATAAAACACTAGCAAGGCAATGCAGAAAGTTCTGTAGTTTTAGACATTATGTCTCCTTGCTTCCATAAAGTAATTTAATTTCAGCTATTTTTCTGAAGTTAATCTCTTGTGTTCCAGTTTCCACTTTTAAAATATATACATTTAAACAGTTACAGTAGTGTATATATATTTTGGTTCTTTTCCTGTAGGGTACACTGTGGATACATCTTTAAGCTCAGTACTTTGTAAAATACCTCTTCAGCACACGTGATTGTACAAACCATCTTATATGACATGCAGTTCTAATACATTTGTAACACAAGCATATGAATCATGTTGATATTCACAAATGACATATAATTATTTACAAAATTCCAGATAGCTGGGCTGGCAGTATCTTCTTTCATGACACATGTAAATGATGATCCAGTCTGCAGTAAAATCATGTTGGCATTTTGGTTGTTTTTAATTTCTGGATTAGAAGAATGTGATCCAGTTTCATAATAAAAACTTGAAAGCATCTTTACCTGCATGAGGATTCTGACTGGGATTCAGAAATGTTTACCATGAGAGGAGAGCCTTAAAATAGCCATTTTCCCCCATGCGGTCTGCCTTTTTGCTTCTTAGACCATTCTACCGCTGAGGTTTACCACTATTGGGCTTCATCATGGAGGGCAATCTCAATAGTAAAGTTGCATGCTAACTTAGCAATCAAGGGGAGCAGCTAATACTAATTAGCCATGTGCTCTTTCACAGAAATGCCATCAGATCCTGATTTACACTCTGAATGATTTAGAGAATCACTCAGCAGTATAAATTGAATGCCATCCTATGTAAATATTCATAGTGCCAGAAAGTTTACTGAAGAAGTTTGGGTGTGGGGTGCTAGTGTGCATTTGTGTGTGTGTGTGTGTGTATGTCTATAGGGGCATGAATTAAGCTGCATGAGTGTGTGTGGGCATGTATCTGTGTGCATGTCTATAGGGGCATGAATGAAGCAGCATGAGTATGTGTGTGTTTCTGTGTTGTGGGGATCTGCCTGGGTGGTCGCATTAGAGCAGGCAGTTAGAGAATCTAGAATATGGGTATGTGTGCGTGTGTTTGTATGTGCATATAAGTGGGTTTGTGTGTGTGTGTGTGTGTGTGTGTGTGTGTGTGTGTGTGTGTGTGTGTGTGTGTGTGTGTGTGTGTGTGAAGGAGTGAATATATTGCTCTATGTGATCAACTGTAGGGGGGGGGCTTGTTTTTTGATGGGTGAAAGAGAATGAGTGTGTGTTTGTGTGTGTGTGTGTGTGTGTGTGTGTGTGTGTGTGTGTGTGTGTGTGTGTGTGTGTGCGTGTGTGAGTATGTGTGTGTGTGTGTGTGTGTGTGTGTGTGTGTGTGTGTGTGTGTGTGTGTGTGTGTGTGAGAGTGTATGGGGGTACCGTTGCCAATGTAATGCATGGGCTGCAAGGAAGAACATTATCGCCATCAGGTCTACCAACACTAGTGTTAACTAGGGTATGATTCAGACACATGCTAATGAGCCAGTATTGAGGTCTTTCTCATTGTGGTTATAGCTAGCTGTGTCTGTATCACATTTTGTCACTGTGGCAGAAATTAATCTAGCTGCAGTAGGCAACTTTCATGAGCAGTAAACACTTCTATGAATTGCAGGGTGTATTTTTGTTGCCTTCATTACATAATACTACTTGGTTAATGCAAAATCCCTTTCTGAACAGTTCATAGGTTCATAGATTCATAGGTAGGTACTAGGATATCGGCCCTAAGGTCTATACAGGCCTAGCCAAAAAGGTACCCTGGCTTTCGCCACCCAAGAAAATTATTTTCCTGTGCCCCTGTCGAGCAGAGCCACAGAGGTGATCCCCGGGGTGAATTTCCTATTTCCCATCCAGTCATCAAGATTTTTCTTAAAGAGTGCTAATGAGGAGCTTTGTTTGATATAGATAGGTAGTTTGTTCCAGAGTATGGGAAGTCTCTGGGACAGGAATCTATCCCTCCAGCATGTTCTGTTTATTGTCGTGACAAGGTTTAGTTCCCTAGAGAGTGTAGCTTGGAGGGATTGGGATTACTTTATGTGGAGCACATCCAACAGCTATGGGTTTGACATAGCTTTGTATGTTAGGCAGACATCGCCTCTGAGTAGATGATATGTGACAGAGTAAAGCTGGAGTTTTTTAAGACGGTCTGCTTAGGGCATCTGTTTGAGGCTGGTAATCCTCTTTATGAGGTATTTCTGCAGCCTTTCTAGTTGTTGTAGATGTCTTGTGAGGTTCATACCAAAAGGGGCATTGTACTCTACAATGGGTCTAATGAGTGATGAGTAGAGGGGAAGAATGACCTCTTTTTTCCTAGATGAGAAATCTTTTGTGATGAGGTATGCCACATAGAAGGATTTCCTGACTACTGTGGCGATGTGATTATCAAAGGAGAGACTACTGTCTGCCTGTGTCCCAAGGTCTCATCACACTTTCGGTGTTAAGTAGACTACCACCTATGTGGTAGCTCATGGGTACTGAGTTTTTACCAAAGGGGATGACAATGCACTTTTTGGCATTGAGCTTGAGGCCATGGCTTTGACACCAGGCATCTGTCTCAGTGAGGTCCTTTTGTAGGATGTCCACATCGTTAGGAGTTTCAATTATGGCTCCTAGTTTGCAGTCATCTGCAAACTTCATTAGCCAAAGACCTTCTGTGTTAGCATGTACTTCAGAAAAGTAGATACAAAACAGGAAAGGACCCAGGACTGAACCCTGTAGTTCTCCACTTGTCACTGGTCTGAAGTCGGATTTGGAGTCTGCTACTTTCACAGTGTTGGTTCTGTCAGTGAGCCAGTTGGCAATCCATCTTGTGACATAGGGATTTATACCTAGTTTAGTGAGTTTATCTATAATTCCAGAGAGGGCAATGGTATCAAAAGCCTTGACAAGATCTAGATAGGCTGTGTGAACCACCTTACCCTCGTCTACAGCTTTGCTGACTGCTTCAAAGAAGTCAGTTATTAGAAATGCACTTTGTTTATAATACCTTTTAACATAAGTACTCTTAGGTCACCAGAGAATTCTCCATTTTCTACAGAATTAAATATAAAATATTCAGCTACAGCTATACATGCCTCTTTTTTTGGACTTATGGTACCCCAAATAGTAATGTCTATCTCTTTGATTAAGGAAAAGTGTAGCTTTTTAAACTTAGTAGAAGGTGAATCATTAGACAGTTGTGTCATTAAATCCATTTAAATATTCAGATGCACTTTGCTTCATGGTCCACCTGCAGGTTTATGCATCTCCGCTCCCACAGCTGAAGATGTCAGCCAGCAGCTGGATGATGATCAAAATCAGGACACCCTGCTCTGAACCCCAGCACCCCATTAAATGATTAGCTTCCATCCCAAGGCAGGATAATGTACACAGGGACATGCATGTTTTTCCTGGCCAAAGAGGTAACTTTTCTTGGGGCAGATATGATTTCAAACTATTTCATTCACAGATCTGGGTAGATAAACTTGCTATCATGCTTTTCAGATTATACCAATAAGAAGGTGGCTTCCTTCCTCATGAAAGCTTCTCTTGAAGTTTTGCCATTGGGTCTTCCATGTCTTTGAATTCCACAATAGTTAAGAACATCTATCAAAGGTAATGAACATGAGGCTTACAGGTTAATTGGAAAAAAAGTCCTCGCAGGTAGGATCATTGGCCCCTTCTCTCAGCTTCCTTGGCCCTCATATAAAATGCCTCCCATAGGCCTGATCCTGAAGAAGAAAGAGGGGGACATTTGCTAGTTCATCATCTGTTTTACCCAGCTGGTCTTGTTGTTAATAATTTTATCGACAAATGACAAGCCAGGGTACACTATGCATCGCTAGACCAAGTGGCACAAGCCATCAAGGAATTCTCAGATCCATGGCTGTGCAAGCTAGACATTCAAGCTGCCTTCAGGTCTCCTTCTCATTGGAGAAGATGACTGGCCTCTACTAGACTTATATTTTAATGCCAAATACTTTTTTGACAAAGTCATGCCCATGGGATTCACTGTGCCCTGTGCAATTTTTGAAATCATTAGTTTCCCATTACATTGGTAATTGCAGAAAAGGGTCTCAGGGCAAGCAGCCATTCATTACTTAGATGATTACCTGACAATAGATGAAGGGAGGGCTAGGGCCCTAGAAGACATGATGATTTTCTTGGATTTTTGCAGTAAACTTTATGTTCTGTTGGCTGGTGAATAACTGGAAGACAGTATCCAAACCATTACCTTTCTGGATACTTATTGAAACTTCCTAATGACAAGTTGCCACATCTTACATCCACGACTGGCAGGCTTTTGGGAGGTAGCAAAGTTTAAATCAGGGAAGTCATGCAACTGCATGGGTTACTAAACTTTGCTAGCAGAGCTATTGCCCCAGGTAGGACCTTTCTCAAATCCTTGTCCAACTTGCTAAAAGGCGGCAAACGTAAACACCACTTGGTGAGGATTACCAGCAAGGCCAATAAAGATCCCCACCTGTGGAACACCTTTTTGCTCAAATACAAGGGAGTTATTCTCTGGCAATGCCTATGGGTTTCCTCCAAAGAGCTGCAGCTTTTCACTGCTGCAGCAGCAGTTATAAGTATGGTTGGCTATTTCCAAGGCAGGTGGTTTACAACAAAATGGCCTGAATCATCATTCAAAGAAAGAAAGAGGGACATTACCTTCTTAGTGGTTTTTCCATCTGGGTGGCCACATTTTTTTCAGAAGGAATATTTTAACAACAGCAAAGTTTTATTTTACTCTGACAACCTAGCAGCAGTTCAAGTACTTAACAAGAGATCATTGAAGTCTAGTTGGGTTCATTCAGTTGTTAAGTTTGCAGCTCAACCTGAGTTTTTCAAGTCACATGTACCAGGAAGAGTTAATGGCATATCTGACAGCTTGTCCATAGGTTCATAGAAGGTTACTAGGCTAACAGTCCTAGAGCCCTTACAAGCCTAGCCATATTTATCCCAAGTTGCTCCAGTTGTCGGTGGTTAGGTGAGTGAAGTTCACAGAAGTAAGGGTCTATGGTAGTTAACAATGACTTCTTCTGTCCAGGAGGGACATAGATGTCACCCCAAGAGTGAATTTGTGATTGCTCATCCATTGATCTAGGTTTTGTTTGAAGAAGGTCAGGGAGGGGCTATGTTTTATGTGAATTGAAAGCTTGTTCCAGGGAAGTGGCAGTTTTTGGGAGATGTATCTATCTCTTCATCATGACTTGTTCATGTCCTTGGCTAGGTTATGAACCCTGGAGTAAGTGGTCCTTGTGCAGTTTAATTTATGAATGTGTAACATTTCCATTAAGGCTGGGTCAGACACTGCCCTGTAAGTCAGGAACAGGTCACCCCTTCGCAACCTGTAGGAGACAGAATACAGTTACAGGGCTTTCAGTCTTTCCTCATAAGACTTATTTTGTGTACCCTACACTTTCTTTGTGAGAAACCTCTGTGGTCTCTCCAATTGTTGCTGGTGTGTTTCACTTTCATTTTACCATATTCTGCAAGCTGGCTCCAGAAGCAGCCCCATTGGAGACACCCATTTCTCCAGAAGTCTGCCTCACTGGCAAAGAGTAGTGAGCACACTGTCATCTAAGTCTTGGGCTACAGATACTAAAACTTCTTATTCCTCATCCTTACAAGCATTCAAAATGTTCTGCAAGAGGTTCTTTCCACCCCTAAGGCATTGGGATCTGACATTAATGTTACAGTTTCTCGCACATAGATGTATGCTAAATAAGGCACTCAGCACCTTGCCCATACATCTCTTTAGTCTGACTGGCTTGTTTCAGGGGGCTGCCTGATTTTTACAGTCACTGGTTTACTAACAGGTTGTTGAAGGGTTGGGAAAACATGATAGATGCATCACAGGACCCCAGGAAACCTATAGGCTACCACTTTTTTGGACCCATTGTCTAAGGACTTTATCTCTCTCCTGACCCAGAGACTCTCCATACTCTGGAATAGACTGCCCATACATGTCAAGCAGAGTGCATCCTTGCCCCTCTTCAAAGGGAACCTTGACGATTGGATGGGAGATAGGGAAGTCACCCCAGGGATTATGTCAGTCACCGTGCTAGACAGGGGTCCAGAGAAGTAAATACTGTGGGAAGAAGTATCTGGGGAATTGTTTGGCTAGGCTTGTATAGGGCCTAGGGCTGATAGCCTAGTACCAACCTATGAACCTATGATTTTTATTCCTTCATCCTCTGGGCCACCTTGTTTACTTTGATATGTGCCAGGTCCTCTTGAGTCAGTGAACTACTCCATTCCTTTCATTGGAAATACATTTTTATAGCCAAGGACTTTGTCTTAATATGGTTGGGGAAGTCCAAAACAGACCAGTTCAAAAAAGGACACTAAATTTGTCTGGATAAGCCCAGGTCTTACGTCACTTATCCAGTCCATTGGGACACCTCTGTGATCAGGGTAGCACCCAATACTGCTTCATCCAGCCTTGTTTTCCATTTAAATTCAGGTCACACACTCACCCTAGCAGAAGTCAATATGACCCTGAATATGACTCTGAAGAAAGCCCTTAGATGCCAAGGTCTTCTTACTTACAGATACTCTTCACATTCATTCATTATAGGTGGCACTTCAGACCTGGTGGAGGTAGGGCATTTGACTAAAGCTCTAAAGAAGACAGGGTGATGGTTATCTGATCCCTTTCTTTCTTACATTAGGTAGTAATCTTGGTATTTTACTTTACAGGGAAGAAGGTTCTATGGATATTGGGGCATTCTTTTATCAAAAGAATGGCTTGAGAGGCAGTGATATCTGGCTGATAGGGTGCTCTGTTTATTTGGATCAGAATCTTTGGGTAATCAACTGCTATGGCATACTAGGATTGTCATGGTTCCAACTTTGGGATATCTGGCATCAGCTAACAATTACATTGATATTACCCACTGTCATGATCATTCATCCTGGGGGCAATGAGTTAACCTTGATCCTGAAAAAAGATCATGATAGTTAGAACTTTATCTGCACTCAACATACTGTGCACTGCCCATCCAGACATGGTATTATTTTGACCTGCTGTGGCACTGGGAGAAGTGCAGTCATGGAAGTGTCAAGGTATCTTATTAATCATCAGGTAGCCTGGGCAGTGCGAGCAATTCACTGCCATGTTATTGAGCAGAGTGACTTAGCAAATTCAAACTTCTGTCAGGCAGCTGAAATCCATTTCAATAACCTGCACAATGTGCAGTTAACTTTGTCTATTAATGATCACTTTAGCCTAGTCAATAAATGTCACTGTTGATGAGTTATTGTTGAGTCAGTTAATCTAGTGTCAAAAAGTTTTGATTAGCTAAGAGGCCTTGTCATGGGGGAATAGCACACACAGGCTGAACAGTCACCTCATATCTTAACCCTCTTGTTTTCCCCATTAGACTGCCTCTTGTAAGCCTGACAGGTTGGGAAGACGGAAGAGGCCTGGTTCAAGGTAATTTATGTAGGGGCTAAGAGTTAAGCCCTGAGTTAGTGGTTAATATGACATGTCCGAGGGGGGCTTGGGTTATGCAACTGGTCTAACTGGTAGCAGGAATAGGCTCAGTAATGTCAACCTACCGCTGTAGTTACATCATGTTTATAACTGCTTAAGCCTCATGTATTATGTTGACTGTTGGTTATTATTATTCTGGGTTGATTTTATTATTAACAAAATGGTCCCTAAGGAAACATTGGTGTCATTTTTGACTCAGCTTTAGAGGACAGTCTATAATATTCGCTACAGTCGCTTTACTTGTTTTGCTTTTGGCCCTGTCTCACACCTCTTTAGCTCTCCTGCCTGCATCTGTCTTTTGTGTCATACTGCCATAAACGTTACCTTAAATGATCTGCACATCACCTTAAGACTTGTTTGAAGTAAATATATTGAATTACCTAATTTTACTAATTAGATTGCTGTCTGTGTATTATAGGGACAGTTTTGTGCATAATAGGTGCCCTAACAATGACACAAGTTAGTGAAAATAAGAAGGAAGGAATGATATAAAAAGCAGCAAATGATTATGGCATATATGTGAAATTGATAGCATGAGGTAGTGCTGACTGTAATGGGTTTAAAATGAAATGGGCATAAAAAAAGGATTGTAGTATGCAGAATTATGACTAAAATAAGGTGAACAGCATGAACTGGAATATATTTTATAGTTTCCAGTGTGTTTAAGTATCAAAATGCAAGAATTGACTAAGCAATTGTGGTTGTCTGATTCTGTCAGAAAGACAGAAGGCCCACTATTTATTTAGGTCTGGCAGCCATCCAGGAAGAATTTATGCAGGATTGCAGCAATGAGAAATGTAATATAATATTACTTTTTTAACAGGAAAATGTCATATGCCGCACGGAACCAGGAGCCACAGAAAAGCAGATACATTAAGCAGTGCAAAGATCTGTAGCACTTGGAGGATGAAGTATTTTCGGTCAGACACTCATTTCAGTTGCCAATGACATGGAAACTGTGATAATGAGCATTGGGCATGTGCCTGGGAGTGAAGTTGAAGGCATTTTAATTTATTAATATTTTTATACCAAAGTTACCATTATTGTCCAAATTTCTTAATCTCTGATCCAAAGAGTCATAGCAGTGGCCAGCTATGATAATATCAAAGAGCCAGAAGAAGCCTTTGCTCATTCTACTCACTACTATGAATTTATAATTACTAGCTCAACATTGATAATGGTAGTAAAGTCACCGTATGCGATTAATTTAATTAACAAATAATTAATTTACCAATAACTAGCTCTGTCCTTATCAAAATTGTCAGGAAATCTGTGACAAACAATGATAAATATTAGGATAAAATCATAGTGCTATTTCTGAACCATAACATGAGAGGTATATTCTTGCCAGTGTCTGGGGAAACTCCTTTCTGCCAAATTCAGTACTGAAATCCAATTCACCACTGTATTTTCTTATTTATGATAATCTCAAGGAACACATGTATGTGACAGCCCTGTGTAAAGCAAGACCTCTTCTTTTCAGCTACTAAATTATCTCCTGTAGCTCTTATGGGGATTTCTTTGTCTTCACAATGCATCCGTCAAGCCAGGTTACAGTTGCTTTTTTATCCAGATATTTTTTGTTTGTTTTACCTACTTGTTATCCAGGTAAATGAAATGTTCACTCCTATACATGTTTTAACTACAGTTGTAACTACAGTCTGGGCAGATTTATGTGTAATATATATTTATATACACAAGTGCATGAAGTCAATCAATTTCCATATTTTTGTGAGGAGTAAGGAAATTGGAACATCCGGACAAAAATATACAGACATGCAGAGTATGTACACACCTCACAGACCATTACCACAGCTCAGGGTTGGAGCTGTGAGCCTGCAAGAAGAACTGCTTAGAAGTTGCTCAGTCCCTACATTTTCCATGCCTACCGTGGAATAGTTGTATTTCCGCTTTAACACAACTTAACATTGAACAGGAGCTTAGTCATACATTTTTTTAACAGTCCATTCTAAAAGGCTCCCTGAACCTATTACTGGAATGGATTTCTGAGTTACTTTATTTATGAAATAACCAGAAAAGAAGAGAAATATTCTACTGTACCACAGTGGTTAATTTTACAAAGTCACAAGCAGAATTTCACTTACTGATCATAGTTTGAAACTCCTCTGATGTAACACGTGATGGTAAGAGAATGCCTTAAAGAGAGTGAAGCTCCTATCCCAGAAAAATGTTAATTTTGTGTAGGCCATGAACAATTACAAAACATAGATAGAACAAATGCATAGACAATACCTGGTAAACAGAACAATAATGGATGGAGTAAAATGCTATTAACACAGCTCTGGATGAAACAGGTAGTTCTGCTTGCAAATGGGATGTCAGTAGTCAGACAGTGTCATAAGAACACAGAAATAGTTGCAGACTCCCGGGTTCTAATTCTGAAAACAGTCTTGGAGTCAGATGTTGCACTGCCACAAACATAGTGACAAAATTAACTGTGGCCTCAGTCACAAGAAGTGCTTACATCTAGGGCACTGCACCCGGGGTCCAGCAGTTTGTTCCAGATGTCTGTTGTAAATCCAAGAGGCAGATTTGCTGCTGTAAATGATAGCTTGTGTTCAACAGCAGTGAAATTGTCAGTTGCTAGCATGGGAAAGACAGAGATTCTAGGCACTATGGGTCTGGCACTCCTTGGGGTTACAGCATTCAAATGAGGTACTAAGCTCAATTTTATGTGGTGTATGAGAACTCTAAATGAATGCAGTAAGGCTAATGTTAACCCCTGGCATCTGTTGTGATTATTTTTGAAGAGCTGGTAGCATGCTGATTTCATGTATGCCTGATAGCTGTTTACACTGCCAGACACAAACCTTGGAAAATGTGGAATACACCACATTAGTGAACTCTAAAGGAAGCAGAAATGTACACTTCTCACACTTCATAAGGGAGTCCCTGTTCCCATGCACACTTCATGCTATAACTAATATTATCCAGAGATGCATACACACTATTCCAGGATATATCCCCCACCCAATAAAATAAGCCCCTAACTGGTACAGTCATCCTTTCACCACCATGGTGTGTGCCAGCTGTCTTCGAACAAATCAGTACCAGCTCAGTCTTGTAATCATGCTCATTCATGCACAATAGGTCACTAAGTCACTCATTCACAAATTAACTTACTCACGTAATGCTCCTGAGAAGCTCTGCTTCTCTTCTCAGAACATGATGCACACATCCGAGAGCTGGAATACCTGAACCACTAACTGAGGTTGACAAAGTGATTATTTGGATGACTAATTCAAGCTGGCTAAAGCATTAAGACTTCTAACTAGTGTATTCTGAAAGAGGTATTTAACTAAACAGAATGGCTTATTAGGACACTAGGGTAATGTGGCTATGAATCCACAAATAAGCACTACATATCAGTTAACACCATCTTTCCCACTGACTGTGTGTAAGTGATATAGGTTGCTAATGTTTCCTTCTGCAACTATAGAGTATGGAACTATCATCAGTACTGACTGACAGGACTAATCCTTACATTAAATAAAGTAATAACCATGTTTTGCTTGTCAGAGATAGCTTAGGATGACTTTATGTGACTCTAAATGGTACCAGAGGCCTATATTTGTCAAATATTGTTGGAAAAAATACAGGGCAAACTAAGCAGGTGTTTTAAGTGGGAACAGTGGTTTGAGGATTGTAGTCAGATTGAGTCCATGGTCATACTGTGAACAAAGTGTGAAACACTGGAAACTCTATGAAGTATATTGAACAGGGCATGTAGCTCTGTAAAAGTGAGCCCGTGCATCCCTACATAAAATAAGTTTGTGCACCTCTGTGCACCCTTACATAAAGAGAGCCCATACATAAAATAAGTTTGTGCACCTCTGTGCACCCTTACATAAAGTGAGCCTGTGCATCTTTGTACACCGCTACACAATGTGAGCGCCTATGCACTCCCACATAAAGTGAACCCCTGCACCCTAACATAAAATGAGTCTAGTAACATCTGTGCACTCCTACATAAGTGAGCCTGTGCATCTTTGTACACCCCTAAATAAAGTGAGCCTGTACACTCCTATATAAAGTAAACTCGCGCATCCTAACATAAAATGAGTCTGTGCACATCTATGCACCCCTACATAAAGTGAGGTTGTGCACTCCTACATAAAATAAACCCATGAATCCTAACATAAATTGAGTCTGTCCACATCTACCATTTTTTAAGAAGACTCAAATAGCTAAGCATCTGCCTCATATTCGCTCCACCTTCTATAGAGGTTCAATAGAGAGCATCCTCACCTGCAACTTCACAGTGTGGTCTGGAAGTTGCACAGTTACAGAAATGAAGGTGCTACAAACAGTGGTGAGGGTTGCAGAGAAAGTAACAGGTTCCAGTCTTTCATTGATACAACTACTTTATTTGGCAAGAAGCATCTGAAAGACCACCAAAATAATACAAGACACCACGCATCCTGCACATGGACTGTTTATACATCTAGCAGTGGGCAGGAGATATCGCATCATTCGCTGCAGGACAACAAGATCCAATAACAGTTTCTACCCTACAGTGATTAGACTTCTGAACTCAGGCACTTGTCCCAGGGGTATGGACACATAATAAGTCAATTTTTATTTATTTGTGCAATATATACTTACATATATTCCAAATAAGTGCAATATTTATATATCATATCCATAGTCAGTATTATTTAACCCACTCAAGTACAATATTAGACAAATAACGTAGACATTTCAATCTGTAGTGTGTTTTGTATTACTTTAAACAGTATAGTTAATTTAACTCAGGGGAGGGTATTATTTTCATATGTGAGCGTTGGTAAATGTCTCTGTTCTTTTTTTCAGGTATTGGGAGTATTGTATTTGTTAGTTATGTTTATTTTTCCACTTGTATTTGTTGTTTCACTTTCCTTTGTAATCTGAAGAATTGAGCTGATACACAATATTTCATTTAGGCTACACGTGTGTAGTTATAAATGACAATAATGTTTAATTTGACTTTGACTTTGCACCCCTACATAAAGTGAGCCTATGTGCCCCTACATAAACTGATCCCATGCAACATTGCATAAAATGAACCTGTGCACCTGTATGCACCCCAACTTAAAGTGAGCCTGATTGCACCCACATAAAGTGAGCCTGTGCAACCCTGCTTAAAATGAGCCTGTGCACTCCTACATAAAGTGAACTGATGCACTCTAATATAAAATGAGCCTGTGAACCTCTATGCACCCCTACATAAACTGAGCCTATGCACCCCTTATAAAGTTAGCCTGTGCACTCCTAAATAAAATGAACCAGTGCACTCCTACATAAAGTGAGCCTGTACCCTCTGTACACCCCTATGTAAATTGAGCTTATGCATCCCCACATAAAATGATCCTGTGCACCTCTGTGTACCCCTATGTGAAGTGAGCCTGTGTGCTCCTGTAAAAAGTGAGCCTGTGCACCCCTACATACAGTGAGCCTGTGCACCCGCTACATAAAGTGAACATGTGCACCCCTACATAAAATGAGCCTGTGCACCTCTTTGCATGCTCACATAAAGTGAGGCTGTGCACTTCTGTGCACCCTTACATAAAGTGAGCCTGTGTCCTCCTACATAAAGTAAGCTTCTGCACCCCTACATAAAGTGAGCCTGTGCACCCTTACATATAATGAACATGTCCACCCCTACATAAAATGAGCCTGTGAACCTCTGTGCACCTCTACATAAAGTGAGCCTGTGCATCCCTACATAAAGTGAACATGTGCACCCCTACATAAAATGAGCCTGTGCACTTTCTGTACACTCCTACATAAAGTAAGCTAGTGCACCCCTACAAAACATGAATGTGTGCACCCCTACATAAAATGAGCCTGTGCACCTCTTTGCACCCCTACATAAAGTGAGCCTGTGCATCCCTACATAAAGTGAACATGTGCACCCCTACATAAAATGAGCCTGTGCACTTTCTGTACACTCCTACATAAAGTGAGCTAGTGCACCCCTACAAAATGTGAATGTGTGCACCCCTACATAAAATGAGCCTGTGCACCTCTTTGCACCCCTACATAAAGTGAGCCTGTGCATCCCTACATAAAGTGAACATGTGCACCCCTACATAAAATGAGCCTGTGCACTTTCTGTACACTCCTACATAAAGTGAGCTAGTGCACCCCTACAAAATGTGAATGTGTGCACCCCTACATAAAATGAGCCTGTGCACCTCTTTGCACCCCTACATAAAGTGAGCCTGTGCATCCCTACATAAAGTGAACATGTGCACCCCTACATAAAATGAGCCTGTGCACTTTCTGTACACTCCTACATAAAGTGAGCTAGTGCACCCCTACAAAATGTGAATGTGTGCACCCCTACATAAAATGAGCCTGTGCACCTCTTTGCACCCCTACATAAAGTGAGCCTGTGCATCCCTACATAAAGTGAACATGTGCACCCCTACATAAAATGAGCCTGTGCACTTTCTGTACACTCCTACATAAAGTGAGTTAGTGCACCCCTACATAAAGTGAATGAGTGCACCCCTACATAAAATGAGCCTGTACACCTCTTTGCACACTCACATAAAGTGAGCCTGTGCAACTCTGTGCACCCTTACATAAAGTGAGCTTGTGCTCTTCTACATAAAGTGAGCCTGTGCACCTCTACATAAAATGAGCATGTGCACCTATTTGTACCTCTCCATAAAGTGAACCTGTGCTCTCCTACATAAAGTGAGCTTGTGCACTCCTACATAAAATGAGCCTGTGCACCTCTGTGCACCTCTATATGAAGTAAGCCTGTGCACCTATGTGCATCCCTACATAAAATAAGCCTGTACACCATTACACAAAATGAGCCTGTGCACCCCTGCATGCAGTAACTATAGACCTATGCAGTAGGTCAGTTTGTGCTCAGGAAGTCTTCTGCCTGTACTAACAAGAAAGTAGCTTCAAAGCTATTCTTTGATGTTTGTTGTTTTGTTCAAACTGTGTAATACAGTATGCGAAGCATTACTGAAAATTTGGACAAGGAGATATGTCCTTCCATATCACTGTTACACATTCCTCTCAGCTGTCCATATTTCTGCAGAATGTCCAGATTTTTGCCTCATATTTTTGGTCTGTATTTCATAAAATTGTTGTTTTCTGACAAATTTTGTGACAAATCATTAAAGACTTGAAGTTAAACAATATGACAAACATTTGGGTTTCAGACTTTATACCATTCAGAAAATTCATGCTAATGTAAAACCTATTCTATCAACTTTCTAAGTTTGTAAGAAAAATATTTAAAAATTGTTCCTATTTTTGGTCCTTTGTCCCACTTTTATTTATGGCTTTGTTCAGATTTTTTGCTCTAACAGGCTGAGAGGTATGCTGTTGCAGTACTATTCACTAAAGGAATCCCTTGACAAGGGTAGCCCAACATCTGGACAGTATACCAAAACCTCAGGTTTCAAGGGCATCATACATTACACGGATGCTCCCTACTCATGGCATAGGGCATAAAGGTGGCATATGGATATACGTACCTCAGAACTTCTTTGCCACCAGTCCAAACACCATCTTCGATTATCAGTGTATGCGCTCCTTCATCTATGCTGGTTACTAAACCATTATCAGATAAGTGCCATGTTGAGGTTTTCTTCTTGAGTCTTCATCCTTTTTTGTTGGTTTGTGAGTTTACATGTCAAGAAAACTATACAAACGAGCTAATATAAAACCAAAAATGGTTCTGGAATAGCAACTGCTGTATAAAAGTAAAATTTTTATTGAGCGCTTTCATCCCCTAATATTGCAAGACTTCATCAGAATAATCACATGCCAACAAAAATACTTTTAAATAACCAAATGCCTGGTCATGTACTCATATTAACCATGATTAAAATGATTAATGATTAAAAATAGTAAAAAATCTAGATTAAACACATAAATACATTAAATACATATACAAGATGTGTATATTTATAAATATATTTGTGAAATTGCACATATCTAAGCATGCATAATGAATAAATATGTTAAAAGTGTCTGCTACAAGCTTTTAGTTTAAGTAAACTAGAAATGGACACCATTTCATTAAGTCCAGGTACTTGATAGGCATATAAAACAGATGCCACCAAAGTTCCCTTTTCTCCAACAATAAACCTCAAGGTCCCCCTCATGGGCAGCATGCTACCTGCTCCATTGCAAGAAAATACAAAGTATGACCTGTGTTGATTTCAATGTTAATATAAAGCATTCATATTTCTTTTACTTTTAATATCATATAAGTGCTCATAAATTTGCTCCTTTGATTTTCTGTCTGTTTTTCCCACATAGAATAAAGAGCATGATTTACAAAAAGCTATATAAACTACACCATAAGTATTACAACTGTATTGTTCCCTAGTGATAATATATTTTGTCTGAATATTCATAATATTTCCATTCAACACATATTCACAATATTTACAAGCACCAGAAATGGAAATCATATGAGAAATATTAGCATTATTGTCAGGTAAATTTTCAAATAAATCCTTAAGGTTCTACCCCTTCTTGTATACTACCCTAAGTCTTGTACCTATTATATTTAAAATGTGGGAGTTTATCAGCAATAAGGGTCAATTTTTTATTTAATATATCCATAACTAATTTGCTTTCATTAAATTAGGAAGTAATAAATGTAGTATGCAAGTCAGTATTCACGTCATTGCATATATGTTGTGTACAACGTAAAATATCCATATACAATGTATGTGGTTCTACTGAATGCTTGCAACCATTATCAGAAACACTTCTTACATTGTTTCTGTTATCATGTGTTTCCCTGTTCTGTTTTAACAGAGGTACATATGTTCCATTAAGTCTCTTCACCACTACCTCGGCCATTATATTCTGTATAAAGTTAGTAGGATAATAGGATAATCCCATTTCCTAAACATTTCCATTAGATTGTTACATTTAGATATGAAGTCTTCAAAGGAGGAAACCATAAGGTCTGCTCTTACTATCTGCCTCTTCACCACTGCCTTTTTCTGATGGAAGGGATGGCAGCTGGTAAAGTGCGAAACATTTTAATATGAACATCCAAATAAGAAAGTTCATCTGAAATAACTGTATGGGAAAAAGACAAAAAGTTGTTGATATATTCAATGAAGGATGGAATTTTTTTTATAATCACCTTTCCAAAAAAATACATATATCGTCCAAAAATCTCATGTATAGTGTCCATGAGTGTGTAAACGGACTATTATGAATACATTTCTCTTCCTGCTCTATCATAACTATGTTGGCAAATAAAGGTCCACATGCTGCCCCTATAGCTACCCCTGTAGTCTGTCCCTTGAAATAATAAAATTATTATATGAGACTAGTTCAACTAAACTAACATATGTGTTGATTTTCTTTTGAGGGAGATGCATTTTTTTCATGGAGAAATTCGCTAAACCATTCCAAACCTCCTTCTTGTGATATTATTGTAAATAGATTCTTGATGTCAGTCATAATAAAATATGTTGTGTTAATTAATTTAGTGTTATTACATTTGGTTAAGAAGTGCCAGAAATTCTTACATAAATAGTCTACTTGTAAAATACTTAGTTTTAACTCATGATGAATGAATTTTGCAATAGGGTTAGGTTTTGAGGAACCTTCTGCAACTATAAGCCTTAAAGTAGAATCCTATAAATCTGTGTGTATTTTTG
This sequence comes from Protopterus annectens, assembly GCF_019279795.1. Classification (NCBI taxonomy): domain Eukaryota; kingdom Metazoa; phylum Chordata; order Ceratodontiformes; family Protopteridae; genus Protopterus; species Protopterus annectens. Next base: position 789,385,879 of record NC_056741.1, on the reverse strand, counting down.
GTACACCAAATGCAGTAGGTACCATTGATTGTTTGATATTTAAATAGTTATATTGGTCAGGAGTTATTTGGCTCTGCATAAGCATATAATATATGGACATGTCTATCTTATAACTGTCTTTCAGCTTTTCCCGGTTAGGGGTCGCCACAGCAGAACTCCGGTCCGCTAATGATTGGCAGTAGATTTTTATGTGCTGTCTTGCCGGGCCTAATGCACAACCTTCAGCGAAGGAACGCCCATTCACGCATGTTGACACACAGAAGACGCTCTAACTGAGAATCGAACATGAAACGTCTAACTGTGAGGCGACAACGCTACCGCAGCACCACCACCGCAGTCTGGACATGTCTATCTTATGGTGTGCGATATTGGTTTCATTAAGGGAAGCTTCCTCATAAGCTTCATCATACAATAAATGAAACATTTTTTTAATGCAGTCAGTTTTATTCAAGATAACCATCCCACCCCGTTTATCCAGCTTCAAAATTCTTATATCTGTATTAGATCTTATATTATCAATTAATTCTTTTTGTTCCCTAGTAATATTGTAATTTTTCCAGCTGGATATGGAAAAACATGTGTCTAAGGTCTAATTCACAAACCTGTTCAAAAATATGTAATGCTGGATGTAAAGGGGGATTAAAAATTCTAGGCTTCTTTAAAGTGTTCAACCCCCCCCCCCCCCACAAGTGTTGCAAATTCATTTGCTTTATCTTAGAAAAATAATCTCAAATTTAATTTTCTAATAAATAATTTAAAATCACTTAAAGTGTTAGCTATAGTCACATTTATAGCTGAAACAAAGGTAAAACCTTTGCTAAGTAAATCAGTATAAGCATTAACTACACCATAACTGCTATAATTGGGGTCTATGTCAGCTCTTTGAATGCTTAAAATTTAGAATGTTACATGGTCGAGACCAAATGTTCGAAATTTCAATTGTTCGAAGAATGACTTTCAACGGCGCCGTACGGTGCAGATAGGGAGAAATTCCTTTTGCTGCACTGAAGTGTGGTCTCGGAGTTGGTATATTTGGGGGCTCACACTGTTAATGTGTGTTTTTCTTGTTTCATTTTTTTTTTTATTTAATATTCGAACATCCAAATTTCGAGCATTTGGTCTCGACCATATAACATTCAACATTTTGGATGTTCGAATATTTAACATAGACCCTATAATTGTAAACAAAGAAGTCCATAGCAGAATTAGGGATCACTTTTAAAAGCATATTGTCCAGTCCATCATATCCTGAGAGGATAATCACCATCTCCTGTTGTTCCAGCATTGCTGATTGTTTTCCTGGGGAGTGATATAGCAGTGTTCCCACAATAATGATCCATTCTCTGTGGGTAACAACAATATTTTTTTTCAGGCACTCTGAATGTCGAAGTGGGGGAAACTCTAAAGAGCCCACTTCATTGTAGGGGGTAATGTCACTCTTATTGTTTATACTTGATTCATTATATACCATGTTAGGTCCCTTTTCATGTACTTGTGAAGTAGGTAGGCTCAGATATGCTTTGTTGTTAGCATAATCAACTCTGTCCTGTTCAAGCATTTTTGTTTTTTTATTATTAATGCCCTCACATTTATCATCTCCCTCTTTAAATACTTCAAAATATTGAGAATGATAGGTATTAAATAATAAATCCTTGGTAATAATCTTATCCTGAGCCGAAATTTCCACCATTAATTGTTCCATAGCAATCTGGGTGTGTTTAATTAATAAGTCCATTAACTCACAACCATGTTTGCCAAATAAATATAACAAGTCTTAATGCAATGATAATTGGGGTTTCAGTCCGGTCAGAAATTTCCAAGACTGAAGCCCTTCAGGTACATGATTGACTTTAATTGATTCAATAAGGTATGAATTCTCGATCTGTAACTTTTTAAATTGACACAATTTATTTTCAAACTCAAATAAAGATTGAGCCACAGTACTTACATTTGGTAATCCTGTAATACAAATGTACTTGTTTGTATTAAACCAAGTATCTAACTAAGATTGTATGGATGCTTTTCCTGAACGTTCAACATCAAAGGTCACTGAATAGGTATATGAACGTTCATAGCATGAGTTGTACTGGCAATCCATGATTATTAGTAGAAGGTTCAGCTCTTGGAAAACAGAGACTCTGCGATGGCCCTTCAATCCAAAATCCTGCTGCCAATATATTATCATCAGGGGAAAATACAATTGTAATACTTATGGTGTAGTTTATATAGCTTTATGTAAATCATGCTCAGCATTCTATGTGAGGCAAACAGAGAGAAAATTAAGGGAATGAATTTATGATATAAAAAAAAAAAAATATATGAATGCATTATACAAACACATTGAAATCAACCCGGGTCATACTTTTGTATTTTTTGCAGTGGAACAAGTAACACGCTGCCCAAGAGGGGGACTTTGGGGTTTATTGTTGGAAAAAAGTGAACTTTGGTGGCAACTATCTTTTACGTTTACTTAAATTAAAAGCTTGTAACAGATCATTTTAACATATTTATTCATTTTAAATGCTTAGATATGTGCAATTTTACAAATATATGTATAAATATACATATCTTGGGTATGTGTTTAATGTATTTATGTGTTTAATCACGTTTTTTTCTATTTTTTAACCATTAATCATTTTAATCATGGTTAATATTAGCATCTGACCAGTCATTTGCTTATTTAAACGCATTTCTGTTGATATGTGATTATTTTGATGAAGTCCTGCATGATTAGGGCTGAAAGCGCTCAATAAAAATTTTACTTTTATACAAAAGTTGCTATTCTTGAACCTTTTTTTGAGTTTGCATGTCATCCAGAAAGGGAAAATGTCTGTGTGGGAGACAAATTCCACATAAGGACCATCATGAGCAGTGTCTTTTTTGTCTGAGTGCTTCTCATGACCATACTAAGAGCTCAGTTTGCCACGCATTTGTCCCTAACGCCCTACTTAGTTGTCTTTCCTCCTTCTCTATCTACCTGGAGAATCAACATTTTAAGTTCTTGGCACAGGGTGCTATGACAGAATTCTCAAATCCCAAAGGTCAGCTATCTGCCAAGAAGAAGACGAAAAAAGTTGGGTCAGCTTCAGCTGCTGTACTGCCTCCCACAGACATCTCTCTAGAGGCTGGTGAAAGCCTGGAGGATCATCCAGTTGTTCCATCAGATTCCTCTGCCATGACTGCTTTTGAGGCTGGCATGGAACTGACTACTCACACATCCTTGGAGACTCTGGAGATGTCCATTACGGATGTTGAGGGAGAAACTTGGCTGATCAATTCAGAGGGATCAAGAGGGTGTTCTGCAGATTCTTGTTCGGTTGGAGATTCCCACTACAATGATTGAGTGTCTGCAAGGGTATGAACAGCCTAAGGTCATTAGGGATGACATCCATTTAAATAAGAAGCAGAAAGCAAGCACAACTCTCCTGCTCCTAAGGATTCCCAGTGTGAATGGCAGGATTTTACCCAGGGGTTATTTAATGCATTTATGGCCTTGAAGCCTCCCCGGGAAGTTCATAGGTTCATAGGTTGGTACTAGGCTATCAGCCCTAGGGCCTATACAAGCCTAGCCATAACAATTCCCTGGCTATTTCTTCCCACATTATTTACTTTCCTGGACCCCTGTCTAGCAGGGCGACTGACGTGATCCCTGGGGTGAATTTCCTTTCTCCCATCCAGTCGTCAAGGTTCCTTTTGAAGAGGTCCAAAGAGGCACTCTGCTTGATATGTATGGGCAATCTATTCCAGAGTCTGGGGAGTCTCTGGGTCAGGAACCTATCCCTCCAGCATGTTTTGTTTATTGTGATGACAAGGTTTAGATCCCTGGAGCGTGTAGCTCTGATAAATTAGAGAGCTGGTCATATGTTCATTGGTTAGAACTAGGCTAACTGCCCTTGCGAGCCATTGTAAGCCTAGCCAATTATCCCTTGTGAGACTCAAACCCTGCACCTTGTGTTTTTAAGGCAAACACCTTAACCATTAGGCCACCCTCTCACCCTCTCAAGTCTCTGTCCTTGCTCCCCCTTGGTCTTCTACTCCACTCAAGAGGTCCAGGGAGCAGGACCCCTCTGATGAGGACTTGGATTTGAAGGAAGAGTCCTTGGCATACTCCTCTCAGATTCCTTCTCCATTGGACTGTGGTCCTGAGAAGGAAGATTCCATTAGCCTGGATTCTTCCTTTGAGGAACTCTGTTTTGGGGATACTATCTCTTGTATGATGGAATTCTTTAAATGTTTTCAGGTTTCTGACATCCAGAAAAGGTATCATGAACTCCTCCAGGTGGAGTCCTTTAAGCCCTCTGCTGTTCCTCTAGTCCTGCCTGCCAAGGTAGACACATTTTCAACAGCTTTTCAGGCTCCTGATTCTCAATCTCCAACCCCTAAAAAGCCTGACAGTTTTCATAAGGTGGCTGATGAGTGTAAGTTTCTCTACAAATGCCCCTCCACTGATGCCTATACTGTGTCTGTCTCTTCTGACAAACCTTCTAACATCTTGCTTTCTACTAAACTGCTTACTTCTCATAAGGACAATAGAGCTATGGATCGGATGGGCAAAAAGGTATGTACTGCTGCTAACTTGGCCTTTTGGGCTATTAATTATCAGACCCATATGACAAGATATGTCTTAGCTCTTCTTTCTCAGGCCTCCCATGTTGTCTCTGACCTTCCTGATTCTGAAGGGAAGGTTTTGGCCCTCTGTTTATTGGGCTCCTCTTCCCCAGTGGCTTGAAATTTTATTAAATGTAGTTATGAAGCAGCTGATGCTTCTTCTAGAGCTGCTGCTTTTGATTCTGTGTTGAAGTGCTATTCTTGGCTTTGCCTCCATCCTCTTCCTGATGATATTAAGGCTAAACTGTTGCATGCTCCCCTTGATAATAAAAACCTCTGGTTCTGCAGCTGCTGAGCTTTTTAAGTCACTTCAAGACAAGGGCAAGGTCTTGCAGGATTTGAAGCATATTTTTGCTTCTCATATTCCTAAATTTCATAGGAATTATCCCTTTGCTTTTGTTTGTATCCAACTCTGTTAAGCTGCAGGTTAAAGCAGGTACAGGTGAAGTAAGAAGAATGTAGCCTCTTGAGAACTGTTGGACTTTACCTGTAAGTTTGAATAAATGTTTGAACTCACTGTTAATTTCTTTAATTAGGTAACCAGCTAGGTCCAGCTTGCCAGAGCCCATTTATACTGCAGACTGGACAGAAGAGGTGATAAGAAAAAAGTAAACCCATTTAAGCATGTAGCAGGGGTCATCTAGTAGGAGGCAATTACAGAACCATATGAACATAGTAACAGTACTAGGCAATCAATCAGAGGAGCCATAGAATAAAGTTGCTGCTCTTTACAAACACTTGACAGTGCTCACCTCCTAAATCAGTCAAGGCTCTGCATGATAACCCTTGTGTAAATTTATGCCTACCTGTCCAATAGTCAAAACAATACTAAAAGATAGACAAAGTAATATATTGCTTTACCTATAGAAGTAACTTATTCCACAGGTTGGGAATACATTTGCTTAGGAACCTATCCCTCTAGTGAGTCTTGTTTATTTGTAGATGTAGATTTATTTCCCTAGTATGGGTGTTTGTTGAGCCACTGGTTTTCTGAAGAAACAGGAGGTCAAAATGGGATTTAGTCTTTCATGTCTAGAAAAGTGAGACAGAGGTCACCTCATAGCAGCCAGAAGACTACTGAGTATGAACAGAATTTAACTAATTTATTGGGATAGTTGCAGGATTTCTGCCCTTTTATTTTCTTGGATAAAAATCACTGAGGCCTTTCTATTTGAGTGATATGCTTGGATTTGTAAATACTTAAGGGGACCTTGTGTATAAAGATGGGTCTGATAAAGGAAGATTATAATGGTAGAATGGCTCCTTTAGATCTTGAAGATATTTCTTTTGACACTAACTTTACTAGCAAGATGAATTTCCTGACTATGATGGAAACATGATGATTGAATGAGAGAGAGAGTTGTTCAGTTGGATATATATTAGTTCGCCAAAATCGCATTGCAGTGAACACCTAATTATCGACCCTCATACAGCAAAATTCATTTCAGCAATTCACTGAATTCACTGAGAGCAAGGAAATACTTGCCCTACAGCACAACTTTGCCCTTTTCTCCACTGTAGTGTGATCTTATAGTTGGTATATATAGTTAGGAGGGTGTTTTGCCCCCCCCCACTTGGGTGGGTTCAGTTTGCTTAGCTGTCAGTCTGTTGTGCTGTAGGGCAAGTATTTCCTTGCCCTCGATAACTTCAGCAAATTGCTGAAACTATTTTTGCTGAATTAGAGTTGATGGTTAGGTGTTTGCTGCAATGCAATTTCGGCTAATTAATATAGACCCATTCAGCTACATATCCAGTTCTCTTATGACCGTTTCTGTCCGAGGAGGAGTACCATTTATAACAGATGAGATGGGAGCAGCTTTATTTGCCAAATGCTACTATACTCCACTTTGTTCCTTATTTAGCACAAGACCTTTTTCAGAACATCAGGAAAGTGCATATTCCTAATCTTGTTGGAGCAATTTAGTACCAGTGAATGAGAGAATGACAGTGCCCAGCTTGCAGTCATCAAGCAAACTTGGTCACACTTCTAGATATTAGTTGGATATCTGAAAAATGAATGCCATGCAACAGAGGTTCTAGTACTGATATCTGGTTTCAGTTCTACTTTCGGAAATCAACTTTTACAACTTGGAATCTGTTGGACAAGCAAGTCTACAATCCAGTAGATAATGTAGGAGTTTGCATTAAGTCTGTTTCACTTTTCAATTCTACCAGCATGATGGATAATATCAAAACCTTTAGCCTGGTCACGATTGGCAGCATGCATGAAGTGACCACTGACTACAGCCCCTGTAATCTTTTAAAAGAAGCTTATTAGGTTCACGAGACAGGATTTGCCCTTAACAAAAGGAAACTGACTGTGTTTAGATCAACTAAGTTGTCTATATCTCCATAAATATGTTTTGCTATGATACAGTTCATGGGTTTGAATATAAGGCTGGTGAGGCTAATTACTTTGGTTGGTAGAGGGGCTACCTCTGCATAGGGTCATTCCTCAAGCATCCGATATAGACTCTGTGGATAGGCTGAGGTTGAGCAGTTTCAGTAGGGGCTTGGACAGAACATAGTTGGCACTGATGAGAATGCAGCCTGGTGTTATCTGATCCCCAGACGTAGCCTTTGATGAGGATTCTAAGACTTGTTCCAAGATGATTTCAGGTGAAACTGAATTTTCATGGATAGTGTGGGCGACAGTAGTGGTAAGTGGGGTAAAAATTAGCACTAGATTTGTTTGTTGATGTATTGGAATGTGTGGTATTACTATTACTGATGAGCTCAGTGAATTGCCAGGCATTATTTCTTCATTTTGTTCCACAGCTGAAGAAAGATATACCATTTCCTTTGGTATCTAGCAAGCTTATGGTCACAGTCTGCTTTATACTTTCTAATAGTGCTCTTAGGGTCCTCGCTGGTATATTCCAGTGTGGTTCTGGGGTAGGGGAATGGGGATGTCTTACGACTCATTATTATTTTCCTTTGTTTGTTATACAGTTTATTACTCTGGGACTTCCAGCAAAAGGTGGCAGGATACAGATTTTCTACGCAGCTGCTTATGTGCTGGTCACTTTGCTTACGTCTTTTACAAGCTGAAGTAGGTTTGCCCTGAAAGAGTCCCTAAAGTCAGTCTTATGTAGTGATAAATGTTACACTAGGCCTGATAAAGAAAATGAAGGATTTGCAGTCAGATTTAATCAACGACGACGTGATGCAGGGTTGGGTACAGGTGGGGACTAGCTTGGTAAGGATCAGGTCAAGCATACCAGAGCCTCTAGTTTGGAGCTGTACAATTTGCTGCAGTGCACTGGTATGAGAAAAGTCTACAAAATGCTAAGTATGATGGTTTTAAAAAATATAAGTGTGCCAATCAGTGCTTGGATAATTAAAGTTCCTACTTGGTCTGATGTTTAAATCCTCATTGGTATTAAGGTAACTTCCATAATCTTTGGGAGACAGTGATGGGATCTCTAGCTAGGAATGAAGTAATAGTTGGATTTGTTAAGCATCGTTTGGAACTCCAGGAGCTCCAAAGTAGGGTTGTGGGTACTGTAACACAAACTGGTGGTGTTTCTGATAAATAGAAATATCCCCATAGCTACCCAAGGACCTGAAGGGGTGATCTAAGCCTTGGAATAATGAGAGTGTTGTCATTATACTGAAATTAGGCCTCAGATATGAACACAGCCTCAAGTTCTGTCTTTTTTTTATTTAGGCTCCTAGCATTGAGCGGTGCCACCATTATGTTGTTGAAATATGACTTTGAATTTGCTATGTAGGAATGTCCAGTGCTGGGGTGCCTTCTGTGCGGAGTCTGTATGTCCTCCCTGTGGTTGCGTGGGTTTCCTCCGGGTGCTCTGGTTTCCTCCCACATCCCAAAGACATGCAGTAGGTGGATTGGACACTCTAAACTGGCCCTAGGTGTGAGTGCATGTGTGTGTGTGCCTTCTCTGGAAGGTTGGGCGCTGGGCTGGCAACTCAACACTGTAAAAACTCCACTGCCAATCATGAGCGGACAGGTGATCCGCTGTGGTGACCCCTAACCGGGAAAAAGCTGAAAGAAGAAGAAGAAGATGTAGGAATGTCCAGTAGGGGGACTCTTTCTATAGGAAGACTCTATGCAGCAGCAAAGGCTTTAAGTAGTGTTGGTGCTCTGGTATGAAAGGTGTGAGCTCTCCATGATGAAATTAGAAGTCTTATCTGATATCTCATACCAGGCTGACACATACTGGATCACCTTAGATACCAACTACTTTAACCAATTGTTAAAGCCAATTAACTTGTATTGACATCAGCTGGGGTCTTGATAACATGGCAGAGGCTGAGGTCACTGTCATTCAGCAGTGTATTCTACACTAAACTGTCCTAGTCAGAATATGGATAAAATGCAAAACATGATAGGTTTGAGGGTGAACTCTTGAGGGTACTCTTACATGTACCTCAAAAGTGCTACAAACATGGCATGTATTACAGCGATCATGTTATTGTTAGACATCTACCCACAGTGCTGAAAGTGATGTTCTATTGCCATATGTGTGCTTCTCTGTCCCCATTCCACTTGTTAGCTGCTTGCACTGTGCTAGAAAGGGAGTAATGAACAAATGTGTGAAGCTAACATGCATATTCTTTTTACTGAGTCAGACACTGTGATGCATTGCAATGAAGACCATGGTGAAAAATGGAAACATGCCACCTCTTGAGTCTGTCTTAACCAATAGTTCTGAAAATACAGCTGAGGAAACAAAGATGAGCAGTTGTAAATCCGTGGTTCTTATGTAAAGTTGTATTATTTGGAGACACTAGAGGTTATGCTTAAAAGAGTAGTTTAATGTCTGCTTGGACATACATTTGTGAAGGTTTATTTAGATGGAAGAAGACAGAACCTTGGGGCTATGTAATGCCTAAGAGAACTGTCAAACTAAAGGCACAGAATGACTCAGGATTGTTCCAAAATGGGGAAAGAGAAACACAGATGTTGCAGTAAGATATTACTTTCAGCAGTGTTGGTAGAGGTCTAACAATAACCTGATCCTTGTATGTATGCTATGTTTGTAAGACACTGTCTGTTTTCACCTGTTTGCACATTAGTAGTTTCTGAACATGATCTGTGCAAGTAAATAATTCATTGCTCTTTTACTTATCATAAATCACAGCTGTAAATGAAAAAGATCTCTCTAGTAGTGACTGGTTTCCATAAGAAAGCTCAGAGTTATTGACCAAATTAAAATGTAACCAGTTATAGAGGCCTTGAACAGGTCTATATTATATCATTGAACCCCACCCCCCCTACTAATTATATATACCAACTCCGAGATTGCACTACAGTGGGGAAAGGCAAATTTCCAGTCCCTACTGTAATGCGATCTCAGTAAGAACAGTTTGACGAATGGCATGTTTGTCAAAATGCCATTTGAAATGCGGTTCGATGATCTGTTCTTTCAATGATATAATAGGGACCCACCTTGAACATACAGCAGCTAAGTGCTACAAAAAGGCAACGGAGACATATTTTTAGGGTGCTTGTTGCAGCTATGATAACAGAACTGCAGATGGTAAAAACTGCAAAAGATGTGTCTGTGATTTACACCTAACTGTTAGCTGGAGCAATCTTGACTGAGTTACATTTAGGAATAGGGAATCGGGATGAAGGTAATACAAGAAATATTCATGGGGCACAATCCCGCTTAAAATTGCTTTAAAATACATATTCTTTCAATTATAGGCATTCACAATTTAGATATTTGCCATTTTATTATGTTGTCATTTAGCATAACTGGATAAGGCTACTAGATAGCAGTCCTGGTTTTGCGTAGATGCATAATTTATGCTATATTAAGTTTGATATTGTCATTGTGTTTCTTTCTGCACAAAATATAAAACCCCACTGCACTCACAAGATTTTTAAATTATTCCTTTTTTTACACATTGCTATTTTTGTTGTTATACCGTACCTTTGGAGGTGTTATCTGTTATGTGCAGGTTTCCAGAGAATATCATCATGGCGGCATCAGTGGACAAGAACATACCAGCACAGTGAGACTACCAGGGGCTACCGAGATTGAAATAACCATGTAGATAGCAGCAGACATTATACAGTAGGTTTGTACTACAGTGGACCATTTTTTATCTCAGATTTTTTCATATTTGAAACAGATGGTATTGGATCTAGATAACAGTCTGTACAATATGAACTCTAAAATCCTGCCTCGTAAAACAGAGCTTAACTATCCAAAACATAAAGTGTGCATATTAAAAGACATCTGGAACTACCAAAGTGACTAGCTACTGTTTTAGCAGAAGAAAACTGCATATGTGATACTAACTAGAAATGCACAAAAATGGTGGCTTAAGTTAATGACTTATTAATTAATAACAACACAATAAGATGACTAACCAACCAAAAGTCATAAAATCTATGTCATTTTATTTTAAGATTACGCACCTTCATTCCCACTTGTGAATCTTCACCAGAATCTGTTAAAACACCAAAAGCTAAACTCTTAAATCAAAAACAAAGGACATGACATCACACTAATTAACCAATCATCTCAATTAATAAGCAAACCATCATGTCAAAATACATACTGTTGTTCACCCTCAAAGAATACTATGAATAAATATATAAAATAAATATAAAAACAGAAGTATGTCTAAACATTAAATATTATATATGTCTATAATGTCTTCCTACTGGCTCAATATTTTTAATGTTTTTAAATCTTAATTTTAGAACTCTTGGCTTGGCACATAAATATTTTCATTTATACCCCGGTTCACTGAAGCATTCAAATGTAACTGCCATGATAATTCATTATACTCCAAAAGGGTCTTGCAGTGTCCCCCCTAATATTACATGACACATTATCAACAATAAACATTTAAAATCAGAGTGCCTACATAAAGCATTGCCAGAAATCACTATTCTAATATAACAAGTGCATTCATATATATGATCTTTTTAGTCTCCTGTTTGTCTTGCCAACATAAAAAGTTGGACATGACCAACAGGATGCAGTATAAAGTATTGACTTTGTTTTACAGTCTTACGCCCCAAGACAAGCAATACTAAGTTCATACCCTTCAACACAAATATATGACCCATCACTAATATATTATAATAGTTACAGTATCCACATTTTAACATCATATTAGTTTTATTTAATAATGTCTGCATTGTACTGCCTTCAATTAGTTGTTTATTTTTTTATTCTTTTTGTAAACAAACATAGGGCTTTTTCCCAGTTTCTATTTTATCTTCTGTGAAAACCGTGTTGCATACCCCCTTAACAATAGATTGTGTTTTCAGGGTATCAGCAGAGCATGGGAAAACTAAAACCTGCTTTCTTATTTTGCTGACCCTTGGATGGGGTTTTTATTGCTATATTGAAATACACTTTGCCTAAAATGGGTGCAGAACATGTGTTTCTTCCTGCCATAATCTCGTCCTTAATTGTATTAATTAAAATTGCAGGATAATGTCTGTCCATGAATAATTTAACCAAAAAATCCAGTTATTTTAAAAATATCTCAGTGTCACTTATTAAATGGGCAACTTGAACCATTTGTCCAATAATAATAATAATAATAATAATAATAATAATAATAATAATAATAATAATAATATTCTTCTGAAAATAGGGATGGCAACTATTGTAATGTAAGTACAAATCTGAACAGGTTTCTTTTCTATTAATTGCAGATTTAAAACATTGTTTAAAATATCTTTTGTAGTTGTAATATCCAAGAAATCCATGTAATTAAAATCATAGTGATGTATATATAACTCATAAAAAACTTGTAATTTGCCCCACATATTCAAGTAACTCATTAAGGACATCATGTCCATTCCACAAAAAAATATATCATCCAAGAAACACATCTAATAGTAAACCATCTGTGCGGATATAGAATTTAAAACAAATTCCTTTTCTTACTCAGCTAAAACAATATTCACTTATGTAGGATCACATTCTACAACCATTGTAACACCACTGACTTGGTGAAAAACTCCCCTTTCGAAATAAAAAAATATATATTGTTTAAAACCAATTGATGTAAAATTCTTATGTCAGCATTATTCAGCATCTGAACATGACTGATGTATTTAATACAACTCTTTAATACAATATGATGTGGAATTACTGAGAACAAGTTTACCACATCTGTTTTAAGAATGATTAGATCTCCCTTAAATGGAACTGCAGATAATGCTTTCAAAAAATGCCTTGAGCCCTTTAAAATTTATGGGCACCCCCCCAAAAAATCCTATGCTTAGAATCAATATATTTAGACAAAAGTTTCATTTTTGACCCACTGGCCATCACTGTAGGCCTAAATGATGGATTTGAGGCATCTTTATGGCTCATTGGAATTGCAAAAATTTGTGGTATGATAGTTTTTCACCATCAAATAATCAAAATTATTTTCAGACAAAATACCTTGCATCAGTGCATCATACAAATGACAATCAATATTAGCATAAGCAATGTAAATTTCATTCTGTGATACAACTTACAGTTACTGTCACTGGAAACTAAAAAAACATTCTGCATCTATAATAAATGCTGTCCATTAATGTACTACTTTCACACCATTGTCCAACTTTATAATTCTTATGTTTTTATCATTCACTAATTCATCTGATGTCCGTTTTCAGTCAATCCACATCTTTTTCCACATGGCAACCTTATACTATTATCACATTTCTGTTTCTTTATGTCATGGGTGAATGTTAAATTAAAATTCCATTTTCATGTGTAAAGTTTTAATTCAGTTAACAGTTCCATCAACTAAACCTTTTTCCTTGACACCAAAGTGAAGCCTTTTTGAAACAACTCAGTGTGAGAGATAGGGATAGTTTGGCTCCTAAAATTAAATATCTTAAAGTCTGCTTGATAATTAGCATGTGTTGCAGAAAGTTCACAAACTATCTTCCTCTGCCTCTCTTCCTGTTGTTACCACTGTTTCTGCCCTTCTCTCTGAACTGAATTCACTGGTTATCATCAATGACGTGCTTGCTAATCTCTCTGCTCTCCTTATCATTGGTGGTTCTAAAAAAACTCACATAAACTCAACCCCCATCTTCAGTCTCACCCAAAAATTCAGAAGATCCATTGTTAATCTGGTGCAAATCATCAATTTTTTACCATTCATTTTTCTGGATGCAGAGAATGGTATGTTCAATGCTTTTCATATTCTTTCTGATCATGTGAAAGTTTACATTCCTTATATGTCTCAACCTCCATACAATCATTATCAACTTTAGCAAAAATGTTGCTTTATTCCTTCTTCACTGATTCAAAAAGTAAATCAGCACGGATACCCGCATTCAAAACTCTGATTTCCTTGTCTAAAAGTAAAATCTTGCACTCATTATCTTTAATAAGTAGTCTTATGACTTCACAGACAGCTTTATCAAATAGCACAAGTAATTCACTATGCAATACTGAATTCTTCTCAAACTCATTTGGAAATGTTCACATCCTCAGGCACTTTGGAACATGTTCCAACTTATTTCATTCCAGTTGTCCATTTGTAATGACCAATACTTTTTCAATTGTAATTCCAAGTTAGAAAATTAAGTTTTAAGATGGTTGTTGCTCTTACCCACAGTATTTCAAAAAGAAAGATCTGGTGTCTTCATCCATTTTTTGAAATCAGTATTATAATACACATTGTTTGAAGTGTTCATTTTGAGGTTACATTTTTAAATTATTGACATACTGAGAAAGAAAAACTTGAGATAAGACCATAAAAGAAAGAACTTTCCCATAGTTTGCTAAGCAGATCACTAAAGTCTAATAAATGCATTCTACCCCTGACTGAATTTTATGAAATGTTGTAGCAAGGTACAGCTTTATATGCAAGCAACTGTGATGCAATCTTTCTCAGTCATTTTGACCCAATGATCAAGTGACTTCTTGTTAAAAACTGTGAAACATGAGCAAACATTCCCTTCAAATATTTGGATTTTATTAGACCTTAGCTGGGTTACATGTTTTTTTTTTCAGAAAACATACTAAAGTAAGACTGATTAAGTGAAGAATATGGATTTATCATGGCATGTTTATGTTTCCAAGTCCAGTTTGTTCATTTTGAGATAATTTGCATGTCTGAAGATCTGACAGAAATCCTCTAACAAGTATGGAAATATACAAGGCCTAGCAACACAGACAGCACAAGCCCTGAAGCAGTTCTCTTAAGTAAGATGAATGTGACAGAAATGATAACTGGAATAACTATATATTCTAAGGAAAAGTTTAACTTAAGAACATCTCATTACATAAATGAATAAATGTATTACACCTAAACTACAACTTTCTGACGCCCACTATTTCTTACATGACTAATACATAAATTAATATGAAACCTTCTTAGCTATTAGTCACATTTGTTATTATTTAATGCCATTTACATTTAAAATAAGACTTACTTACAGTCTGAAATTAGAAACTGATCTAAAATGTGATCAAAGTGTGTGGAAGGTGGAGAAATATTTAAAGATCTCTTGAGATGAAGAATCATCAAAATATTTTCTTATTCTGACATTATAAGCACTTGTGAACCATGTAACAGGTATTTTGCTGTACAAGATAACTAGTTACTACAGGTGTACAACCCAATTACTTTTCATTAAGAACCAAGCCAGACCTAAGGCATAGGGTCTAATTTTACTCTGTCAGCAACACAAAAGGCTACGGCAAGCTTAAAACATGATATTGCACAGAAACTATGCATTTCAAGCACTGCTCTTAGTGCCTTGTTCAAATAAATAAAAATTCTTTAGGCTTAACACCATCCCTGGGATTCCATGAGAGTCTGTTTGTCCATGCTATTTGGCCAAAGTGAGTTGGCCCATTAGGGCATCAGGGAGAATTTCTGATTCACAGGCAAGGTAAAGTTGCACAGAGAAACACCTTCTTGTTGTCACACACACAACACACACACACACACACACACACACACACACACACACACACACACACACACACACACACGAAGAAAATTTCTGGAATAACAGGTTTTGTATTAACATGTATTTTCTGAAGGATATGAAGTCTGAAAATCAAATGTATGTTGTTATTTAGTAACTTCAGTCTTCAGTGATTTGCCAGAAAAACACAAAATTTATGAGCGATAGATCAAAAATATGAGGCAAAAATCTGGACTTTCTGAAAAAATCTGTAGAGTTTAGAGTTATGAGATAAAACAAGACTCATAGTTCTCTCTCTCTCTCTCTCACACACACTCACACACACACACACACACACACACACACACACACACACACACACACACACACACACACACACACATCCCCAAGCATGTTCTGACAGACACACACATGCAGAGTTGATTTCCTATACTTACTTCTGGCAGTCTAACTGCTCAGACACACACACACACACACACACACACACACACACACACACACACACACACACTTTCAGCCTCATTCATGCCATCACAGCCACGCAGATACAATGACACACACTCGCACTCATGGCTCCACTATACTTACCTGTAGTTGTGGTAGGAGCTGTAACTATTCCCATAGGAGTAAATGCCATCAAACCCCTCCCCCCCTCAAAAATGTGATTCCCTGTATTGCTCTACTGAGTTAGTATGAAGTTGCTACCATATCTGGTAGAGAGAACATGGCTAATTAGTATTAGCCATTCCCCCTAACTGCAACATTATCATCTGACTTCCCCAGAGAGACTGCTGTCCATGCTAGGGTCACCTTCAGGGAAAAACATAATAAGAGCATGGTCTGTGAATCACAAAGGCTTAGTGTGATGTGGAAACCTTCTGAGTAAGCCTTTCTGAATCCTGCCATGTTGTGTTTGCATAGACAGATGATCTGAAAACCTAAACTTAACTCTGTCAGGATCAGGCCTACTTTACTTTTATTTATTTATAAATATGACTGGATCAGGTGCATACCTTTTGGAATTATATAAGACCCTCTGCCCCATCATAAACCAGGCCATAATGATGGATAGCTATGCATAGTTCATCATTCACACCAATCATGTTTTTTTTCTTGTTTCTGAAATCTTCCTTCCACTGGAAAATTGCACACATGTGATGAAGCCAGCATGGCACCTGTGTGAATTTTAACCCAGCCATATCAGGCCTGAATCTCTCCTTAACCCTCATACAGGAGATGATCAAAAAGAAGTAAACATAACCCTCAGACTAGACAGTCCACTGATGACACCAGAACAAACTTCTGGACTACAGCTACCTCCTTCATGAATGGCTATTTTAGCAACACAGCAAGGGGTAGGGGATGACCAGTCCTTCAAAGTCCATTTGTATACAGCTTAACCAAATTATGAACACTTTCCCTGAGATATACTGACCTATGTATTTATCATGATTAAACTGGTGAACTATTGTATGTGTGTATGCATGTGGTGTGTGTGTGTGTGTGTGTGTGTGTGTGTGTGTGTGTGTGTGTGTGTGTGTGTGTGTGTGTGTGTGTGTGTGTGTGTGTGTGTGTGTGTGTGTGTGTGTGTGTGTGTGTGTGTATGTGCATGGAAGTGTATGTGCACATACTCTGAGATAAAATTTGTCTTCTATGAAAAAACCCAACTCCTGGTTCTTGCAGTTTCTTTTTGTGATTATTTTTTGAACTAACAATACTGAAGAAAGTGGTCAGTGTTGAACTAAACTATATGTGACAAATGGAGACATACAGTCACTCATGGTCTAATTAATTGAAGACCGGTTGCAGGGGATAGACTCAGAGAAAGGGTGCTATTTTTTTCTTTATCCTTTCTCTTAAGCTATAATGACTGTGGGATTTGCTATAACTAAATGTGGAGTTGGGAGTGTAATTAGTGCATCTTTTTGCTTGTGAATATGCTTGAGTATGGGTGCTTTATCCAACTTGCAAAAAAATATTATAGTCATGTTTTGTCGGTGTCCCATTCACCGGTTCACTCATAAAATGACCGTTTTCAAGAAGGTATTCAAAAGTGAGTCAGACGCCACCCAGCAAGGGGTTGCATATGGCCGGTCACAGGCAAACTTTCCCTGAGATATACTGACCTATGTATTTATCATGATTAAACTGGTGAACTATTGTATGTGTGTATGCATGTGGTGTGTGTGTGTGTGTGTGTGTGTGTGTGTGTGTGTGTGTGTGCGTGTGTGTGTGTGTGTGTGTGTGTGTGTGTGTGTGTGTGTGTGTGTGTGTGTGTGTGTGTGTGTGTGTGTGCGTGTATGTGCATGGAAGTGTATGTGCACATACTCTGAGATAAAATTTGTCTTCTATGAAAAAACCCAACTCCTAGTTGTTGCAGTTTCTTTTTGTGATTATTTTTTGAACTAACAATACTGAAGAAAGTGGTCAGTGTTGAACTAAACTATATGTGACAAATGGAGACATACAGTCACTCATGGTCTAATTAATTGAAGACCGGTTGCATGGGATAGACTCAGAGAAAGGGTGCTATTTTTTTCTTTATCCTTTCTCTTAAGCTATAATGACTGTGGGATTTGCTATAACTAAATGTGGAGTTGGGAGTGTAATTAGTGCATCTTTTTGCTTGTGAATATGCTTGAGTATGGGTGCTTTATCCAACTTGCAAAAAAATATTATAGTCATGTTTTGTCGGTGTCCCATTCACCGGTTCACTCATAAAATGACCGTTTTCAAGAAGGTATTCAAAAGTGAGTCAGACGCCACCCAGCAAGGGGTTGCATATGGCCGGTCACAGGCAAATCCACGTAAATTAGTTATATTCATAACCATAGCATTCACTGCATCCCTTTCTCTGAGGTGTCATGACCATTGGGTTTGTTATAAACAAATGTGTGTTTGTGTGTGTGTGTGGTGGTGTTGTGGGTAAAGCTGATGCAGCTTCCTGGATGGGAAGTGTAGAATGGCTGCCCCCATAAAAGCACACTGTAGTGTTTTCTTAGATTCTTAAGTATCGTTAGTGAAATTATTTCAAGTGATCCACAGCCAAACCATATTTGACAGGTAGGCTTCATTTAATCTGGATATCTATGCATCTATCTATCTTTATATCTATTTATTTTCCTTATCCATTATCATTGGCTAGATATACACAGTTTATGCCTTTGTCTATATAATTGCTGTTATACATGAGAAATGTCAGTAAAAGTAAAATCCAAAAAAATGACATTGGATCCAGAAGTTTATTTCTAGGCATTTCAGTCTTGTAAAATATAGACCTCTAAACTTGTATGTATACATGTTTATATGGCTCTTAACTATAGATGTAGTGCATGTTATGGAGCATGGTGATTATGCTCCGATATTTGAAAAAAAGACACATCAGTTAATGGTGTGAGACCTGACCTTAACAAATGTTAAGCACTCCTTGCTTAAGTTGTTTAGGTCGGGTCTTGGGCTAGGCAGTAAAATCTGCCAGCACAGATGAGCAAATGTCAATGGCAGAATAAATGATTTGGTTCTGCCTGCTTTTCATACTAATAAGGTGTCCTTTCCTCTTACAAACTTAGAAAGTAGCTAGAATAATAGGATGTCTGATTGTCTGTATTTCCTTTGAAGGATACAAACTCTGTAACTTAAATGTATGTCACTATTCAGTCAGTGACTTGAATCCTCCATGATTTTTCTGAAAACCACAGACTTTATGAGGAACAGACCAAACAAATGAGGCAAAAATCTGGACAGTTTACAGGCATGGAACGTAAGTGTAAACAAAACGGAGTGACATACATTGCCTTTCTGACAGTGCTTGCTAAGTGGCTAAGTGCTTTACAACTTTGAAAGCTAGCAAAATACTGAGAGCTTTTTTTTTCCTGTAGCTAGTAGTACATGAAGTGGATGAAGCTCCATATAGTAAAAAGAATTGTGATTAGGTCTACAATCATAACTTTCAAATGTCTGTTCTCGATATAGATGTCAAGATTCACCTCTCCAACTTCGCTGTTGAGGTGAATTCCTTGGTATCCATGTCTCGAACACATAATAAGCAGGTTAGGATCAGTGACCCAGTCATAATCCTTTATGTTCTCAGTGCTGTGAATGGAAACTGGTAGAATGAAGAAGTGAATCTAAGCTAGACTCTATCTAAGCTAGACTCTTACATATTTATACATGGAATATTTAGAAAAAGTATTAAATACAATGTATAAGTCAGTGTTCAGAAGTGACAACCAGAACTCATGAGCTCCACTTCCGACTGTTTCTAATCTGACCCTCAATAATATTTTAGTATTTAGTGAATAAAGGTAACAGGCTACTACTTCTGTAAGAATTAATAGGGAAAATGAAGGGAAACTAGTGTACCCCGTCAACAGAGGTGCTATACAATGGGGGGGGGGGGGGCTGAGTTTTTCCCAAAAAATGTGTTCTGAAAGATGTCTTGGAACTACCAGATGGGCACAGAAATAAGGCTTACTCAATAATTTATAGAGAGCTAAGTGGGAGAACTAGAGATGATTTCCCCTAACCAGCTAAGTTATGTTAAGTTTATAAGATTATATCAAGTCAGATAATTATCTTCACGAGTGAGGAAGAAAGTCAAGACTAAGGGGTAGTGTCTAGTTGTAGCTTAGCACCTGTCAAATAGTGTTATGCATGCTTGTCTTTATTTTGGTATTAACATTGTTAAATGGTTATACGTATGACACATAATGGCAACACACCTGTTTGCATCTGGAAATCTTATGGTGACAGTTGTGACATTGATAGTTTTTACCTGTTAATATGATTACTTTTAGGTGTTGGTGACACATGTTACCAACAGCATTTAGAGATACCGTAGACTTACTTTATTACTTTAAAATCATAGGGTGCTTTATGCAAGTAGGGTGGTGTCTGCTTATTTCCCCTAACTTCTTGTATATAAAGGTAACATTGTTAAGCTGTGGACTGTGGTTCAAGTATGATATTTAGTTATCCACTAAAATGGAGGCAGAAACTTGACTAAGAATTGGCAGGATGGTGCGGTGTGTTACCAAATGTCACACCAAGCAGTTGCTGGATTATGATGGAAGAGAAAGGAATGTACTGTTATTTGTTGCATTTTTTTGCTTCAGTCACTGAAATTCAGTGGTTGAAAAAGATTTAATTAAGACTTAGACTGCACACTTTGACTATCATGCTGAATGTTTTTTCTATTTGGTGGTGCACTGAACAGAACGCTTTTTGTCTGGAGTACGCTGAGTAACCAGATTTAAGATTGTGACATAATGATAAAGAGCTTGGGTTTTGAGAAGTAACCTCTGTGATTAACTGGGGCTGCAGATAACTATTTTCAGTTGACTGGGTGTGAAATGAGATGTTCTAGTTTTTCTTTTGTTTATTGGATTGATATTTATTGCATATTGTATACGAGCACTGTATTTAAGTGATGTTTATTACATTGCATATTTTTATTATGTGGATTTATTGTATCTGTGCACTGCATTTTTGTGCAGTAGTCTATAGTTTAGTGAGAAGGATTTGTGGGCCCTGTATGAAATGAGCTAATATGTCTGAAGAATACTGCTAACAGAATGGTTTACTTTAGAAATTGTATCCCGTTAATCAGACATTTATTACACTAAGTGCAGTTTGGCACAAAAGATTAAAGCTGCAAGATGCTAAGAAGCTTATCGTCTTAGGGTTGATTATCTTAGTTTTCTTACTTTTTACTCGTGTCCTGCACAACCCTGAGCAAGTCATTTAACCAGACACTGCTTCCAGGTCATCCCTAAACAGACATCTCAACTGTCCCTATTTTGTATGACTGTTCCTATTTTTAGGCCTAATTAAGGATGTCCCAATTTTTGGAGGTATGTACCTATTTTCAGGCTTGATTTACCATTTCATATAATTTTCTGAATCACCCCCCCATCACATGTGATTTTTGACACTGTCTACTACACAGAAAACCACACTACATGACCAATATTCTAGTGGCAAGAATAATTTAAAGAACCAGAACATGCATCTTACAATTCCTTTTTTCTAAAACAAGCATAATTTTGTGATACAGTTCATTAAAGTCTACATATATTTCATGCTGTCTCTTTGTTAATGTGCTTATATTTTTCCATCATTTTTGTCACTTTACGTTTTTAAATATGTTTGCAAATAGTATCTCACATTCCTACTAGAAGTGGGAAACATTATGTGCTCTTGGGTATTCGTATTTATGATAATTAGATGTTCAGATTTTTTAGATGGATGTTCCTATTTTTCAAGAGCCTTTGTTTGTATTTTCAATGTTTGTGGTTTAAGAGGTATGCCTCTAAGATATATACTTGTGCATAGCTGGTTTACCCGGTAAACAAATAAATGACATAAAAACCCGCATGCATCATGAGAATTCTTCCAATTGGATTATTGCATGTTGTTTGTGTTATCTGCTCACACAAACTGATTACTGATGTTCTGACGTGATGCCAATTATCTTCTGTAGGATTCTTTTACCTTCTATAATCTCTAGTTTGGTTATAATAATCAAAGGCCCCACTCCATTAAAGTTGAGCATTCTATACTCAGAGTTTGGGTTACTACATTTGTTAGTTATCCTTTGCTGAGTGACAAAATGACCAGAATTCTGAGGAAGCTGAATATGTATCATTACAGAAAAGTGAATTTTTAGGGATTGGAGATGGAGGGAAATTCTGGATCAGAAGTTTTGGATTATTGGAAAGAGAGAGAGAGTTGTTCTCAGAGAATGGTCCTTGCATTTTGATTCCACTACCATTCAGACCATACAGTAAGGAACTATGAGTTCACTGAAGACAACAGGCTAGTGATGTGCAGTGTCAAATTCTGGAAAGACAAGGCATGATTATGACAGATATTGCTGTGTTTAGTGACTTCACTTGCATTATGGAGCCCTGGTTACATGTGACCTGCAGTCCACTTTTGTTCTACTCATGCAAGTGCATCTGTCCAGCAAGGTGCCCTGTTGAGGTATTTCATGCTTTTCATGAGCTTATTAAAGACCATCTAGGGTAGCTATGGTGGTGCAGTGGTTAGCATTGCCACCTCACAGCAAGAGGATCTCTGGATCGATCCTTAGCTAAGGTGCCTTCTGTGCGGAGTCTGCATGTCCTCCCTGTGGTCGTGTGGGTTTCCTCTGGGTGCTCCGGTTTCCTCCCACATCCCAAAGACATGCTGTAGGTGGATTGGACACTCTAAATTGGCTAGGTGTGAGTGTGTGCGTGTGTGTGCCTTCTGTGGAAGGTTGGGCTGGCAACTCAACAGCATAAAACTCGACTGCCAATCATGAGCAGACAGGTGATCTGCTGTGGCGACCCCTAAAAGCTGAAAGAAGATGAAAAGACCATCTATGACCCATCGTCATGTTGCTCAAATCAGGCATTGGCCACACTTGATCTGGGATCCCTAGTTACAGTGTTGTTCCATTGCTGTGAACATAATTAATGAAGGACAGAATCCCATAGAAAAGAAGAATTTTAGTAACACCAAAATATATAAGAGAACCATCCCAACAATTTAAATTAGGTTTCTCTAGTGTTCAGTGCACCAAATCTGCCATCAACTCTATGCAGATAAGTAGAACCATCTTGCCTACATGCTTATAGCTGGTGCATGCAAGACTCTTCTGTACTCATTCCATTTCCTCCCTTTTCTCTTAAACCAAAAACATTTCTGTACACATCCCATTTCATAGGTTCATAGGTTCATAGGTAGGTACTAGGCTATCAGCCCAAGGGCCTATGTAAGCCTAGCCAACAAGGTTCCCTGGCTTACGCTACCCAAGAAAGTTATTTTCCTATGCCACTGTCGAGCAGAGACACAGAAGTGATCCCCGGGGTGTATTTCCTATTTTCCATCCACTCATCAAGATTTTTCTTGAAGAGTGCTAATGAAGAACTTTGCTTGATATAGATGGGTAGCCTTTTCCAGAGTATGGAAAGTCTCTGGGACAGGGATCTATCCCTCCAGCATGTCCTGTTTATTGTGGTGACAAGGTTTGGGTCCCTAGAGCATGTAGCTCAGAGGGACTGGGATTTCTTTAGGTTTAGCATGTCCAACAGCTCTGGGTTTGACATAGCTTTATATTTTAGGCAGAGATCACCTCGGAGTAGGCGATATTCTATGGAGTAAAGCTGGAGTTTTTTGAGGTGGTCAGTGTAGGGCATTTGTTTTAGGCCAATAATCCTCTTTGTGAGGTACTTCTGTGACCTATCCAGCTGCTGCAGATGTCTTGTGAGGTACATTCCAAAAGGGGCATTGTACTCTATAATGGGTTTAATGAGTGTCGGGTAGAAGTGAACAATGACCTCTTTTTTCCCTTTTATGATGAGGTGTGCCACGTAGAAGGACTTCCTGACTACTGTGGCGATGTGACTATCAAAGGAGAGACTACTGTCCATCTGGGTCCCAAGGTCTGTTATCACACATTCAGTGTTAAGTAGATTGCTGCCTATGTGGTAGTTCATGGGTACAGAGTTTTTACCAAAGGGGATGACACTGCACTTTTTGGCATTGAGCTTGAGGCCATGGCTCTGACACCAGGCATCTGTCTCAGCGAGGCCCTTTTGTACCACACCTTTCTCATTATGTCCACTTCTGTACACACAAGACATTTCTCTAGACATCATATTTCCTCCCCTTTCTCATGTCCACTGCTGCACACCCAAGACATTTCTGTACACATCCCATTTCCTCCCCTTTTTCATCATGTCCACTGCTGCACCCCCATATCATTTCTGTACACATCCCATTTCCTCTCCTTTCTCATGTCCACTGCTGTACACCCAAGACATTTCTGTACACATCCCATTTCTTCCCCTTTCTCATGTCCACTGCTGTATACCGAAGACATTTCTGTACAGATCCCATTTCCTCCCCTTTCACATCATGTCCACTGCTGTACACCCAAGACGTTTCTGTATACCACCCATTTCCTTCCCTTTCACATCATGTCCACTGCTGTACCCCCATGATGTTTCTGTACACATCCCATTTCCTCTCCTTTCTCATCATGCCCACTGCTGTAAACCCAAGACATTTCTGTACACATCCTATTTCTTCCCCTTATTCATCACACCCACTGCTGTATGCCAAGACTCTTTGATATAAATTCCAGTTCCACCCCTCACTCATCACTTTCTTTCTTGAGGGGCTAAGCCTTTCTAACTCCTTTCTTCACAAACGTAAAATTTGTGCAACTTAGACCTTTCAATAATGCATATTCCTCTCTAACCTATATTTTTCATGGAATACCCCCCAAAAGAAATGTTTGCTCCCACTTCCGAATGACATGTAGCAGGTGGACTGGCAAGGTTCTAAATTGCCTTAGTGTGTGTGTGTGTGTGTGTGTGTGTGTGTGTGTGTGTGTGTGTGTGTGTGTGTGTGTGTGTGTGTGTGTGTGTGTGTGTGTGTGTGTGTGTGCGTGTGTGTGCGTGTGTGCATGCGTGTGTGTGTGTGTGTGTGTGTGTGTGTGTGTGTGTGTGTGTGTGTGTGTGTATGTGTGTGTGTGTCCTGTGTTGACTGATATCCCATGCAGGACTTCATGTCCTTTGCTTGTCGGGATAGACTTCAGCTCCCTGTAACCATGAAAAGGAGAACTGGCTGATAAAATGTATGAATGAATGAATAAATGAATAAAGACTGTATCCACAGGTGTTTTGCATAGCTCTTTTTCTGTCTTTCAGTTCACGCAGTTCTTAGTGTACTTATTTCTCATAGTAGAATGTATCCTGATGTACCCTGGGCTGTATGCTGACAGTGGTCAGTTTATTTTGTTAATAACAACCCCCTTTCAAAGTAGTTGCAATTGGGGAAGTGGTTTTCAATTCACTTGCATTCAGTAAAAAAAAAAATAAAACTTTTGTGTGGTATAATAAAAAATAATATTTATTGTATTCATTCATTAACTGAGAAAGCTCTTTAGGTTTATTGCCTCCTTTGCAGAACAATCTAGTAGCCTTGTCTGGTTAAGTGACTTGCTTAGCATCATCCAGTAGCATACCTCTCAACTTCTTAGCACAAAAAATCTAGACAAAGCCAGATATAATGGGGGGCAAAGCCTTAAAAATAAGGACAAGTTTTAAATATTGCTCTCATAAACTTGGAAAGCTGCTAGAATAAAATGTTTTGTGTTACCATGCATTTTCTGAAGAATATGAAGTCTGAAACTCAAATACCAACCTGTCATTACTTAGTGAATTCAGTCATTACTGATTTGCCACAAAAAATCCAGAAAACCACAAATTTTATAAGCAACAGGCCAAAAATATGAGGCAAAAATGGGGACATTCTACAAAAATCTGGACGGTTGAGAAGTATGTGCAATAGGCAATTAGAGACTGAGCAAATCAAACCCAGAACACTACAACTTATTACAAAATGTAAATATTTATTTACAATGAATTGCTTATGAGATCATGTGAAAAAAAGAAAAAAACTTAAGTATTGCTAGATACAACAGTTTTAATCACAAGTGCTGTTCCTTAACTCCCTTTATGTATGAATAAATTAATTTCTTTTTATTCTGGTGTGGGAAGAATAATCATCGTCTGGATACACTCTGTCTTCCTATATTTTATAAATCACCCCTGTTTTTCACAGAACTGTTGGGATATTTTCCTTTACTGTGTAATTTTTAGAACTTTGCAAGCAGTGGTCTGGATTGCTTATGGGTGCAGCCCCCTATCATATTCACCCTGTATGTATGAGCTATAAAAATATCCTCTTGGGTTATTTCAGTCCATTCATGTAGACATTTCTTCATAAAAAGTGTACAGCCATCATTTTCCTCTGGTTCAATAATAGGTTTAAAATCTAATGCATTCTCTCTCTCTTTTGGGTGATTCTCTGTTTCTATTACTTTCTGCTCTGACTCTTCATAGCTCAGTCAGATTCTACCAGCTTTTCCATAAATTCCTTCATTCCAGGCTTGGATCTCTTGCAAGTCATATGCTTCCTTGGACACTGCTTCTTCTATTTCATTCACTTTCTGGTTGGTAGTAGCAATATACTCAGTTTGTGTTGTTGTTATCTTAAAGCTTTCACTATGAATTTCATCAGTCTTACTTTCTAAGATTGCAATCATCTGTTCCTATCCTGTTGTCAGTTTGCAACCATCCTATCACCTAATAATCCCACCATCTGACTACTCGGATGCTACTGATGGCAACATTTCATTATATGTACTTTTTCTCACTACTTGTTTCTTCCCCAACACAACCTTAGTCATCACAGAGGTACATCTATGTCTTAACAGTATATTTTATTACATGTTTCAACAAAAACTGTTCCAGAAAAATTACAGAGGAACAAGTTCCGAAATACTTATCATCTGTTTTTGGAAGGGGCAATCCTCGCCCCCTGCACCAGCACGTGGAAGGCTGTACCTCCCATGACCGGTATTACTATACCAATAGTACTAATTTTCACTAAATTAATGTCTTTTTTCTATATATAGTGTTACGAGCCTGTGGACTGCCACTAGTTCACTGTTTAACTAAGAGTAGTCATAAAAGCAGTTTCAGTCTCTTTATTATTCTACTGGGGATGCACAAGCCAGTGAATTTCTTCATGCTGGTCCCAAGCCTGGATAAATGAGAAGGGCTACATCAGCAAGGGTATCCGGTGTAAAACTTTTTGCCAAATGACATATGCAGACAACAATACAGATTTCCATACCTGATCAGTCAAGGCCTGTGTTAGCCAACAGGGTGTTGGTGGAAATTTCATAGGTTAGTACTAAGCTAACTACCCTTGCGAGCCATTTTAAGCTTAACCAATTATCCCTTGTGAGACTCAAACCCTGCACCTTGTGTTTGTAAGACAAACACCTTAACCATTAGGCCACCCTCCCAACCCTGTTGGCTGAAGGAGAAGGAGAAGAAGAGGGGGAAGGCATGCCTGAAGGCAGGAAGAGAGGAGGAAGGTTAGGAGTGTGGTAGTGAGGGCAGGAACTTTGAATGTTGGCAATATAACTGGTATAGGGAGAGAGCTATGTGAAATGATGGAGTGAAGGAAGGTTGATATATTGTGTGTGCAAGAGATGAGATGGAAAGGGAGTAAGGTCAGGTGTATCAGAGGTGGGTTCAAATTTTTCTATCATGCTGTGGATGGGAGGAGAAATGGGGTAGGTTTATCCTGAAGGAACAGTATGCCAAGAGTGTTTTGGAGGTGAAAGGAGTGTGGGATAGAGTGATATTTATGAAGCTGGAAATTGATGGTGTGATGATGAATATTGTTAGTGCATATACTCCGCAAGTTGGGTGTGTGATGAATGAGAAAAAACATTTTGGAATGAGTTGGATGAAGTGGTGGTGAGTGTATCCAAGGATGAGAGAGTGGTGATTGTAGAAGATTTCAATGGGCATATTGATGAATGGAACAGAGGGGATGAGGAAGCGATGGGTAGGCATGGTGTTAAGCAGAGGAATGCAGAAGGTCAGATGGTAGTGGATTTTGTGAAAAGGATGGATATGGCTGTGGTGAATATGTATTTTAAGAAGATGGAGGAGCACAGAGTGATGTACAAGAGTGGAGGAAGCTGCACACAGGTGGATTATATACTATGCAGGAGGGACAGTCTGAAGGAGATTGGAGGCTATAAAGTGGTTACAGGGAAAAGCATAGTTAGATAGCATAGGATGGTGGTTTGTAGGATGATGTTGGTGATGAAGAAGAGGATGAGAAGCGTGAGGGCAGTGCCAAGGAACAAATGGTGGAAGTTGAAAAAGGATGATTGTGAAGTGGAGTTCAGGGAAGAGTTAAGGCAGGCACTGGGTGGCAGTGAAGAATTACCACATAGCTGGGTAACTACAGCAGAGCTGATAAGGGAGAGAGCTAGAAGGATGCTTAGTGTGACATCTGGACAGAGGAAGGAGGACAAGGATACCTGCTGGTGGAATGAGGAAGTACAGGAGAGCATACAGAGAAAGAGGTTGGCAAAGAAGATGTGGGATTGTCAGAGAGATGAAAAAAAGTAGACAGCAGTATAAGGATATGAGATGTTAGGTGAGGAGAGAAGTGGCAAAAGCTAAGGATAAGGCATATGGAGAGTATTATGAAAGGTTGGACACTTAGGAGGTAGATAAGGACCTTTACCGATTGGCTAGACAGAGGGACCGAGCTAGCAAAGATGTGCAGCAGGTAAGGGTGATAAAGGATAATGAGGGAAATGTACTCACAAGTGAGGAGAGTGTGTTGAGCAGATGGAAAGAGTACTTTGAGGGGCTGATGAATGAAGAGAATGAGAGAGAGAGAGAGAAGGATGGATGATGTGGGGATAGTGAATCAGGAAGTGCAACAGATTCTCAAGGAGGAAGTAAGGACAGCTATGAAGAGGATGAAGAATGGAAAGGCTGTTAGTCCAGATGACATACCCGTGGAAGCATGGAGGTGTTTAGGTGAAATGGCAGTGGAGTTTTTAACCAGATTGTTTAATGAAATCTTGGAAAGTGAGAGGATGCCTGAGGACTGGAGAATTAGTGTTTTGGTACCCATTTTTAAGAATAAGGGTGATATGCAGAGTTGTAGTAACTACAGAGGGATAAAACTGATCAGTCACAGCATGAAGTTATGGGAAAGAGTAGTGGAATATAGGTTAAGAAGAGAGGTGATGATTAGTGAGCAGCAGTTTGGTTTCATGCCAGGAAAGAGCACTACAGATGCAATGTTTGCTCTGACAGTGTTGATGGAGAAGTATAGAGAAGGTCAGAAGGAGTTGCACTGTGTCTTTGTGGAGTTAGAGAAACCATATGACAGAATGCCTAGAGAAAAGTTGTGGTATTGTATGAAGAAGTTAGGGTTGGTAGAGAAGTATGTAAGAGTGGTATAGGATATGTACACGGGTAGTGTGACAATGGTGAGGTTTGTGGTAGGAGTGACAGATGCATTCAAGGTGGAGGTGGGATTACATCAAGGATCAGCTCTGAGCCCTTTCTTATTTGCAATGGTGATGGACAAGTAGACAGATGAGATCAGACAGGAATCCCCGTGGACTATGTTGCTTGCAGATGACATTGTGATCTGTAGTGAGAGTAGGGAACAGGTTGAGGAGACCCTGGAGAGGTGGAGATATGCTCTAGAGAGGAGAGGAATGAAGGTCAGCAGGACTAAAAAGAATATGTGTATGTGAATGAGAGGGAGGATAGAGGAATGGTGAGGATGCAGGGAGTAGAGGTGGCGAAGGTGGATGAGCTTAAATACTTGGGATCAACAGTTCAAAGTAATGGTGAGTGTGGAAGAGAGGTGAAGAACGGAGTACTGGCAGGGTAGAGTCTGTGAAAAAGAGTGTCAGGAGTGACTTGTGACAGACGGGTACCAGTAAGAGTAAAAGGGAAGGTCAACAAGAGGGTAGTGAGACCAGCTATGTTATATGGGTTCGAGATGGTGGCACTGACAAAAAGACAGGAGTCAGAGCTGGAGGTGTCAGATTTAAAGGTGCTAAGATTTGCATTAGGTGTGATGAGGATGGACAGGATTAGGAATCCATATATTAGAGGGTCAACTCAGGGTGGACAGTTTGGAAACAAAGCCAGAGAGGTGAGATTGCATTGGTTTGGACATGTACTGAGGAGGGATGATGTGTATATTGGGAAAAGGATGCTAAGGATGGAGCTGCCAGGTTAGACGAAAAGAAGAAGGTCTATGATAAGGTTTATGGATGTGGTGAGAGAGGACATGCAAGTGGTTGGTGTGGCAGAGCAAGATGCAGAGGACAGGCAGAAATGGAAACAGGTGATCTGCTGTGGCGACCCCTAACAGGAACAGCCAAAAGAAGATGAAGATTCTTACAAGAGGTCAATAAGTTTCCCACAAAGAGTCCCACCTTTCATCAGATCATCTGAATGTTACTGTGCAACTCGTCAAAAACTATTCATTATCACCAAAGTTACTTAAATTCAAAACTGAAAAAATCATTTACTATGAAGCCATGTGCTCTACAGTAGTCTTAGATTTGTCTGCTATGGGTTTACTTCTCACTAGAGTATCCATATGTTTTTACATTGGGTTTCCTAGATTGTTGGACAGCTGTCATTGCTCAGCTATTTTAAAAGTTCCCAGGGACTCACCTTGGCAACCTGTCAACCCATCAGACTGATGTCAGCAGAGGTCATAGTTATGCATTTGTTATCCTTTTAAGGCTCAACTTCCTTCTTTTACAGGATGATTCAGAAACATTACTCTGGTTAATTGACTTAAGTGACTTGCTTACAGTTAACTAGTGTGCAAGAAGAAACTTAAGGGATCAGTTCCAAAACTGCACAATGAAGCTTATAACAGCTCATAGCCTTAAACCTCTGATACATGACCACAGTCATGTTGCCATGTCTGTGATGCAAGGTTAGATCTGTAAGAACATAGGCTCATAGGTTCATAGGTTCATAGGTGTGTACTAGGCTAATGGCCCTGGACCCTTTACAAGCCTAGCCCATAGGATTACCCTGGCATCATGCCACCCAACCTTAGTTCCCAGTGCCTCTGTTGAGTAGAGCCACTGGAGTTATCCCTGGGGTGAATTTTCTATTTCCCATCCACTCATCAAGAGTTCTCTTGAAGAGGGCCAGTGAGGTGCTCTGTTTGACATGTATGGGAAGTCTATTCCATAGCATGGGCAGTCTCTGGGTTATGAACCTGTCCCTCCAGCATGTTCAGTTGATTGTGGTAATGAGGTTGAAGTCTCTGGGGCATGTGGTGCAGAGGGATTGGGATTTCTTTAGATGTAGGATTTCTAACAGAGCTGGGTCAGACATGGCTTTGTAGGTCAAGCAGAGATCACCTCTAAGTAGGCGATATGAGACAGAAAATAGTTGGAGATTTTTGAGTCTTTACATATAGGACAAGTGTTTAAGGCCTAGGATCCTCTTTGTGAGGTACTTTTGTGGTCTCTCCAGTTGCTGCAGGTGTCTAGTGAGGTACATGTCAAATGGGGCATTGTACTCAATGATTGGCCTAATGAGGGAAGAATAGAGGGAGACAATGACCTCTTTCTTCCTGCATGCAAAACCCTTAATAATGAGATGTGCCACATAGAAGGACTTTCTGACCACAATGGCAATGTGGTGGTCAAAAGAGAGGTTGCTGTCAACCTGTGTTCCCAGATCTCTTATAATGCCATCTGTGTTCAGTGAACTACCATTGATGTGGTAATTCATGGGAACCGGGTTTTTCCCAATGGGGATGACAACACATTTTTTGGCATTGAGCTTAAGGCCATGGTTCTGACACCAGTCGTTGGTCTCAGTGAGGCCTTCCTGTAGGATGTCAACATCACTTGGGGAGTTAATAATGGCTCCCAACTTGCAATTGTCTGTGAAATTTGTCAGCCAGAGTCCCTTCTTGTTAGCCTGGACTTTTGAGAAGTAGATACCAAACAGGAGAGGACTCAGGACTGATCCCTGTGGCACTCTACTCATGACTGGTCAGCAGTCTGACTTGGATTTAGCTACTTTCTCACTGTGGGTTCTACCTGTGAGCCAGTTTGCAACCCACCTAGTGATATAGGGGTTGATGCCTAGTTTAGTACATTTTTCTATGATTCCTGAGAGGGGAATGGTATCAAAGGCCTTGGCCAGATCAAAGCAGGCTGTATGAACCACCTTGCCTTCATCCACAGCTTTGGTGACTGACTCAAAGAAGTCGACTGAGTGGAGCAGGCATGATCTACCCTTCACAAAACCAAACTTTGTGGGATCCAGAGTTTGGAGATTCCCTATATCCTTTCTTTATTAGGTCCATGATGATGTGTTCCATAGCTTTGCATATAAGACTTGTCAGGCTAATGGGGTGATAGTTCAGAGGGTCTGTAGTCACTCCTCCTTTGTGGAGAGGGATGACTATAGCAGTGTGCCATTCGGTAGGGACAAAGCCAGAGGTAAGGCTGTGATTGAACAGGGCACACAGGTGAGGTGCCAGTTCACTCTGTAGTTCATGTAGAACACAGCCAGGGATATTGTCAGGTCCCATAGAAGCTGTATTTTTGGCCTTAGATAGTGCTGTTTTAACCTGTGCAGTAGTAATGCTGGGTGCCTGGCAATCTACTGGTATTGTGATTGGTCTTTTGGGGGGGAGGGGTAAAACTGGCACTGAATCTGTTGGCCAGTATATTGACAATATCTTTTGGCTCGGTATAGGAGGTGCCATTCCGCAGTAGCTCAGAGCAAATCTGGGTATTGCCATGGGGGTTCTTTGCATAACTGTAGAAAGCCTTGTGGATGTATTTACTATCTGCTGCAATTCTGTTTTCATAGCTAGCTTTTGAGGATTCGATGAGGATCTCAACTTTTTATTGAGGCTGATAAGGGAGTTTTTCCAGTCTTGAGACTTCATCTTATTCTGCATCAGTTTCCTCCTTCTGTTGTAGAGTGTGTTTATGGCAGGGGGCCACCAGATTGGCTTTCTTTTTTTGGAGGAGAGCATCTTTGTTCTATTGGATATGATGAGAGCCATGCATTTATGTACGTGTTGTACAGTGCATTGGTGTATGATTCGGTTGTCATGCAACTACAATACTCCCGCTTACTGCAGAGAGACAGGGAGGCCATGATATTCAGTGAAACAAATAAATAAAAAGAAAAATAAAGTGCAGTACTATCTTTAACACAATATTCAATGAAACAAATAAATAGAAAAATAAAATGCAGTAATTTCTTTAACACAGCAAGTTTGTACTTAACTCAGCTTGTAGCTCAGATATTTAGCAGAAATAAATTCACAGATAAGTGACTAACACTTATAAGCACAGAGAAACCCTCTAGGCTAAGAGTTCAACACTGAATATCAATTGAGTGAAAACAATACCCCCACTTACTGCAGAGAGACAGTGAGGCCATGATATTCAGTGAAACAAATAAATAAAGAGAAAAATAAAATGCAGCACTATCTTTAACACAATATTCAATGAAACAAATAAATAAACAGAAAAATAAAATGCAGTACTATGTTTAACACATCAAGTTTGTATTTAACTCAGCTTGTAGCTCAGATATTCAGCAGAAATAAATTCACAGATACGTGACTAACACTTATAAGCACAGAGAAACCCTCTAGGCAAAGAGTTCAACACCGAATATCAATGAAGTGAAAACTATACCCCCACTTACTGCAGAGAGACAGAGAGGCCACAATATTCATGGGTGCCATGAAGTTAGTCACCACTGTTTTTAGGAGCCCAAAGTTAGATTTGGAGAAGTTTTTCATGGTGCTTACCTTTGTGGGGGGTGGTGGGGTGGTGGGAGGCATGTCCATATTCATTAAGGATATCCACAACTCCAGGCTAGTTGCTCAGCATAATGCATCCGAGATTATTCAAGTGCAACTAACTCTGGGCAAGACCGCAATCCAAATTGTAACTTACTAGAGATCCCCCACCATGTCCCAGGATTCTCACTCCTCATTTCTTGATACACTGGAAAATATTAGGGTACAACCCAACACCCTAATAATGGGTGATTTCAACTACCCCACCATTAACTGGGAAAACTATTCATGTACCAACTCTTTTGCTCAACGTTTTCTGGAATTCATAAATTCCAATGCCTTGGATCAATTTATCTACACACCCACCAGGGGCAGCAATATCCTAGACCTGGTCATTACCAACATGGATGACAGGTGTTCCACACCAGAGGTCAATTCCTCGCTGGTCAGATATGACCACAAGCTAATCACCCTAGACATCCACATCCCTCCCCCACCCCCCATTAGGGAAACCACCGTAAAAAAATTATCCAAAGCCAACTTCACGCTTCTTAAGACAGAAGTGACAAACTTCACGACACCCATGCAGATGGACAATAGAGGTACGACTGCTGAATCTTACACAAATGAACTTTATAAGCACTTACACAAGTGCATGTATTGTGCTATCCCTAACAGAACCAAGATGCTGTCCTCCAAAGAAAGGAAGCCAATCTGGTGGTCCCCTGCCATAAACAAAGTCTACAACAGGAGAAATAAACTGCTGCAAAAAAGAGTAAAATTCCATGATTGGAGGAACTGCCTGGTCAGCCTCAGTAAGAAGCTGAGATCCCTCATAAAATCCTCCAAAGCTAGTTACAAAAACAAAATCACCACTGATTCTAAAGACAACCACAAAGCATTCTATAGCTATGTCAAGAATCTCAATGGCAACACTCAGATCTGCTCTGAGTAACAGCACAATGGCACTAAATATACAGAACCAACTGATATTGCCAACATCTTGGCAGATAGGTTCAATGCTAACTTTACCCCCCCCCCTCACTCCCTAAAGGGCCCATTTCTATACCGGAAGAATGCAAAGTTCCTGTAATCATGGCTGCACAGGTAAAAACCACACTCTCCAAAGCCAAGATCACAGCATCCATGGGACCTGACAACATCCCAGGCTTCACTGTACATAAACTGCAGAATGAACTGGCACCCCACCTAAGCACCATGTTCAATCATAAATCATAGCCACACCTCAGGCTTTGTGCCCTCAGAATGTCGCATAGCAATGGTTATCCTACTCCACAAAGGGGGAGCCACCATGGACCCCAGGAACTACCGCCCCATTAGCCTAACAAACCTGCTCTGCAAGGCCATGGAAGTATCATCATGGATCTTATACACAAAGACATTGGTAATCTCCAAACTCTGGACCCCACCCAGTTCAGGTTTGTAAAAGGCAGATCATGTCCCCTAAACCTGAGAGACTACTTTGAAGCCGTCACCAAAGTCATAGACAAGGGTAAGGTGGTTCACACAGCCTATCTAGATCTCACCAAGGCTTTTGACACCATCCACCCACTCTGGAATTATAGATAAACTCACTAAACTAGGTATGAATCCCTAAGTCACAAGATGGGTTGCCAACTGGCTCACTGACAGACCCCGCACTGTGAAAGTAGCAGACTCCAAATCCGGCTTCAGACCAGTGACAAGTGGAGTACCACAGGGTTCAGTCCTAGG
Source organism: Protopterus annectens (assembly GCF_019279795.1). Taxonomy (NCBI): domain Eukaryota; kingdom Metazoa; phylum Chordata; order Ceratodontiformes; family Protopteridae; genus Protopterus; species Protopterus annectens. Next base: position 789,350,442 of record NC_056741.1, on the reverse strand, counting down.
TCCTCTCATATTTGGTATCTACTTTTCTGAAGCACAGGCTAACACAGAAGGTCACTGGCTAACAAAGTTTGCAGATGACTGCAAACTAGGAGTCATAATCGAAACTCCTAACGATGTGTACATCCTACAAAAGGGCCTCACGGAGACAGATGCCTGGTGTCAAAGCCATGGCCTCAACCTCAATGCCAAAAAGTGCATTGTCATCCCCTTTGGTAAAAACTCTGTAGCCATGAGCTACTACATAGGTGGTAGTCTACTTAACACGGAAAGTGTGATAATAGACCTTGGGATACAGGTGGACAGCAGTCTCTCCTTTGATAATCACATCGCCACAGTAGTCAGGAAATCCTTCTATGTGGCACACCTCATCACAAAAGGTTTCTCATCCAGGAAAAAAGAGGTCATTATTCCCCTCTACTCATCACTCATTAGACCCATTATAGAGTACAATGCACAAGACATCTACAACAACTGGAAAGGCCGCAGAAATACCTCACAAAGAGGATTATCGGCCTCAAACAGATGCCCTATGCAGATCGTCTCAAAAAACTCCAGCTTTACTCCGTCACATATCACCTACTCAGAGGCGATCTCTAACTAACATGCAAAGCTATGTCAAAACCAGAGCTGTTGGACATGCTCCACTTAAAGAAATCACAATCCCTCCAAGCTACACACTCTAGGGACCTAAACCTTGTCACTACAATAAACAGAACATGCTGGAGGGATAGATTCCTGTCCTAGAGACTTCCCATACTCTGGAACAAACTACCTAGCTATATCAAACAAAGCTCCTCATTAGCACTCTTCTAGAAAAATCTTGATGATTGGATGGGAAATAGGAAATTCACCCCGTGGATCACCTCTGTGGTCTGCTTGACAGGAGCACAGGAAAATAATGTTCTTGGGTGGCGAAAGCCAGGGTACCTTTTTGGCTAGGCTTATATAGGCCTTAGGGCCAATAGCCTAGTACCTACCTATGAACCTATGCATTCCCAATGTGATTAGTTTGTGGTTGGAATTGCTTTTATGATCAGATCCAGTGTGGTTTCATCCAAGGAAGATTTTCCAGTTTGAACTGCCTTGATTTCTGCAAAATCTTTCCCAGCCCCCCTGATGAAGTAGCAACAGGTTGCTCTCCTCTTTCCAGAAAAATAAAATGACTTTGATTCTATCTGATAGCATGAGAGAACTAAAACTGCTTACAATGCAGATGAGTCTGTCTGTCAGGCTCTCTTTGGAGGGAGTATTGCATGATGCTGAAATTAACTGTAGTAGTTTGCAAAGCAGGTGTGTTATCAGCATTGTTTTGCTTTATTATATAATTTCTGACATTACTACATACATTTTATAATCACATTGTTTACAAGGATGCTTTTTTAGGGGTAGTGGTATGCAATTTGGGGAACAAGTAATTTGTTCAGTGGCATATTAACTATGTATCTTTATTCTGTTGCAAGATTTTCAAAGTGCCCTAGCATCAAAGCTTACTTCTGTACTTATGACCTGCAAGGCTGCTGAACTGTAGGGATAAGGAAGTATTATGTTACTGACAAAGTTGAACAGTCCCATATTTAGTATATTTAGATTTGTGAGGTGTGAGCATGGACGGGGCAAGATTTTTTTCTTGCTATTTGTGGATGTAATGTTTGTACCCACTGTGTAATGACTAGTTATACTTTTCCTGTCTGACTAAAGAAAACTGTCCCTGATCTAAACTAAATTATTACAACAGAGCAAAGGGAGGCTTACATATCTTGATGAGTCCTTTTTGGGTATCCACTGCACAATACAACTGTGAATAATTGACAACCAACTGCAACTGTAACTGGCTATAAACTGTCAACTGCTGACAGCAACTGACTTCAGCAGGCTCTTTTATAGACTAGCTTAACTGTCACAACTGTGTTTTGTTTAACACAGACCATAGCTGTGAACCAGATCTGCCTCTTTACTAGGGCTATAGCATACTGCACTCAATCACCTCCTCCTCCCATAGCAATCTCCCACTGCGAGATCCTCCATAGGGTCATCATTCAGCACCTGTTCCACTGCTGACTCAGTGAAATCCTGCTCCCAAATGTCTATCTCCTGCTCTGTCTGTTTGTGTATCAAAATGTGTAATAGAATACACACTGCAAATATTTCTCTGCATTTTTTGGGTCTTTCTGTGGGGAGCAACCAGCGATACCTAAACAGTAGAAACAGGCTATAAGCAATCTGAGTAGACATTCAATAACAATTTGGGTATGTGACAGAATGGTGTTGTATGCATTCTCATCCATGGTCTGTGGGTTTCTTATTGGAGTCATTAGTCATAGGTCCTGGGCATATTGGGCATCTCAAATATGCCCTTGTGGGAAATCATCCCCACACACTGCTGATATGGCACACATGTTCCAGATATGGGAGACATGGGCACTGCCTAGGTTGCACTCTGACTCAATGTATATTAGTCTCTATGCATTGCAGACCACTTGGCAGTTGATGGGGTGCATCTCCTTATGGTTGATATAGTATTGTCCCTGTTCCCCAGGTGGAGCCTGTATTGCAATACAGGTGCAGTCAGTGGCTCCTAGTACCTCAGGTAACTGGGCTATGTCGTAAAATCCCTACATGATGTGTGTTGGTTCTCCCATTTGAGGTGTGAGGGAACCACATATGCTCCCTTACATGCTACAGCATGGCACTATAGAACTAAGTAACTGCTGGAGTATGCAGATGCGTGGGATACACCCACTGTCTCTCATTAGTTGTTGGAAAGCCCTTGTTGCCAAAATTCTCAAAGCCTAATGTACTTTGGCAACCACAGTGGCAAGTACTCCACAGACCCCAAAACCTTGCATATGAGGGCACCACATTTTGACTAATTCCTCCATCGTGCTTCTATCCATATGTTAGAAGTCCACTATTTCTGTGTCATGGAGGGCATGGTACATTAGGTATGGATAAATGACTTGGCAGCACCAGTACATATGATTGCATGCACCTCCACGTCTACCATTTGTAAAAACAACCTCTTGCTTATATATATATCTACTACTGCAGTGACTACCACATATGTGTTTCCATAGTTTTTGCTCCACTCATAACTCCAGGATTGTACCATGTGCAGCAACTCTGGTGGTAGCTCCTTGTCATGCAAAATGTATACATTTCTGAATCATGCTGCCATATTTATTACCTTTATTTCCATTTACCATTGCCCTTATTTTAATAATGTTCATTTCCATGTTGTTGTATGCTCATTTATGTAGAATGCTGGTCTCTGTATTTCGTGGTCAGGTGAGTTCAAGCTATATGTGTCCCTAAATTGCCCCTCCATATGCATGAGTACTCATCATGCAAATTCACCTATTGTAACACGCTAAACACTTCTGAATCCCAGGTAGAGTGCACATGGGTGCTTACTTTAAATTCTAAGAAGTTTCTAAATTAAGTAGTTAGTTATTGTCCAAAGTAAGATGGCATATACTAGACATTATCCAGAGCTGTGTATAAAACTAATTTCTGATACTTTGTAAAGGCCATATAACAGGCTCAATATAAAAGATTAAAATGCTTCAAAATATAATTTTTCCTTCAATTTGTTTTCCTTCCTTCCTTCTTACTTTGAGATCTAGAATGTTGCCTTTATAAAACTCAGGTTTCTGCCATGGATTTCACTCTGAACTAAGGTGGAAAAGAGAGACCTCTGGGAGGTAACAGTGTTAATTTCAGCCATTTCAGTCAGCATATTGCATCAGCCTTGTCAGTTAATTAAGGCCTAGGCTACATTTACTATAGGGATTCCCTATAGAAATAAGGAATTTATCACTAACTCCACCTCCAAACAGACAAATCACTAGTCTAATCCTATGTATGGTGAAGTGTCCTAGTATGAAAGGTTCATTGCGAAAATTATTTCAGGATGTCAGGCTCCTAAAGTAGTGCAGTGCAGAGTAACTCAACAGGGACTTGATCTGACCAATATCCCATGCAGTCAAAGGACAGCTCTGCTCGTCTTTAGTACCTGGAAGACTGATGAACTGCACAAAGCATGATTAAAGTCTTCATGTATGTACAGTCTAGAACAGAACCTGCCCCGTGTTATTAAAAGTAAAACAGTACAATGGCCATACGTGGATCCCCCACTCATGACCCCTTCATACTTCTGCAGCCGAAATTAGAATATTTTTTTTTCAAATATAATTTTTATTACATTTCTCTTCTATTTAAATACAAGAAAAGAATGACACAGAAAATATACTTACAAAGTACTTGGAATATCAAGTTTCAGTTGTCCAAATACGATATACATAACATAAATCATCAATGTTAGGGTAACAATTTCCTTGCCACAGCTAGTATAATTTTTTTTTTTTTGAGTTTCAAATTACTTTATTGCCAGCTACTAAATGGCGTACATAATAATCCAGAGCTTCACAAAAGCTTAGTCACCAAAGGCAGCCAGTATTTCATCCATTCGAGACCATTTGAAGATGCAATCTTAAAGACTACAGGTTTGTCCAGTGTAAGGTGCCACGTGCTTTTTCAGATGCTTCAGTATTTAAAATTATGCCTTCAATAGCAGTAAACAGTCTACTTGGACCTCTGCCTCATCTTTCTTCTTTTTTGCTTAAGCCTTCGCATATGCTTCTTTCGCCACTTGGCATGCATCTTCAAAAGATGACCCTTCTCACAAAAAAATACACGTAACTGAAACTAGAAAGTGGAAGTCTTCACAAGAACCTACTCTGGAAGAATTCTTGAGATTGATGGAAGAAACAGCGACATTAGAAATCAACGTGAAGGAATCAAGAATTTCACCTTAAACATGGACAAACAATCCTTGGGAAAACATTTTAACTCTTATTAGGACATTAAAATGAACCCTAAATAATTATTGTGCAACTTTATACTTTATTAATTGAAAATTATACATTTTTGTTACTAATTTCATATATTTTATTATTTTTCCCTCCTTGGTTCAGGTCAGTTGTACATAATGTATATAAAGGTTTATAATACTTGTTTATTGATGATTGCATTGTTAAGCATTATATTATTTGGAAAATAAAAAAAAATATTTGAAAAAAAAAATGTTAGGGTAACAATTATACAGAATTGTCTAATAATCAAGCTGCTCTTAATGAGCTGCAGAGCAGACATTTACATAAAGATAATATATAACATATTAAAAATGTGACATTAAAACATTGCAACCAGATATTCTAGCCTACCTAACTAATCATTCTGTCTTGTACTAACTATGTACAATATATACATTGATGCCACCTTAATGTTCATCTTATATGTGTTTGCCATGACCTGTACAGTTATTGTGGGTATTTCTATAATAATTGCCTTTAGTTTCCCTTAATTATGTAAAGTAATATTGATGGTGATGTCCCTTGTTCATAAATCAATTTTGCCCTAGGATTTCTAAAAGCATTTTCCAATGTTTCTGATAGTAAGGTAGTTTTTTTTGGCTACTTGTAATTAATTTGCTGGATAATAAGTACTTTATAGCCATTCCTTTAAAATCTTCCCATGTGATTTTACTTCTATCTAACCAATTTTGTGCTATATATGATTTGATCATTGTGCACATTGTGACTATGATGTGTTTATTTTTGTAGGAGAAATTATTAGGGAATACATGTAAAATTGCCTTTTCCCATGACAGGGTAGATTTGGTGTATCCCTTTTTTTCTAACTTGGTTCTTAATGAACACCACAGCTTGTAAACATTTTGACAGCTCCAAAAAATATGAAGGGTGTCAGCAACACTGTTTTGGCATATGATACCATAAGGGGAGTGGGAGGGATTAATTTTACTAAGAAAAAGTGGTGTGTGATACACATTGTTATTGATCATAATTTGGGTATAAATTAGTTTTTAAGGGGAGTTAATTTCAAGTACGTGCAATAGCAGCAGATTTTTGTTCATCAGTTATCTTATTATTTTTCTCTTCCCAAAATTTGGAATATAGAATTGCATCGTGATATCTAATTTTTGTTACTAATCTATACATATTTGATAACATTTTAGATCTCGGCAATAGCAGGTTAATAATTTGTTGATAGAGCTGCATGTCTTGGTTGTCTGTTTTGACATTCATAGTAATTGTGTTGATCAGGTATATTAATTGGTTGATTATGGTATTATAGCTTTTATTTACTTCAAGTTTTTGTCTAATATTGCCAACTGAGAAACTTTTGATCTGGTATAGGTCCCATACAGTGATATTTTTAACTTTTGGATACTGATTCAGGTTTAATATAGTATTGCTTAATTTAATATTAGGATTAATGTGTACTGGCTGTCACAATACCAAAGTATCTTTAAGATTTAGGGAGGCTACCAGCTTTTGAAATATTATTGTGTTTCTTATATTATGGGATGAACCTTAAAATGCTTTAAAGTCTTAGAATTTAGAAAGGGTACTGCTCTAGGGTTTAAATTTCATGAGATTAGATGATTGTAATATAGCAATAACCCACGCCTGGGTGTGGGTAATGGTGGATTTACCCACGGTTGGCGTGGTTTGGTCCCGAGGGCGAAGCCCGAGGGACCAAACAAAGCCAACCATGGGTAAATACAGCATTACCCACACCCAGAAGTGGGTTATTGCTATTATACCATGACATTATTTAAGAAAAGAAACTATTACTTTTCTTAAATAATGGCATAGTATAATGCCTGTTTACTGCCCTTCCGCAGATGTCTGGCATCCGCGGCAGTTCTGATGTACTGCACGCCTGCGCAGTACATCAGAGCTGTGGGCAAAAGCAACAGAGAAAGCAAGATCTCCGTTGCTTTTTTTTTACTGTTTTAAGCTATGTTAAATGGGTTTAACATGGCGAGACAGTTTTAAAATAAGCAACGGAGATGTCCGTTGCTTATTTTAAAACTGTCTTGCTATGTTAAACCCATTTAACATAGCGAAACAGTAAAAAAAGCAACGGTGATCTTGCTTTCTCTGTTGCTTTTTTTTTAAAACCTGTCTCGCTATGTTAAATAGGTTTAGCATAGCGAGACAGCTTTAAAATAAGCAACGGAGATCTCCGTTGCTTATTTTAAAGCTGTCTCGCTATGTTAAACCCATTTAACACAGCGAGACAGTGTTTTAAAAGTAGAGTTATACTAATGGAAAAAAGTCCGGGCGACCGGACCTTTTTCCATTAGTATAACTTGATTTACAATGTGCATGCTGGTCAATCAGCGTGCACGTTTTGGGGGGGGTCATGGTATAATATATTTTAATCCATAGTGGATACTATGCTTTGTTAGATGGTTCAAAATTTGCTATTCATATAGTTTGACTAGAGTTTATTATGTTGCAGTATGTTTGAAATTCAGGTAGGTCTAGGCCCCCTTTTTGTTTGGGTAATGTTAATTTACTGTATTTTATTCTTGTACTTTTTGGATGCCAAATAAACTTTCCTAGTAGTGTTTCAAGTTTGGAGAAGAAGCTTTTTGGTATATTTTGGTTAATAGCACTAAAATGAAACAATAGTCTTCGAAGAATATTCATTTTAACTATGACCGCCTTAGTGAGTGGAGCTAGATTGAGGTTTAACCATCTCTTAGTATCTTCAGTGATGTTAGACCAGGTTTTAAGCAAGTTGTTTTTAGTCATATCAGATTGGGGGTGAGTGAACATAATACCCAGATATTTGAGATTATAATTGACTTTAATTTCAGTTTCAGGGAAATAGAATTCTTTATGTCCTAGAGTATTCAGAGGGAATATGATTGATTTATTAGGGTTAATCGCATAATTAGATATTTTTGAGAATTTTTCAATGGAGTTTAGTATCTTATTCAAATCAGTATTAGGGAATTCAAAATAAATGTTAAGATTGTCAGCAAAATCTGTATACTTTATTGGGACTTTGGAAATATTCATAATATGTGGTAAGTTCTTTGTGATATTTTAAGCAGCAGATGTTCTATGTATATATTGAACAGGTAAGGTGATAGTAGGCATCCTTGCCTTGTACCGTTCACTATTTGAATAGGATTTGATTGCTTTTTATCTATAGATAGTGTTGTTGTGGCATTTTTGTATAGAGCCCTAACCATGTTTATATAGTCCTCAGGAATACTAAATTTCTTGAGTATATTTAATAAAAAATCAAAATTTACTCCATCAAAAGCTTTGGTTGCATCTACTGACAGTGCATAGCTAGGGCATTTATCATTAACTTTTAAACTAATGATTAAATCAATAGTAAGTGTATTGTCATATATCTGTCTGTTGTTCATAAAGCCTAGTTGCTCAGAAGATATAATGTGAGGTAGGATTTGTTTGATTCTACTAGCTAGTGTCGTAGAAAGAATTTTAATATCAATATTTATGAGTGCTATTGGCCTGTAGTTGTTTGGGTCAAAATTAGAATATTGCAGAACTGAGAAATCAAGTGAAAGTACATCTCTTAGGAAAACTACTTTGGACTTTTCAGCAGGCAGCTTGTGTTGTGTCTTCTGCTGGTGCCTCTTCCTATCATTAAAAAAAAGGTAAGTCACAGTTCCTGACAGTGCAACTGTAAATCTACTTTTGGCTAAGTAATGGCCTGCCCACTCTATAAAAACAGAGAAGTAAGCTACTAATTACATCACCCACAGTCTCTGTTTTTCTATCCATTGCTAGAAATGTCTTTATGTTTAGCCCTGGCTGCCTATCAGAAGTGCAAGAGGCAATAATGTGTGAGTCCCAATACTCTGAAAATTAAACTGTGGTTCAAACAAAGTAATGTCACATTTTGAGCTGTACTACAACCTTTTTCAAGTAATTTTGCAAGGGGTGGTTTGCCTCCCTACAACCCCAATGTGAGATTCATGCCTACCACACCCTAAAAAAACTCCATGATTACTGTATCTCATAATAGAGAGAATGTGCCAAGATACTGAAGCCTCAGAGATAGTATATATACCCCACTCACAATTGTATGTCTACAGTTGCAAAGATCACCATGATGATCCTTTACCATTCAACAAGTACCTGTTCAAAAATGTCCGTAGTATCTCTAGACCTACTATCATCTCAGCAAGTCTGTTTCATTAATTTGCTGGTTTTACCAAAAAAAAAGGCACTTAGTCACAATGCCCTAAGTCATTCCACTCTGTCCTTTAGCATAGGCCCTTAGCCTGACAAATGCCTTATTCTGAAGGATGGCACACAATCTTGGACTTTGTAGAACCCACTGAGGTCCTTCTAAGCTTCTTTCATGTCCCTCCCCTACTTTCTTTCTTCTGGAGAAATACATAAAATACTAATGAAATGAGCCTCTGTGGTTATCCAGACAATTGTGCTTGAGGGGTGAGCACTGTGGCCAGTTTACAACTCAACAGCAATAAGTGTGCCCCAGTTAAATAAAAAAAAATTACAGAGCTTACTACTTCCTGTAATGAATTACACAAAAAAGTCAGTCATGGTTCTATATACTGAGCAAATTTAATGTAAGTCATGTTTGCTCTTGACTGAGACAGAATGGTTATATTTCTCTGGACTTTAATGTATTGCTTATTTTGTTGAAGCAGGCAGTGCAGTGCATGCAACAAACTAGCATGGCTTGATGGCTGGCTTTAACAACCCATTCTCATGTGCTTATAAAGTCTCCATTGAAATAAACTAGCATGATACAATAAATTCTTCCCCAGCATTGAAACATAAACACACAATGAATGTATAATTAGCAGAGTAGGATGGATGCTGTTTGCAACGCTGATGACCAAGGATTGACTGCAGGTACATGTGTCAAAGTCCGGACCAGAAAGTGATGGACTGAGCAGCCAGAAGCTTTCTCTGCTTTCTTTGGGAAAACTTTTTGTAATACTTTTCAATCTGGATAGTGCTTTAGCAAGCATGTTTATATCATTATAGACGATGCAGTTAGACATTTTTGCAGAAGTGTGTGGAAACGGGCTCAGTCTCATGACAGGTATAATTACACCCTGCCTTCAGTTCTCTGCTGTATAGTCATCCTAATGGGACATAATATAACAGCACTAAATATAAGGACACTAATAAAGTACCATACTGTAGAACAAACCAGACCTCACACCACAAGTTCTTGGCTAGATGAATTCACTCAGTTTAGTACACAGACTGAGTTATTAAAATAAAAAAATAACTTCTGCAATAACAATTAACAGCAAAACTTCAAACTGTTGTACCATTAAGAGCAAGTAACACTTCTCTGGCACCTCAGCTTTCAGAAAAGCCTTTTCAGTGTACTTAAAGAGATGATAAGGACACTGTTTAACTTTAGAAATGACCATCTTCTACTGTCTCAAAACAAAAAGGATATTCAGACACTAAAGCCTGTAGCTGGTAACATGACATTTTATTTAAAGTTGTGATCTGAATTATGTACTCAAACAATGCAAGCTTACATGTAGCAGTGGTCAAGATTCTAGTTCAGAATTTAAGAATTATTTGGAAACTGACCGATCACTAACATCTTTACATGGATGTCAAACCAATCAGGGTACTGAGAAATCATACTAGGTTGCTATTCTTGAACTGTCCTAGCTAATTCATATTTTTGTGGTTGCAATGGCTAGCTGGACATGCCTGGTCATCTCCTTATCCAACAAACAGATAACAGGATTCTTTAGCTGGTCTCCTGAGTGGCAATATAAATCTGTCACATTGTGTTACACCAGGCACATTGCATCAGCTGCTGGTAGGGCTCATCCAGACTCAGCAGTGTCTTCACACTGTGATCACCTCTTAGCATGACAAAGAGGATTAGCTTCAGGACTAATTTTCTTTAGGTTCTTGCAGACTTATAAACATTACTGGGCATAACAAAAATGTTTGCAGCTGTAGTGTGAAAGCATCCTAGACCTCTGTTGGCCACCTCACTATAACTCAAAAAATAAGTATAATAACAAATGCTTGACAGTGGGGGAGTGGGTCTTTGCACCTTAGGCCTTCAAGTAGTTGGAAAGAAATAAAAAAATTTTTCTCTCTCCCTCTGTCTGTCTCACACACACACACACACATACACACACACACACATACACACACACACACACACACACACACACACACACACACACACACACACACACACACACACACGCACACACTTACACACACACAAACAAATAAAAAAGCTTTCTCTCTCCCTCTGTCTCTCTCTCTCTCACACACACACACACAGACACACACACACACACACACACACACACACACACACACACACACACACACACACACACACACACACACACACACACACACACACTTACACACACATGCACTTACAATGGTGATATGAAATCAAACTTAATTAATATGGTAATATAAAACCAAACTTAGACAACATTCCATTCACACGCATGCAGAAAAAAGCATACATTCTCCCCTAAACTACAGGTTTTCACCCCACAGCTACAGGGCTTAAAGTTCAGTCTTGACACAATGTAGAGTTTGTATTTACTCCCCATATCTGCCAATTTTAATATGAGAATTTTGGTTTCCTCCTACCTATTAAAACTTGCTGGTTGATTGGCTAGACTGAAACTGTAGCACCCTTATTGTTTGATATTTTACCCTCTAGTTTTAGTCATTGTTTTCTGCCATATGGTCAATTTTGTACTTTCTTTATTAATCTGTTTATGTTTTTAGTTGTATTAGGACTTCTGCAATGTTGGCATACCTAATGGGGTTGAATAACTTTGTTAGGCCCATGTTTGTACTGACAACCCTTAATTTGTCACAGCAGTAAATTTTTATAATGCACATGGTTTAGAAAGCTAGATCATCTTTAAATAAAGTTTTGTTTGTGATGCATAACACTAATTCCCCAGTTTCCTTTCTAATATGGAAATAATTATTCTTTAAATAAGTTTACACAGAAAAGAAGCAGGACATATTGTTTTGAACTTTACAGAATCCAGCTTAGGTTTACCATTGTGGATATGGACTCATGATAGACTGATATCATGAAAGCTTAGGTTTTAAAATGATTTAATGTGGAATAACAGTAGCTGTTCTAATACTGTTTTCCCATTGTCTAAAAATACTCCTGCAATGTTATCAGATCTTGCTAAACTTGTGCAGAGGATTTAGTAAATGCAGGAATGATGCCTTCCATTGTAATTATAGGGCATTGGGATCCTCCTGTTTATTTAGACGTATCACTTCCATCAGCTTCTAAAGCTGTGACATGAACTGGGTATAAATGTCTTCTAATGTATCTATTAAATCTGTGAGTGCTCACCCCCTTTGGTTAGAATTTTACAATGCTGAATTCTATTTTTATTCTACACATCATTAAGGGGAGTCACGTTCAAGTTTCTGCTGTTTCAGGACAGGAGCTACAGCAATGTGGTATATAAAAAAAAACAAAACAAAAAAAAAAATTTTACTGTTTATTGTTAATGAACGACTTTTAGAAATATCATCTTTGTTCGGTATGTTATGCACTTTACCCTGGAGGGAATTAGCAGAAGTAAAAATGATATATTTTATTTTGTTTTCTTATGAAAAGTACTACATGCTTTCTGTATGGTAGATGCTTGAGTCCACATTTCCAAACCTTGTTCCAACCTTTGTAGTTGTGGACATTTATACATAAGCTTCAAAACTGGTGTGAACCTTAGTGAAAAACAGACAGGCAAACACACACACACATACATAGATGCATATACGCGCACACACACACACACACACACACACACACACACACACACACACACACACACACACACACACACACACACACATAACCATGCACACAAACACATACACATGCACACACACACACGCACGCACACACACACACACACACACACACACACACACACACACACACACACACACACACACACACACACACACACACATACATCCACACACACACACACACGCATGCATTTAAAGATCTGCCTGTTGGTAATTTGAATTACACATTTTTGTGGAGGGAAATCTGGTTATGAAGAATTCCTTGGTAAAGATAAGGGTATAGTTGATTTAATCTGGTTCATTAAATTGGGTGCATATGTACACCTTTTTGAGCTGTTTGTTTCCCAAATAAAATATATGTTTTTGTTTTTCTATTATTATGCATTTCTACTTTTCTGAAGTTTGTTAAAGGTCTTTATCATCTCACTTGATTTTTGAATACCACTGTTTGTGGTTTCTTTGGCTTTACCATTGGCATCAAATGTCTTTTTTGACCGATGTGCGTATAAATGTCCCACTAGCATAGGCCTTTCATGTGGTTAGTGTGACACTGACCTCCAGTGCAGTGACTTCCTCTGCACAATTATGCTGTTAAACGATGCAGACACCTCTGATACTTTTGCAATCAAAAATGGCTCATTAACTAGACAGAGACACTGAGCATTCAGGTCTCTTCCATGGGCATTGTAGTGATGATGGATGGGATGCTACTTCATAAGAGATTTGTTCTGCCCACCTGCTTCGGCATGCAGTACCCACTTTCCAATGACATGATCTGCATTGTCACTCAGTCTATTCTATGTAATGAGATATGTTTAGTGGTACTGAAATGAAACTCAGAAATATGTTATACAATGACAGAAAAGGACTCCACCTAAGCCTGCCAATTGCCACAAGTACTGAAGAAGCTCTTGTTCCTTTCTAACCAATACCCATCTTCCACACTTCTGATACTATGGTACAGTAGAAACTGACATGAATGGTGAGAAGGGTAAAGGGGTGGGTATACAAGGAAAAACACAGTCAGGCGCCATTATTCATGCTAGAAGACAGCAAAGAAAGGAAACACACGTTGTAGGTTTGCACAGTCATAAAGGGGATGTATGAAGATGCTGCGATAAAGAGAAAGGATAGAAATTATATCACAGACTAGGTGGCTGGTAAATGAAATGGTTTGCCAGAATACACGGTGAAGAGTAAAGCTGCAGACAGATTAGAGAGGGTATCGGATAGGTGGCAAAAAAACAGGGATCTCTGTTCAAAACCTTCCAAAATTCCCCCTTTGTATTTAATTCCATGTGCCTCAAGAAGACTATACATATATCCACAGCCCAGCTGCTTACAAACCTTGTTTAAGTCTTTGTTTTCTTGTGTCTACTTTTCTGAAAGATGCTGCCCTGTTAGACTTTGTTGATTCCCGTGAGGTAACCATACAGCTCAACCTCTTGCCACAAGAAATCTGGGCAAAGCCAAAAGTAATGCGGGGACAAATGCCAAAAAATAGGGCCATATTTTAAATACTGTTGTTATAAACGTAGAAAGTTGCTGGAATAAAAACGTTTTGTGTTTCCATGCATTTTCTGGATAATACGAAGTCTGAAACTCAAATACCTGTCATTACTTAGTGAATTCAGTCTTTATTGATTTGTCAGAAAACCACAAATGTTATGAGCAACAGACTAAAAATACAAATAAAAAAAATCTGAACATTCTGTGAAAATCTGGACAGTTGAGAGTTATGGAAGTAACTGAAAGTTTCTGTTACACTCCAACCCTTTGAGTTCTGAAGACCAATTTTCTCATCATACAATAGTTATTGTATACTTTTCACTGTTTTAGCAATCCTCCTTTTTACAGTCCTGACCCTGCATATATCCTACAGGACTGCATTCGATGCTCATGTAGGGACTCTCTAAGTCTACATTCAGAAGCATAATGCCTTCATAATTTGTATTCCCCTGTGCAGCACGTCTTTGTCCTTACTGCCTTCTCACACTACCTGTCTGACTTAAAATCAGCTAATATAACCCTTAGGCCTCTCCCTTTCCATTATTAGCCCATTGTTCATGCTTTCTAGATTTTACTGCTGGGCATTTGATGAGTCATCCAGTTCTTCTGGATCACATCTTAGCCATAGCAAGTCACCTACTGCCAACTTACATTTGGATGAGAAATTGGCTTCTCAGTACAGGAAAGCTAACTTTCTGAAAAGTGAGCTTCCATGTATATGGCCAGCTCAAAGGACACCTGTTTTTTTTCTGTAAAAAAAGGTCATAAATAGAGAGCAGGCATCAAAAATTCTGTTAGATGTCTGAGACAACCATCATGGTTTCTTGGACTTTTTTTGTTTAACTTTTATGATATATTTAGCTTACTAACTGTATTACCACTGATTTTTTTTTATTTAAAGTAGCCACTTAAGTCACACATTCTTTATGCCAGAATGCTTACTGTGACAACTCAAATATATAATTATCATCACAATATGCATATTCCCATATTTCTAAACTAAACACCAGATAATCTAATTGTCTTGTTGCTTATCAGATGGTGAGTCTTTGACGGTGTTAGAACTAAATCCTGATCTCAGTTTCCAAGCCAGACTCCCATTTACCTACTGATTTTCCCCATCCATTGCATGCCTGTCTTTTTAAAAGACACTGATGATCAGTCTCCTAGGAGATTATGTTCACAAGGAGGATTCTTCCTAGCTCTATGTATTCTGTTAGGTTTTACTGAGAGAATGATTGCCTCATGTAACATTAAATGTTTAATTTTGACTGCCTATAGGTCTATTTCTGTACTGATAAGCAGTTTAACGTTTACATTCTTTATGTGAGAAAACCACAAATCCAGCAAACTCTGTGATGATGCTTGAACAATGCAAGATGTAACATCCATGGGGAGCTCAGAGATGCACCAGCAACCATATTAATATTTTATAAATCATGCAATCAATATGCATATAAAAATGTTTTATTTTTAAATGAAGGACATTCATACTTGACAGCTGATTAATCTTTCACTTAAAACAGTTAGTGAGCACCTCTTGTGGTCAAAATGCATGCTCACATTCCAATACATTACTGGTTGGTTGTCTAATAACACAGAAGGCATTAAGGAAGGTAACGTCTGACTGCCGGAGATCAGAATTTCAAATAGCTTTTCAAATAAATGGCAGTTGAGCTGCAGTTAAACAGAGCCTTATCTGGCTAGTATAGAAATAATCCTAAAACCTCGTGAAGTGATTCCAAGCACTGCTAAATGTACAAAATTAGTGTGGTTACTGGTACTGATATTTCAATGTTTGAGCCAACATAAGTAACTTACACTGTTTCTGTGATCAGTATTTAGGATGCATATTAAAATGGTGACAAGAAAATCAGTTATATTGCTTATTACCAAAGTACATGGTGCTTATTGCAGCAATCTATTCCTTATAGTGGCAACATTATGTGTGATTTATAATATACTTAACCACCCGTAACTGATTAGTGGAGAAGCCATTACAGAGTTCGCATTAAAACATCCAAATACTACTCCCCCACTAAAATAAATAAATAAATACATAAGTGTAAATATGGTTATGCAGCTTACTGTTGAAACAGATATAGCACAATTTTGTTAAAAGCCCAGAAAAAGTTTATACAAAATGTAATGTATGCATGACAAGTCATTAAATTCAGCTTGCCCAAAACCCAAATGACCATATCTGAACGCTTCAATACTCCAGCTGCCGAACACACATTATGTTAAATTCCAAAAACTGACAGATATTCAGAAGATAAAAACACAGAAAAGACAGGGCTGTACTTAGAATGGTAAATGACCAAAATGCTAAATGACATTTTGTTGAACACAAGAGGTGAAACTGAAAATGTAGACAAGATTGCAGTATAGTTTTCCACTTCCCCCACTGTAGTGCAGTCTCAGGGGTGGTAAATATAATAAGCAAGGTGTGTGTGTGTGGGGTGGCAACAAGAGGTTTTTTGGCAAGGTGAGTTTCAGTATTTTGTGTTCATCCTAATTCTGTTTGGAGTTATGAATATATTCCAAATAAGTGCATTCTGAAGGCATACAATCCCAAGTCAGCCCTCAGTACTCACTATGTTATTATAATTACTACTGCAAAGTCAGGCAACACTAATGTGAGGGAAAGAGCACCTTATCATGAGGTTCTGTGACCTTGAATTTAGAGTAATGTAGCTGAGGTATGGAGGATGCAACCTGTCTACATCAGGGTGCAGGGGCCTTGCCACTCTGTAAATCAAAATTTGAATTCACGAGTGAATTTATAGAAAATTATTTTTTTGTCAGCTGCACTTGAATCAGAGTTTTGATGCCTTGTAATTCCTGTTTGCCAAGTATACAGTTACATGGTTTTACTGTATTAAGTTTTAAGCAACTGATATCCATTGACCTGCCATGAATTCAGCATATCTAGTGCAACTGTGTAACTAAGGAATAAGGTACCATTTTGTCATGTTAAACACTCCTTCATTATCACTTATTATTCTGTGGGATTTCCTGTGAGGGCCTGTTCTTACAGTTACCTACAATGGCAAAGCTGCAGTGTACAGCTCTTATTACATCTAAATGGTTGTACTGAGAAGTATGTCCTTAACCACTCGAAATATAGTAGGAATTTAAAAACAAATCATTATGTTGAATACTCATATCAAAAGATTGTTTAACACAATAAAGAGAATAATCAATTCATGCAATAGTTGTCCACCCCTCCACTTCAAAAAAGTACTGAAACAATTCAACAAACACCTTAAATGCACTATTATAAAGTGCAAAACTGAGTGTGAAGTCACAGTATCAACTTCCATACTTTCTCTAAAAGTAACTGTAAATCCTTCTTCATCTATGCAAAAAAGTTAAGCAATTATATTCATCTCTGTTCTCAGCTTGTCTGCTGTGACATAGGTTCATAAGTGAATACTAGCTTAGGCAATAACCTGATGTCAGAATCAAGCCCTGCACCTTGTGTCTGTGAGGTGAACACCTTAATCATTAAGTCAACACCCCTCAAAATATACAATGAGAGACAACAGGCAGACAGAGGTCCTTCCCACTCTCAGGATATAGGTTCATATTAGGCTGTCAGTCTACAGACTATTATAAGCCTACCTAATAATCAGATTAACCAGATTCCGGAACTACCTTTGTTGACAGTAACCACAGATACCTTTGAGTGGAATGGTCAACATTATTTGGTGTTAGTAGACTTTTACTCCACTTGATTCGAGATTGACTTACTTCATAACCTAGCATCCAGTACAGTCATTACTAAGATGAAGCATCATTTTGTTGTTCATGGGAGTCCACACAAAGTTATTTCTGACAATGGCACACAGTTTACAAGCCAACAATTCAAACGATTTGCTGAAGAATGGGACGATACTCATATCACAGGTAGTCCAGAGTACCTGCAGTCAAATGGTTTGGCAGAATGTGCAGTTCAAAGTGTCAATTACTAGAGAAATTAAAATAAGATAATACTGACGTTTTCCTAAATCTCTTGAATCTCAGAAATGTTCCTTGTAATAAGCATCTTGGTTCACCTGCTCAGAGACTTCCATTGAGGCAAACCAGAACCACATTACCAATCAGAAGTCAATTGTTGGTTCCATGTGTCAAGAACAACAGGTTAGTGAAAGCCAATCTATTGAAGAACCACCTATCCCAGAAGTTCTACTATGATAAGGCCAGTAAACAGCTCAATCCATTACGTGAGGGAGAAGTGGTAAGGATGCAGATGTCCAAAGGTTATGATCGGATTGGTGTCATGAAGGATATTGGTCAACAGCTGAAATCGTACATTATAGAATCAGAAAGAGCAGTTTTTGGGTGCAATCGAAAGTATTTGAGACTGGTATCCGAGCCTATTCCACAGCACATAGCCTGTGAGAAAGACTATCTCAGAGTGAGTTGTCCGGTGTTGCAATTCCAGTGGAAGTTCCAGAGGACATTCCCATTCCTGCGACAAATCCAGATGTTCCTGATACGAGTTGTGCACTGCAGACTGTCCCTGTTGCTAAATTTGGTCCCAACTGTTATGTTACGAGTTATGGTCAAATCTCTAAACCCTGTAGCAGATATGAAGCAACTTGGACATGAACATTGTCTTTTGTTTCCAATGTATATAGTAATGCATATCTAACTCTGATACTGTTTTGCATAAAGGGCAATCTTTTTAAGAGGGAGGACGTAGATCAATATGTGGCTATATACCTTTAAGAAGCTATCCAAGGGCTTGCACAATTGTATAAATACTGAGCACTTGTGAGCTTGACTGACATTTTGTAGTTAGCTTTTGAGATGTAAGCATGTATGCATGTATGTAAGCTCTGTCTAACTAGCTTGTTCATATTTAATGATGCTGCTATCCAGCTGTTGTATGTATTAAAGCATCTGAACGAAAATCCAAGCCTTCTTGTTTTATGTGTTAGAAACAAGCAAGCAACATCCATCAACCCTGATAATGTATCAGAGATAGTTTGATTATTAGCACTTAATATAACCTGAATGAGCCTTTCTTTATCCTGTTTAATCTCAGCCTCTCCTCAGGCTATGCACCTAAGTTTTTTTAGAACCATCACTGTACTCCCACTATACAATAGTAGCTGTACCACTGATTCAGGCAATTATAGACCCATTACTCTCACTAAATTTGAATATAAAACTATGGTGCTAGTAATTGCTTGCCTAGTATCAACCTATGAATGTATGAACGTGCGAACAATACTGTCATTATATGCTCTGTTGTATCACAAAAAACGTGGAATATTTTGCTTATAAAAACACATCATTAAAGTAGGCACTGAGATGAATTCCCTATATTAATAATATTACTAATATTGCTATTGCTTTGTAAAATAATTTGAGATACAGCATGTCTAAAATTATTTTCTATTGGTCAATGAAAGTGAGCATAGCTACATTAATTATAAGGAAGCAATTACAACATACTTAGTCCAGACAATGAAACCCCCTATAAATCAAGGATAAATCAAATTTGAGGGTCATGTTTGAGTTGCACAGTTAAGCTTTTAAGGGCCCCAGTGGTTGTTAGCCTAGTATATACCTATGAATCTATTAATAGTGAAGCAAGTAACGTCACACTGCTGTGTGGTAAGCAAAGATCACAGTGTAAACCAAGGAGAACACAATGGAGATCAAGAGGAAGCCAAAGCCTTTGAGGAAGAAGGTGCTTGATTTACAGGCAAGAAAAGTTATATGCTCATTTACTTGCCAATTTCATCTTAACATATTGATATTTAATTAAATCATGCCAATGATACCCATATGTTGTTTGTTCTGAAGAACCTTTACTAGGGTTGGGGTAGGCAAAACAACTTTTGAAATGCTGACCCTTACCTATTGTGTATTTCCATGAAATTATGCCTTATAGTCACATCTTTAACTTGAATGGGGAACATAATTTTATTCCAGTGCATTAAAAAATTTGCATTAAACTGTGCTTATTTTTTGAGGGAGAAACACGTGCCATCCAGTGCTTGATGCAGAAATGAGATGATGGATAATATTTTCCATATTTTCATGCAAAACATTTGCTTTGAAACCTGTCCAAGTTGCTGTGCATGAAAATTATATGCTGTCATTTTGTCCTTCACTTTATTCATCTTGGTAGGGTGCACATACAGTTGTAGGTTGAAAAGTAAGAGTGTGATATGCTCCAGGGAGCTCCTAGCAGAATAGGTAAATGACTAATTTAGAAATACGTGGTTATATATGTTTCAGTGTATCTCAGGTCAAAATATGATCATGGATACAACTGGGAATGTAACTATGTCTGGTGGGGAGGGAGCACAAATGTGTTACGGTTCAGAAATTTTTATTTTCTTGTTTAAACCCGTGGTTTCACTGCTGAGCACTTTTTCTCTGATGTTTTTCTAAAAGGTTGAAAAAAGGGCATAAGCTGGCATGAAAGTGATAAAAGGTATTTTTGGCTATCATTTGCTATGTTATACTCCTTGGTTTTGTGTGTATGTATGTGTATGTGTGTGTGTGCAGAGGCTTTGGAGAGCAGAGCTCAATTATAGTGCTTGTTATGTTAACCACATTCCCTATGGACCCCCCCAGCTGAATATGATTTTAATACCTGCAGAGGATTCAGCTAATCTGTGCTTTTCATTCCGTTATTTGATCCTGAGAGCTGTTAAATCCATCATGGAATGTGAAAAGCAAGGGAGGGGGCTGCTCTAGTGGAAATGTCTGCTTCAAATGATAGGTTGGGAAGGGTGATTAACTTCAGGCTGGAATTTTCAGCCTTTGATTCTTAAAGGTGCATGGTCTCTTTGTTCTACCTTGCAGTCCATTTTAGATTGATGACATGCAATTATTTTAGTATAATGCAGCTCTGAAGACTATT
This sequence comes from Protopterus annectens, assembly GCF_019279795.1. Lineage (NCBI taxonomy): Eukaryota > Metazoa > Chordata > Ceratodontiformes > Protopteridae > Protopterus > Protopterus annectens. Next base: position 789,329,355 of record NC_056741.1, on the reverse strand, counting down.
TTTAAACATAACTTACAGTTAATAAAAATATCAGAGTTCCTTCCTTGTATCTTTTATATAAAGCAACATGTTTTTTTTTGTTTCTAGTTTCCTGTATCCTGACTACCCTTTCCAAAATATAATGTAGTAGTTTCAAGTTCACTAGAAGTCTTCTTTCTTTTCAGAAAAAAAGCTTTATTAATGTATTCAGATGGAACAGACCATGTTGCTGCCCAAAGAATTTGGAGATAATAGTACTTTACCCTAAAACTTGGGGCAACATATCATTCTAGACCCCCTCTTCTTTCAAATTGTCTACCACATCAGAGAAGTAACATAGTGGAGAAATGCCTACTTGCAGGAGGTCTTTGATAAAAACTAGGACAAGCATTTTGTTGTGCCCTTCTCCTCCTTTAGCAAGAGTAAAGTTTTATTTTGTCCTCCTTTGGTAAGGGTGGTTTTATTTGGCTGCTACCCAAAGACTGCCTGAATGATTCTTGCCTGCTTTGGCAGTACTATACCAATGCATAGTTACATGAGCACCTCAAACTGTTATGTGCTGCAAGCATTCTGAAAAGAAAAGAGGAAGGTGTCTTTGTTAAGAGCAATGACATCAGTCTGACATCTATCCCATGATACAAGAATGTACGACTTCTGTTGAACAAAGCGCAGGGTGACCTGAACCTTGACTGTTTTCCTCAGCATGTAAGGTGGTGATTTAAGTCTAACAGTATATTGAAAATAGTGCCAGTCAAACAAATAGGCCACAGAAAACAGTGCTTATCACATCTTGTTCCAGTTTTAGGAAGGAAGCACCTCTGTTCTAGCAATGCAGTGCTTTTCTTGAGTTTGCTAGTGAGACTCACCAGTGTCCATTGTACATTTCCACAGTTAGGACAGGCAGGGCTATACAGAGTGCTGATGAATGGAATCAGGTTATGGATTATATTAGCTGTAGATGAGCAATAAGTGCAACAAAGATATCCCTGAATTTCAGCATTGAATGTACACTACTACTGATTGTCAGTACTGAACCTACACTGCTACTGAATGTCAGTACTGAACATACAGTACTACTGAGTTTCAATACTGAACCTAGACTACTATTGAATTTCAGTACTAAACCTACACTACTACTGAATGTCAGAACTGAATCTACAGTGCTACCGAATGTCAGTACTGAACCTATACTACTATTGAATTTCAGCATTGAACCTTCACTACTACTGAATTTCAGTACTGAACCTACACTTCTACTGAATTTCAGTACTGAGCCTGCCCTACGCTACTACTGAATGTAGGTACTGAACCTACACTACTGCTGAATTTCAGTAGTGAGCCTGCCCTACACTACTACTGAATGCCAGTACTGAACCTACACTACTACTGAATTTCAGTACTGAACCTACAATACTACTGAATTTCATTACTGAACTGACACTACTACTGAATTTCAGCACTGGACCTATACTACTACTGAATTTCAATACTGAGCCTGCACTATTACTGAATATCAGTACTGAGCCTACATGACTACTAAATGTCAGTACTGAGCCTACAATACTATTGAATGTCAGTACTGAGCCTACACTACTACTGAATTTCAGCACTGAACTTACACTACTCCTGAATGTCAGTACTGAGCCTACACTACTACTGTCAGTACTGAGCCTACATGACTGTTAAATGTCAGTACTGAGCCTACACTACTACTGAATGTCAGTACTGAGCTTACACTACTACTGAATGTCAGTACTGAGCCTACACTACTACTGAATTTCAGCACTGAACTTACACTACTCCTGAATGTCAGTACTGAGCCTACACTACTACTGTCAGTACTGAGCCTACATGACTGCTAAATGTCAGTACTAAGCCTACACTACTACTGAATGTCAGTACTGAGCTTACACTACTACTGAATGTCAGTACTCAGCCTATACTACTACTGAATGTCAGTACTGAGCCTAAACTACTACTGAATGTCAGTACTGCACTTACACTACTACTGAATGTCAGTACTGAGCGTACACTACTACTGAATGTCAGTACTGAACCTACAATACTACTGAATTTCATTACTGAACTGACACTACTACTGAATTTCAGCACTGGACCTATACTACTACTGAATTTCAATACTGAGCCTGCACTATTACTGAATATCAGTACTGAGCCTACATGACTACTAAATGTCAGTACTGAGCCTACAATACTACTAAATGTCAGTACTGAGCCTACACTACTACTGAATTTCAGCACTGAACTTACACTACTCTTGAATGTCAGTACTGAGCCTACACTACTACGGTCAGTACTGAGCCTACATGACTGCTAAATGTCAGTACTGAGCCTACACTACTACTGAATGTCAGTACTGAGCTTACACTACTACTGAATGTCAGTACTGAGCCTACACTACTACTGAATTTCAGCACTGAACTTACACTACTCCTGAATGTCAGTACTGAGCCTACACTACTACTGTCAGTACTGAGCCTACATGACTGCTAAATGTCAGTACTGAGCCTGCACTACTACTGAATGTCAGTACTGAGCTTACACTACTACTGAATGTCAGTACTGAGCCTACACTACTACTGAATGTCAGTACTGAGCCTAAACTACTACTGAATGTCAGTACTGCACTTACACTACTACTGAATGTCAGTACTGAGCGTACACTACTACTGAATGTCAGTACTGAACTTACACTACTACTGAATGTCAGTATTGAGCCTACATTACTACTGAATGTCAGTACTGAGCCTACACTACTACTGAATTTCAGTACCGAACCTACATTGCTACTGAATGTCAATACTGAGCCTACACTACTACTGAATATCAGTACCAAACCTACAGTGCTACTGAGTGTCAGTACTGAACCTAGACTACTACTGAATTTCAATACTGAAACTACACTACAACTGAATTTCATCATTGAATTTACACTACTACTGAATTTCAGTACTGAGCTTACACTACTATTGAATGTCAGTACTGAACCTACACCACTACTGAATGTCAGTACTGAACCTACACTGCTACTGAATGTCAGTACTGAGCCTTCACTACTACTGAATTTCAGTACTGAACCTACACTGCTACTGAATGTCAGTACTGAGCCTACACTACTACTGAATGTCAGTACAGAACCTACACTACTACTACTGAATTTCAGTACTGAACCTACACGACTACTGAATGTCAGTACTGAGCCTACACTATTACTGTATGTCAGTACTGAATCTACACTACTACTGAATTTCAGTACTGAACCTGCCCGACATTACTACTGAATGCCGGTACTGAACCTACACTACTACTGAATTTAAGTACTGAGCCTGCCCTACATTACTATTGAATGTCAGTACTGAGCCTATATTAGTACTGAATTTCAGTACTAAGCCTGCCCTACACTACTAATGAATGTCAGTACTGAGCCTACACTACT